>NC_050574.1:126681914-126987692 GCF_011100635.1 Trichosurus vulpecula
TAAAGTCCCTCTGCTGGATTTTGGATAGAGTTCCAGACCTGGAGTCAGGAAGCCCCGCATGCAAATCCAGCTATGTGACACTGGGCAAGTCATTTAACCTCTGCCTTAGTTTTCTCATTTGTAAAATGGGGATAATAATAGTACCTACTTCTTGGGATTGTTGTGAGAACAAAATGAGATAATATGTGTAAAGTGCTCTTCAAACTTTAAAGTGCCTTATAAATGTTATTGTTGCTTGTGCTACCCAGCCTGCTCTCCATCTCCAGATGTCAACTTGTCAGTTTCTCCATTTGCATCATCATATTGGGCCTTCTTTCTATTTTCTTCCTGAGGAGAGGGTCGGGGATAGCAACTTTTTTCCATATTTTTCTCCTTGGCTATTGTTTCCCCAGGTATTTTAGAACTAGTTCATATATTGTGTATTAAGTACTTCACTTCACCACAAAAATATCTACAGCGTCTCATGAAGTACTTTCACTATCTTTGTCTCTTAGGCCCTTCTTTAACTAACAATTCTCTATGTGTCCCTAGGTACATTGCTGTACACCAAGATTCTAAAAGTCCAACATCTATTTTGATTTTTGTTCTCATTGTAACTCACTATTCAATCGCCATAGAAATGAAAATAATACTGCAGTGGTATCTTGACACACAACAATAAAAGTTTATTTATTTTAAAGCAGCTGATCTGGCTTGATACACACACACACACACACACACACACACACACACACACACACACATACACCTACATACATACATACATCAAAAAACCTGAAAGTCCTGAAAAATATCCCTGCAGTACTAAGGTATCCAAAATAGAAATCTTAGATGAGCCCCAACAATGTAGCATCTAAGATCTCACTCACATGTGGGCTTCTAGAAAACTATTTCAGTTTCCAGGTACTTTGAGGGTCAGAATTGGTTTCTGCTATGTCTCACACCCCCCTCCCCACTGTGTTTGTTTTTGCTAATCAGCCAAAGAATGAATTCAAATAAAAGATACATAATAAAATAACTTAGAAGTAAAATTAAAATAGAGCATTTCCTCCATTGACCTTGAACAAATCCCTACACTATGAAGAGTGAACCTCCACATGATCATGCATGGGACATGCAAACAGGGAATATAAGTAGCCAGAGCACATTTGTAGAGGGGCTGCTCATATCACTGGCATTGCAGACCTTTTGATGTCACTATGCTGCTCTCTGAATCATGGTACTCCCCACCAGATAGTGTGTCTCAGCTACTCTCTGCAAGATGACCCTCGCATCTACAATACAGCTATCTATCTTGAGATACCCTCACCAATATCTACTAGAGATACTGTGGTCAGTAAGCCTCCTCCCTGAAGAGGAGGAGGACAGTTCTTTCAGTCTTCCCCTGTGCTTCAGCTACAGTCTTAAGCTGAGGCACTGCCTTCAGGGGAATCTTCTACTCTGTGCACCATCCACTAGGGAATGTTGCGATTAGTAAGCCTCTCTTCAGTAGTGGAGGGCTATAATTCTTCTCAAAGACTCTCTTGGCCAATGGCAAAGACATTCCTTGGCTAAGCTGTTCTAATAATGTTCCTCTTTCCTTTACCATTTCCTCTGAGTAATCGAATCATGTATTATAAATTTAGAGCTGGAAGATCATCAAATCCAGCCACCTAATTTTACAGATGAGGAAATTGAGACAGAGAAAATTTAAGTGGCTCTAGTTCAATTGTCAGCTAACAGGGTCAGAAATCCATTTTAATTCTTAGTCTTTATCAAACTCCTCTGGTTGATGCAAATATCTCCCCAGGGTTCTATTTCCTCAACTGGAAAAAGAAATTGAGTAAAACTATGGTGAGAAAACTGTTTTTAACCAACCCTCTATTCCTCTGTTTTATGTAAATCACAAAAATCTGAGCTTATGAGGTCCCTGTCTTGATAAAGCTTGCAATCTAGTATGGAGGATAATAGCACTGTAATAATGTATAATATTCCATAGAAAGCATGAATGTTGGGCAAAGCCTCCTACCTCACTTTCAGTCTCCCTGGCCTGAAAAGGGAGTTCACAAGCCTGTGCCCCTGCTGAGTCTCAGGTGCCACTGGGGAGAAGACAAGCAGCCAGCCTTGCCAACCTTGGGAAATTTGTTGAGAATGAATGAAATTAACTGCGCCCCCACCCACTGCCAATGCCACTTCTCCAGGGCTGGCTTTTATCTTCCTTTAAAAAAAAGAAGAGAAGACGACCAAGAAGGGGAGGCAGTAATTTCTCCCACTGATTGACACATAGGGAAAAAGCAACTTCAAACAAAATACTTCAAAAAAAGGCAGGTACAAAGGAAAGCGGCCTCATTGAGGCTGGGGGAAGGTCAGAGAGGGCTGGGGTTTGAACTGCCTGTTCCACGCAGTCACCCCATGTGATCGCATCCCTGGCCTAAGCCTGGTTCCCTTGAATCCCTTGGCATAACCTTATTATGCATGTGCTATTACAGTAGTTTCTCCAGACCTTCCCTGGGCTTTGCAAAAGCCCCAGTGAATTGACAGACAAAACCTCCGTAGCCAATTAAACCTGATAAGGGCTCTTTGTTTAGCTTGGGTTTTGATTTGTTTGTTTAGCGAAAATGTCAGGCCAATTAAAGGGAAATCACACACTCTCTCGCCAAGCACCAGGCTTCGGGGACCCAGTCAAATAGAAGTCGAAGAAAAGCTAAACCCCTACGTGGGTTGTGAGTGGAGACAGATTCCTGAGGGGAACAGAGCATCCCAGCAAAAACCTGAATGGTGTCTCCTGCCTTGCGTTCACTTGTTCTCCCTCACCCCCACCCTCCACACCATAGCCAAATCCTATATATCCTACCTCTCCAGCATCTTCTCATCCATACTGTTCTCTTGACTTGCCAGGCCACCACCCCAGTTCAGGCCCTCACTTCCTCTCTAAGCTATTGGAATAGCCTAATTAATTATAATTAATTAATACTAATTAATACTCCTTCCTCCCAGGCTCTCCCCTCTCTCATCTATCCTCCATACAGCTGCTAAATTCCTAAAGTGCAGGTCTGACCATGTAACTCCCCCACCCTGCTCAACAATCTTCGATGGCTCCTGCTGCCTATAATGCAATAATGCAAACTCATCTTTAGCATGTAAAACCCCTTCACAATCTGGTTCCAAACAATCTTTCCAGTCTGATTTCTCAAAACTTTTCCTCAAATAGTCTCCCACCCAGCCAAACTGGCCTGTGTGATGTTCTTCATATAGGACATTCCATCTCCCTCTTGTGGGCCTATGCCCCATGCCTAGAACTCTCTTCCTCCTCACCTCAGCTTTGGAACATGCCTGGCTTCCTTCCAAATTTAGTACAGGAATCAACTTCTCTTCTCTACCCAGTTGCTGGTATTCTTCCACTCACCCCACCCTCCAACTATTCAGTATTTAACATATCTCCAGATAGAGTGTCTGGGTATAGTATTAGACTTATCTGAATACACATCATTTTCCTCGAGGAGAATGTAAACTCCTTGAGGTCAAGAACTGTTTGATTTTTGCCTTTGTATTGCCAGTGTTTAATATAGTGCCTGGCACATAGGGAGTATTCAATAAATGATGGTTGAATTTAATGGATAGGACTCACAGAGAAGAGGGGAGCTCCAGCTCAGAATCACGGGAGTAGGGCTATCATACATACAATGGGATGGAAGAATCTGGGACTTGATTTCTTAGGCTAGCAGCCACTCTGACCCATTTATTCACTGAAAAAGGATTTTAAGCCCCTCTTATGTCAGGCATTGTGCCGGGCACTGAGGATACCAAAGTAAAAAAGTGATCGAGCTTCTGCCCTCAAGAAGTTTCCATTCTACTGGGAAAGTGGAATGGATGTGAGGGGAGGGCACTGATTGTGTCCAAATAAAAGTAGGCAGCCCAGAAACAGATATTCCAGCAGAGGTTAGACATGTTTGTCAGAGATATCCGTAGCAAAGATTGATGCTTCAGGTAAAGACCGGATTATATCGTAGGGGTTATATTTTGTAGGGCTGGAAAGGAGAATAGAGCCCAACCCTGACAGATGAGGCAACAAAAACCCAGAGAAGCAGATGAATTTGAAGGGTCTCTCCAACTCATTGATGACATGGTCCTCCAATGGCATCATATTGAAGACAACCCGGTCACTACCTTTCTTTATGGATCGTCAGTCAAGTAATTAGAATTTTGTACAAGCAATTAGTGTTGTCCAGCATTTATCCAAGGAGCAAGAGAGAGAGACTGAGGACTACCTGGGTAAGCACAGGCCGAGTTAGGGTATGTTTAATAATAATAATAACAGCTAGCATTTATATAGCATTTTAAAGTTTACAAAGTACTTTACAAATATTTCATTTGATCCTCGCAGCAACCCTGGAAGGTAGGTGCTATTATTGTCTCCATTTTACAGATGAGGAAACTGAGACAGACAAGGGTTAGGTGATTTGCCCGGGGTCACACAGCTGAGTAAGTGTCAGAGACTGAATTTGAACTTAGATCATCCTGTCTCCAGGCCCAGTGTTCTATCCACACTGCCACCTAGCTGCCTAGGGAGCAGCCAATTCAAACATTTCACTTCCTATCAGGGAAAGGAAGAGGGTGGAGAAAGAGGAAGAAAGACAGGGAGGGAGGGGGAGAGACAGATGGAGGGAGGAGGGGAAGGAGAGGGAAAGAGAGGGATAGGAAGAGACTGACAGAAAGAGTGACAGACAGAAAGGGACAGAGAGAAAAGACAGAAAGAGAGGGAGGAGGACAGGCAGGCAGACAGAGACAGAAAAATTAGGGGAGGGTAGAAGCAGGGAAGAGAAACAGAGAGAGATAAAGAAGAGTGAAAAGGAGAGAAAAAGAGAGATGGGGAAGGGACAGAAAGACAGTGACAGAGATGGAGAGATGAAGGAGAGAGACAGAGAGAAGAAACAGACAGAGAATCAGAGAATGAGAAAGACAGAAAGAGACAAAGGAAAATGAGACAGGAAGACGGAGACAGGGAGATGGGGGAGAGACAGAGAAACAAAGAGGAGAGCAAAACACAGAGACAGAGAAAGAAGACAGAGACAAAGGGGGAGGGAGGAAAAAAGACAGGGAGACAGAGATGGGAGGGGGTGGGGAGAGACCAGGAGAAAGACAAAAAAAAGGAATGAGGCAGAGAGAGAAAGGGAAAGAGGGAGGGAGGAAGAGAGAGAGAGAGAGAGAGAGAGAGAGAGAAAGAATCAGAGAGAAGCAATGAGGGGAGAGAAACCACAGACAGACAAACAGACAGAAAGAAAGAGACAGGGACAGAGAGAGAGACAGAAATGGGGGGAGGGAGAAGGGAGGCAAGGAGAGAAAGATGTGCTGAAGGGGTTTTTAAAATCATTATTCTTATTATCTGCTTGGCTCTTGGACTGCATTGATTTTCATACACTTCGTAAAATAAAGAGTAGTGTTTTATCTCCCACTTCATTAAAATGGAGAAGGCAGCACTGGGCACCACCACCCCTCTCCTCCCCTTCAGCCTCACTGGGTTTTTCCTTCCCTGCTCCACTCCCACCCTCCCACCACTCAGGTCCAGAGGTGCAAACAACAACTTTAACCCCTTCTTCTGTCATTGGCCCAAACTGGAGACTTCTCAAAACTGCCCGGCCTGCCCTGCCCCTCCTCTCTCCCTCCCCCATTTAGTGTGGCTCAGTGAAAAGGTAGCATGGGATTTGAACATAAAAGACCATAGAGTTGAGTTAAAAGAGACCTTAAAGATGGAATTCAACTAGCTTATTTTACAGACAAGGAAACTGAGACCTGGGGCTTGCTATAGGTCATACAGAGAGTAAAGAGTAGAACCAGGGTCCAAACCCAGACCCTCAGCATTTGCTCTTCTAAATGTGATTGTCTCTCCAAGGACCTACTCTCAAATCCTCCTTTTGTTACTAATTACCTGTGTGACCTGTGGCAAGGCACCTCCACCTCTCTTGACCCTGGTCACTTCACCTGTGAAATGAGAGAAGTGGCTTAAACAGTCTCTAAGGCAGGGATTCTTTACCTGGGCATCTAGGAATTTATTTTTTACTGATGGAAAGAAAACCTGAGTTTGAATCCCACCTCACACTTACTATGTGAATCTGAGCAATTCACTTAGTCCTTATTTGCCTCAGTTTCTTCATCTGTAAATTGGGGATAAGAATAGCACCTACATCCCTGGGTTGTTGTGAGAACCAAATAAGACAACGTGTTAAAGTGCTTCACAAACTTTAAAATGCTGTAGAAATGCAGAAAGTATAGATAGTTTATAAATTATAGGATGTATTTCAATATAATTGGTTTCCTTTGTAACCTTGTGTATCTTATTTAATGCCTTTAAAAACATTCTGAGAAGAGGTCTTTAAGCTTCACCAGACTGCCCAAGGGACCTGTGAAACAAAAAAAGGCTAACAACCTCTGCTAAGTTCTCTCCCAACCATAAATCCTTTGATCTGACAAATAGGAATCCCTGGGGGAAAAAAATCTGACTTACCTAGGCACAGGATTCCTTATTTTTCTTCATCATGTGACCTTTCCCCCTCCAGATCCAGTTTCCTCCCTGGCTCCTAAGGGTATTATTGTGAAGGATCAAACACAGCCCACTGTCAATTACCTGTCCTGATGAAGCTGGGCATTCCAAAATCGAGGGTCAGTCAGTCAATGAACCTCTCTTAGTGTTCATAGCAGTGCTAGGAGATATGGGGAATAGAGAGGATGTCAGACACCATCCTTGCCCTCAGAGTTCCCAATATTTGGGGGAGACAGTTGGCATAAATGAAACAATTTAAGGATAAGTATGTGCTGAATTCGGTTTCGATAACTTAAAATGCAATGGAATTCAAGGATTAGTGGGCTGGAGAAGGCTTCATGGAGGAGGTGGTACTTGAACAGGATAGACTGAGATGGAGGGAGAGGGGGCCCTGGAAAAAGCATTCTAGGTAAGACAAAAGGTATGTGCAAAGGAAAGAAGTGGGAATGAACCAGGTGTGCAGGAGATTGGAATGGGTGTGTGTGTGTGTGTGTGTGTGTGTGTGTGTGTGTGTGTGTGTGTGAAAGTGAGAATATGGTGGGATTAGAGGGATGCACATGTGCCTTAAATGAGGTGGCAGAAAAAGGACCCAGAATGAAGGGGGTGGAGAAGAGATAGAGAAAAGGCTAGGAGTAGTAGGAAGTTAAGTCGTATAGGTAAAGTAAGGTTAGATTGTAGGAGCCTTGAAAGCCAGGCAAATTCTGACTTGATTCAACAAATAGTAGGGAGTTATTGTAGGTCCTTGAGCAGGAGAGTAACGTGATGCAGAATGTTAGATGGGTTGGAAAGGAAAGCCATATGACTTGTTATTATAATAATCCAGACATGGATTGATGAGTGCCTAAACAAAGATGATAGCAATAGAAAAGAAAGGGATAAGGGAGAACATGAGACATTTTGAAAGAAATAATAGGAGAGGCCCAGGGGAGAGAGGAAGTAATGTGCTCTTTCTCTACCCTCCTTGATATTTGCGTTTCAGTAGGCCATTTCTAGAGACACAAAGCCTTAGCTCAATAGAGGCATAGAATCCCAGAGGAATAATAATAGATAACATTTAGTAGCACTTACTATGTGCCAGGCACTGTGGTAAGTGCTTTACAAAGATTGTTTCATTTGATTTTTACAACAACCTCAGGAGGCTAGGTGTCATGATTATCCCCATTTTACAGATGAAGACACTGAGACAAGCAGTCACATGGCTAATAACTGTCTGAGGCTGGACATGAACTCAGGTCTTCCCAGCTCCAGCTCCAGTGCTCTCTATTCACTGTACCACCTAGCTGCCCCAACCCACCCACCCCCATGGAAAAGAAAAAGAAAACAACAGAACCTTTGTAACAAATATATATAGTCAAGCAAAATAAATTCCCACATTGTCTGTGTCTAAAATGAATCATTCATTCTGCGGCTGAAGTCCATCATAACCTTTCTGTCAGGAGGAGGTAGCAGGCATCATCACTGATCCCCTGGGATCGTGATTGGTCATTATTTTAATCAATTTCTAATGTACTTACGTAATACTGCCTATTTTAGCTATCTGCATTTGTGACTTGTTCCCCCACTAAACTAGAAGATTGATACATTCAGTTTCCAAATCTTGTTGCTTCTACCTCCACAGCTTCTCTCCATTTACACGGTCATTCAGTTCAGACTTTCTTCATCTTTCATCTTGATTTTTTCGATGGCCTCTTAATTGTTATCTTCCAACTCTAGACTGATGTCTCACTTGTCTGCCCCAGTGACTTTCCTAAAGTGCAGCTCTGACCATGTCGCTCCCCTGCTCAATAAGCTCCTTGTTACCCGGTGTTCAAATCCAGACTCATCTGCTTGGTATTGAAAGCCCTGCACTATTTGCCTTTCCAATCTTATTATAGATAACTCCCCCTCTTGCACTCTGTTGTTCTGCCATACTGTTTTCTTGCTGTCCTTCATACTCACATTTCATCTCTCCTCTCCATGCCTTTACTGATTTCTTTCAAAACTCACATCAAGTAACTGGCTTCTTCATTAGACCTTTCTACATCCTCTTCACCCCCCACCCCAAAAAAAAGCTAGCAGTGCCTCCCTCTTCCCTTGTGTCTAACCTATATGTATTTTGAACATAGCTATATTTGTGCAGGTTGTAAACTCATTCAATTGTAAGCTCCTTCAATTTTGTCTTCGTATCATCAGCACCAAGAACAGTTCCCAGCAAATAGGAGGCACTCTATAAATGCTTGTTGATTGCTTGGCTAATTCATGAAGATTAGGACTGGATCTAACCTAAATCTATACATCTCCCCCAATGATTAGCATACTGCTCTGCACAGAGTAGGCACTTAATACATGTTATTGTTGTTAGGGAGTTCTCAATTCTAGGCCCAGTGATGGATTCAATTAAATTCAATGAACATTTATTGTCTACTATGATAAATGGATGAAAGGGGGAGGAGGGGAAGGCACAATCTTTGCTTTCAAGGAACTTGCAGCCTGATCAGTAGGCATGCAGAGCAGAGATTGAAAACCCAGGGACTCAATTCTTTCCAAATCTAGGCAAGAGGACCCTTCTCTGGCACAAACACATAAGCCAAGGAATAAAAATCCCACTTTATAGCTATAGAAACCAAGGCTCGGACATGTTGAGTGACTCATTTAAGGTGAGCTAGCAAAGAGCTAGGACTGAAAGCTATGTTTCCTAAGTAGGACCCACCTATTTTTCTCAGCAAGTGATGAATGTCTCCCTAACAAATGCAATGGCTTGTCCCAGTTGCTCCTATCCCCTTGATCTTCTGGAGAAGGGCAGGGGTGCCCTCAGTGCTTCCCCACTAGCTCTCTAAGAGCATGACCAATTGCTTCCTTGCAATTTGCATTAATCTCATGCTTCAGGTAGAGCTTGGCTAATCAGGGGAGACAAGAAGCCAAAGTTGATGCAGTCAAATTAATAACAACACAGTCCTGGCTCTTTAAAGGAGGGAGGAGCCAGAAGAGGCCTCCCCAAGACCTTCCTCAGGGAGAAGCCTGTTTTTGTCAGTGGTACTGGGCTGGGCCAGGCTGGGAGGAGCTCTTGAGGTTCCACCACCCACCACACCAACAATGCCCTTTGTGGCTGGCTTATCTCCAGCCACCAAATGGAATTTCTACTCTTGTTGGAGTCTTGTTAACAAGCGGGGACACAAAAGACCCGGAGCGGAGAGACAAGAAGTGCCAAGGAGAACAGAGGGAAGGCTTTCACACAGAAGGATGGAGGAGGAAGAGAATCCTTTTGTAAAGCAAAAGAGCAAAGCTGGACACAAGGATCCCATCAAGAAAACACTGCTTCCTTCTCCTTTTAGGGAAGATATCCCTGAGGTTTTCTTCATGCCCAGAATTGTAACTAGGGTGGGGCAATGGGGCTTTGACTGAGGTGATGACATAGGGCTTGGGGTTTCTTCACCAAGGAGAAAGATGCTTCCACCCTCAAATACTACCACCCCTGATCCTTCATCCAGCCCTACCCTAAGGTCCCATCCTCATAGCCCCCTTCTTACCCAAAACCCACCCTGACTAATTTCATGGGGGCAGGACTTTCTGGAGAATGCACCCTCACTATTTTCATCGCAGGTGAAAAAAACTGTTAGTTACAGCTCCACGTGAACCTGTCATCATCTGGAAAGATCAGGAAGTGGGTTAGGAGGTAGGGGTTGTGGGTAAAAGCTGTTGTTAGCATTTCTTTTGCCTCCTTTTTAAAAAAGAATTCTACCAAGTTTCTGGGAGGAACTTAGTGAAAGGAAGGGGCAGCAGAAACAAGACCAGGGTAGAAAGTTCAATAATTTTCTTGGAAATTTTCTTTAACAATTTCCTAGAAGATCATGGGATAGATTACAGAACATTAGAAGTGGAAGGAACCTTAGGTTATCAAGTTCAAATGTTTCATTTTACTGGTGAAGAAAGTGGGGCCTAGAAAGGGAAAGGGAAATTGTCCAAAGTCACACAATAGTAAATAGAAGAACCAGGATCTGAACCCAGGTTTTCAGATTACAAAGCCAGGACTCTTTCCCAGTTTAAAATTCTGTATGAGAAGAATATTTGGACAAACAGTTTCTACTACTTGATCACTTAAAGCAATAACTACAATAAAATAATGCTACATCAAAGGTAAAGATGCTTCAGAAGAGTACCTCCAGGCTCCTTCAGTCTCTCCCCTCCTCCCCACCTAGTAAAGAGGAGTCACTGTGTCCAAAGGCAGGGGGATAGATGAGATCCTTTAAAACCCTGTTCAAATGCCCCTCTTCTATAAAAATGATACCAATAATGGCCGACATTCACGTATCAGAGGTTCCCAGACTTATTTAGCCTACCTCCCCCCTCTAAAAAAAATTAACCAGCACCACCCTCCCCAGAAATCTACTTTCTTTAATCCTTTAACTGTTTTTTTTTTTAATTTTGCATCACTTGAGGCTACTAGTGCCTTCCTGGGTCATTCCGACGCCCCTCAGGGGGCAGTATCACCCACTTTGGGAACCTATGCTAATTGAAAGGTTGTTTCACCTACATTATTTTCATCTGATGCTCACAACAACCCTAAGAGCTAGGCATCACAAGTATTAAAATTTGCATTTTTCAGGTGAAGAAACTGAGGCTTAGCAAGGTTAGGTGACTTGGCACACAGCTCATAAGTGGCAAAGCCATGAATTGGACCCAGGTCTTTTTACTCTCAAGTCCACTCCCATGAAGATTTCTCTGATCCCCACTACTGTAACTACCCCCAAGAAGCAAAGAATCTTTCCCCTCTCAGACCTCACACACCACTTTGTTTGCTATTCTTCAAAACCTGAGGCATATTTTGTGTTTTAGTTAACTTTGTATATATGGTATCTCCCTACTGGACTATGAGCTCCATGAGGGCAGGGACTCTGCTTCCTAGTGCCAGAATTTGTGCTCAGGGAACAGCAGAGCTGTGCGTAATAAATGTTTGCTGAATGAATGTTGAATGGCAAAGCTCCCCTTTGCCAAAAAAAATGGAGGTCTTACTATTCATTCCTTCATTCACTCATTTGTTCATTCATTCATTCCAAAGTGACAACTACACATAAGGCATTGTGCCAATCAATGTGGGGGAGGCAAAGAAGACTAAGACAACATCCCCGCCATCATTGAGTTAAAATCTAGTACAGGAAATAAGACATGTACACAAGATGCCATCATATGAAAGAAGGAGGAGAGGCAGTGTGGTCTAGAGTAGAATGAGTGCTGAACTTAGAGTCAGGAGTGACCTAGGTTTGAATCTTAACACAAGATCATATTCCAGGGTCCTTTCACTTTACAAATGTGGAAACCAGCTCCTAAGCAAGTTGCAATTTGCCCTAGGTCACACATGTGAGTAAATGTCAAAGGTAAGATTTGAACCCAGGTCCTCTGATTCCCATGACTTTCACAACCTCCCTCTCTGGGTTCTCAGTGCTTTGGGGGTGGGACCTGACCTTGAGTGGGAGCTGAGCAGTGGCATTTGTTGGGGGGGAGGGAGAAAGACAGAGAGAGAGACAGAGACAGAGAGACAGAGAGACAGAGACAGAGAGAGAGGAGCAGTTTTTGGTGGTCTATGCACTTCCTTCTTTTCAGGCAGCTGGATACAGAGTGCTGGGCCTGGAGTCGAAAAGATTCGAGTTCAAATCGAACCTCAACGTTCACTAGCTGTGTGATCCTGGACAAGTCAGTTAACCCTGTTTGCCTCAGATCCTCATCTGTAAAATGAGCTGGAGAAGGACATGGCAAACCACTCTGGTATCTTTGCCAAGAAAACGCCATATGGGGTCACAAAGAGTCAGATACTGCTGAATGACTGAAAAACAACCTCTGACTCCAGATTTAGTTCCGTGACTTCACTTCCTCATTTGACCTAACCCCTCCCTGTCTCATCTCTGATGTACTTCTCCAATCTCCTCTCTCCCAAGCATGAGTTAGCTCAGTTAAGTGTGCATTTCACAGATTCTCAGGTCACTCACTCTTGAAATTCCTATCTTGTTCATCATAAAATTCCAAGCCCTCCTACTTCCCATAAGGGCTTAGTTGAGTCTTTGCTTCCTCTGGTGATTTGGTGATTTGTCAGAAACTCCAACTGAGCCAAACTCATTAGTGCAGAAAGAAAGAAATATGAAGAGGAACTCTCATCTCCCCATTATGCTCTGTCCCCTGTACAGAAACTGCCTGAGGTGACACATAAACCCACGGGAGGGAATGAGATCACCAAGAGAGAATATTTTTAAGAGAGAAGAGAAGAGGACCCAGTATAAAACCTTGAGGGACACTCCTAATTAGAGGGTGGAAAATGGATGATGATCCAGCAAAGAACACTAGCTCAGGCAGTGAAGAGGGCAACCAAGTGACTTGTGGTCTAGGCCCAGCCCTGCCCTATTGCTTTACAATGCTGTTTGAAACATTTGCCCTCTCTGACCCTCAGTCTCCTCTTTCAGTTGGAGATGAAAATACCTACTCTGTTTGAATTCTAGGTTTGTCATGAGGATGGGGAAACAGTTAATGGGGGTGAATTTACTTTTGGAAAGCAAAAGGCCCCTTATAAGTACATGAAGTATTCTTGTTATTATTTTTGCTGCAATGCTCAGTTATTTCTTTTTCTGCTCTACCTCCCTGAGATAGCCTCTCCTGAAGGAAAGGGGTAGGCACTTGTCTGTGTGTGATACCCACTGGGGTCCAGAGAAGTTAGTCAATAGGAATGGTTTTTCACATTCTCCTCTGGGGAGTTAGTCACATGATACAAAGTACAAATACTAAATGTCCACTGTGTGCTAAGCATAGTGGCAAAAGGCAAAATATCTCTGTGTGTATATACATGCATGTATATATGTATATATACATACATTTGCATACATATATACCCATGCATATGTTGCACAAGTAAATATGCATACATACATATATACATATATAATCAAATATGGCTCCAATCGCATGAGGAATGTGGGATATACGTACACATATATGCATAGACACATACATATGCATATGTACAATACATATATATGCTTATACATACATGTACATGCATGTATAAATCAAATACAGCCCCAGCTCCATGAGGAAGATGGGATATACATACATATGCACACTTTCTCAAGGCTTACCAAGTAACATATAAATGACTACTAGAAAGCAGTGAAAAACTGAGTATATGGGAAACCACATGGAATAAAGAGGTATTCAAAATTAAGTGAGGTTGATCAGGGAAGCTTCTGTAGAGGAAGTAAGCTTTGAACAAGGTTTTGAAGTGGGAGACAAGGAAGATGGGCACTGTATCTTCCTTGTTCATGATTGCTTTTCTAGGGCATAAGGAGGATGGGATGGTGGAAGGCGTAAGAACAATGAGTAGGTGCGTTGGGCTGGAGCAGGATTCAAGTTAGGCATCCTCTGTTGTTGTTAGTCCTTCCTTCTTGAAGACAACCAGTGACATCAGGAGGGTGATGTCTTGACTTGTGTGTAAACTGGATTTAAGTGAGGCTTCGGGCTCCAGTGGCGAGACAAAAGTCAAGACGAAGGCAATGGCCCAGGATGCAGGCTGGTGACATGGTGGGGGCAGGGAAGGGAATCACATGTTGGAGGAAGGTCTTAAAGACCAGGCTGAGGAGTTTCCTTTAGAGATGGTGGGGCTTCATGCTGTATGGGGTGTCAGACAGAGAAAAAAGTCAAGAAGTTGACGATTGACAGCCTTCAAGTGGCCAGCTCTGCTATCCCTGAAGGGTATTGGAAAGTCCGTTGCTTCCCTGGGGGTGAGAGGGGTGGGTCTGTGTGGTGTGTGATGCTTTAAAAATCTATCAGCCTCTTGCCATCAAATTAAAATGTAAATAGCATCTCTCCTGGGCAGTGCCTCTGTCCTCAGTGACAGGAGCCAGCCAGAGAGCAATTTCACAGATGGGAACAGGTTACATCGGATTCTGACAACTATCTTGTTACTGAAATTGATTTCTTCGCCCCTCTGCTTGCTCCCCTAGGGAGGGCCCCCAGATCAAGGGGAAAAATGTTCTTTACCAACAGCAGCTCTCCCCCACCATAAACTCCCAGCCCCTACCCGCTTCTGTCCTTCCCTCTACCCTCTTCTCCAGAGGGGAAGTGAAGAAGCAGGCTTCACAATAGGTAGGGGAGAGATGGTTGGGCATTGAGCCAAGGACCTCTAGGAAAACCTGATACAATTTCATCATCCTACAAGAAATGAAGCAACAGTTGCCTTAGCCTCTGACTGCCTGGCCCCTTGGACTTGTGTCTCTCTCTTCTTTTGGTGTTGTAGAGGGAGAAAGATGGTATTTCATCATAAAGGGATGACCCCACCACTGGGTCAGGGAGGGAAATAGAATGACAGGTTCTTCAGTTCTCCTCTTGTTACTAGCTGAAGTTGGTGGACTGTTGGCACTAGAGCCAATATATCATTCCTGTCCTTAGGTGGGGGCCAAAAGCTATATAGAGGCACTGCTTTGTTCCTCTCTCTGAATCTGCACTTTCTCAGACATCAAGGAAGATACGGAAGCCCTGTATTGAAACAAGTTATTGCTCCCATCTCCATTCCCAGGTGCAGAGGAAGGAGTGAGATCAATCATCAAGCATTTATTAAGCATTTACTCTGTGCCAGGCACAGCATTAGTAGCTAGATATAAGGAAATAGCAAAAAATCCTCATCTTCAGGAAGCTTCCATTCTAATGGGAGATAACACATAGGTACATAAATATACAAGATACATGCTGAAGCTACATACAGGATAGTTATAATATAGCCTTAGTAAGAAGGTACCAGAAGCTATGAGGGACCAAGAAAGGCTTCTTAATAAGGTAATATTTGAGCTGAACTTTGAAGGAACTGAGGCATTCTAAGAGGTGAAAGTGAAGACATGGGGATAGCCAGTGCAAGTGCATGGAGGCAGGAGTCCCAGGTGTGCTTCTTTTTCCAAGCGCCCAGCCAGGATGGCCATTGCCATGGGCTCTCAGCCAAGTGAACTTGCAAGTGTAGGCCTTTAAAGTGGGAATGAGGTCTTTCTTCATAACTACCAACTGAAAACAATTTTGAATTTAAGAGGGATGACATAGTGTATAGAGTCATGAAACTGAACACAGAGACATGAAAAACATATTTAAATCGTCCCTCAGATAATTACTAGCTGTATGACCCTGGACAAGTCACTTAACTTCTCTTTGCCTGTGTTTCTTCATCTATAAAATGAAGATAATAACAGTAAGTGCCTCGCTGTTTTGTGGTGAGGAGTAGATGGGATAATGTATCCAAGGCCCTTTTCAAATCCTAAAATGCCGTAGGATAAATGTGCATCACTGCCATCGTTACTATAAATGCCTCCTGATCATGAGACTGAATACCGATTACTCGAGTGAGGGAAGAGGGAAGCAGGAAGATCTTGTCTTCAAACGCTTTAAGGACCACCCCTGAGAAAAGGTATTGGCCTTATGACAGGACTGGTTCTGCCAGACATCTGGAAGTCACAGAGAGGCAGATTTTATCCCCATATAGGGAAGAACTTCCTTACGATTAGAACTGTTCGAAAATGGCCTGGCCTGCCTCCAAAGGGACTGAGTTCATCATCACTAGAGGCATTGGAACAGAGGCTGGCCAACCACTTACCCAAGGATGAAATAGAGGAGGTTCATGTTGAGAAGCAGGCGGTGTGGTTCAGGGGCATGAGGGGTGGGTTGCACTGACCGACTCACCTATTTTCTTAAGCAAGTCACTTAAACCCTCTGCACCTCAGTTTCCTCATCTGTGAAATGGAGATGATAATGTTTCCACCATCTCACAGAGCTCATAGGAAAACACATTTGCAGCTGGGAGGGACCGTAGAAGTCACCCAGGCCAACTGCTTCATTTTACAGATGAGAAAACTGAGGCCCAAAGATGTGGTTATGAGGGAAGTGTTCTGTAAACCCCAAGGCTATATATAAATGTGAGTTATTATTATTAGGCAACCTCTAATGTCCCTGTCAATTCAGATTCTATGAGTCTAGACATTCCCTGGGAGAACCTGGTCCCCAAGCCCAAAACTGCTTGCCCTATTTCTCCTGAGCCCAGAGCTGGAGGCCTGTGGTGGGTTGGAAGCCCCATCTCCCTGATGGGCAGGAGTAGGCGACATGGAGATCCCTGACTTGCCCCCATTTTATGGATAAGGAGACCATAGCTCTAGGAAGCAAAGGGGCTTACCCAAAGTCGGGGCAGAATCAAGCTGGAAAAAAACCGAGTTATCCCTTATTCCTAGACCTATGACCTGCTCCTCATCATGCCTTTCTTGGTCAGGCAGGATTTGGAGCAAGAGCATTCCGAGTTCCATGCAGATCTCAGGGCCCCTTTCCTAATATGCTGATCATGCCCCAACTCAAAGGTACCCAGAAAGCTGGTTTTCATTCTCTTCCTTAGACTATTCTGTCACTACCACCACCCATGTCCTTTCTCCCATTATATTTGCATGTGACCCTCTAGAGAGGGCAACATTTAGGTCCCTTGGTGTTGGGGGGGAGGGGTAGGGAGAGGCTACTGGTGGGAAGGCATAGCAAAGGGCCGATCCTGACACCCTTGTCCCTACCTCCTTCCTAGTCCCCAAATCTTCCCGCCCTTCAGATAAGGCCCCCGGACAGTTGTCTCTCCCACCACCAACACCCTTAAAAAAATGAAGTTTCCTTCACTGTTAATTGAATTACATTGCCACAGAAAGCAGGGAAGTTGTATCTCATTAAAGCCTCCTGTGTCCTATTAGAGCAGTGTGTGGCTTTTGTGACTGTCATTACCATGCATTACTGAAGGACTCAGGCTCTCTGTTTGTTTATGCATTACATTTCTTCCCTCTCCCACTTCTGCCTGCCAGCCTGGATGTTTGTCCCCGCCCTCCCACCACGGCCCCTATCCCCCCATCCCCCCACCACCAATCCACACATGCAAGTGTGCTGCCCATACCCAAGCCACCAGAAGGGGGTCTTTCTAAAAGGGGCTGCTTGCTGTGTGGACATAAGTAATGGCTTCTTCTTGGTAATGACCAAATTTAGTTTCCTAAATCCAGATTAACTACTAGTGTGTGAGAGGAAGAAGGGGGCAGAAGAGGAGGCTGTTGGGGTTTATCTCTGTGTTGTACACAGGTGCTCATGCACACCTCTGTATGTCTCTGCCCTTTTGTGTGTGTGTGTGTGTGTGTGTGTATGACACAAGCATATGTGAGAATGTGTGACTCTCCATGACCTGTTGGAAATATAGATGGTCTGGATATCTATGTGTCCATAAGTACAGAGCTCTTTGGGCTAGAGGTTCTTCAGACTTTGCCTTCTGGCCAGTATGGAGTGAAGCATCAATAGTATTTATTACAGTAATTCATTGTAGTGTGGAAGGATGCTGCATCGCCACGGGTGTATCAAGGGCCTTGGCTTTCTCCCATTGGGGCTACAAGCCAGTTAAACCAAGGCCCCTGACCCAGTTGGGCTACTCTTTATATGTAAGTGATAATAATAATAAATATTTAAGTGTGCTGCTTTAAGCTTTACAGACCACTTAATACACATTTTCTCATTTACTCCTCACAACCCCGGGAGGTTGGTCCTCTGAATATCTCCATTTTCCAGATGGGGAAATTGAGACCAAGAGAAGTAAAGTGATTAGGCAAAGGCCACAGTGGTAGCAAGTTATCTGAAGCAGCTCGTGAACTTCCTGACTCCAGATCCAGCACTGTACCCGCTTGATTCACCTGTTCCCCTGACTCAGGCAGATCATCCTTGGTCCTGAGGGTTAGAGGCAGAGAATGTTGAAAAGTGTGGAATTTGGAGGCAAAAAAACCAACCTGCTCTAGAGTAGGGGAGGAAGGGTACACTGCCTTGCCTAGATAGTGAGAAGGGCCCAGGAATCAACTATTGCCCCAGTCCTAGATCATTTAGTGTCCACAAAGTGTGAAAAACCATACCCTGTATAGTAAGAATACTATTACAGGACTAGGCTGCCCGTGAGGGGCACCAGAGAAGGTTCTCTCCAACCACCACTACTAAAAAAAAAAAAAACTATTCCTCCACTGATCCCTGAAATTCCACCCCTGAGAATTGATTATAATGATAATAATTGACATTTCTATGAGGTTTGCAAAGTACTCTATGTGTATTATCTATTTGATCTCCACAGCAATGCTGTAAGGTAGTTGTCATTCCTATTTTACACATGAGGAAACTGAGGCTGAAGGCAAGTGAGTTGCCCAGAGTCACATCGCTTGTGAGTGACTGAGACATGACTTGCACTCAGGTCTTCCTAACTCTAACTCTGGTACTGATTTTGCTTTTGTTGAGGTCCTATTAAAACGTGAATTCTCTTGAGAGGAATAGCATTGTCACTAACCCTTTGGTTGTACGCCACTGTAATAAATGGAACTATTAGGTGTTTCCAGGAAAGTCTGGGATCCTCTGCATCAACCTCATGATCACAGATCATTAAGAGAGGGCCAAGACCTTAGGGTCCATCTAATCATATGTACTCATTTTACAGATGAGAAGACAAAGGGCCAGTGGCCTGCCCAAGGTCACATAGATATTAGGGCTCAGCATCCTTCTCGGGATAGGGGCCTGTGATTCAGATTCTTATGAGCCAGGTGGGATGGCCATTTCCCAAACTGTGTACATGCTAGCAGATGCCTGGGAGCCCTTTGTGACTCTGGTAATCAGCTCTGACCCATAACCTGCACTCTTTACACTGGATTCAGATGTCCCTACAGCCCTGGGGAAAGGCACAGAAGGCAGAGCTGAGGTTCTTCTGATGAGGGGCTTCCTTCTCTAGCTTCGGCATCATTCTCCCTGCCTGCCCTTCACGCTGCCGTGCCCAGGCTATGCACCCCCAGGGCAGGGTTCTCCTCCTGGGCTGGCTCTCTCCTGTGGGATGGGCATTCTCAGAGAAACCCACTCATCACATTGAGTCAGCGCATTGGGTTTGATGCCCCTCACTTGCCCCCAGGGCCCAGCCTGCCCCTGAGGATGAAAACAGAAGGTCCCAGTGTTGGCTACTCTCTCGCCAACATGCACTGAGGAGAGTTTGGGGGAGCCAGAGTGGAGAAGAGTGGAAGGCTGCCCTTTCAGAAGGGAAGGGGGAAGCAGCAGGGCATAACCAGCAACAATTTGAGTAGGGGAAGGTATCTCTCCGACCCGTATCAATTGCCACCACCCTGCAGCGTTTCTGTAGAGACTCTGAAGCAGTGATCCCTGAAGCTTTAGACCTTACATCTTTCACTGTGCTTTTTTTCATGGGTAACTTTTCTGAAGAAGATTACCCAAGAGTTGCCCTAGATGGGGTGATATCATCCCCCAGTTCTCCAGAAGTAATTAGGGTCCCTTAAGCCATCCCAACTGCAGCCCCACCCACTCAGTAACACATACACTGCTTCCCTTCTGCCTAGGAAAGCATACTACTCCTCTACCCCCTAACCTGGCAGGTTCTTGTTCCTGGAACTTGGCCCTTTTCCTCATAAATCTCCCTGTAGACAGGTGGCTTTGAAGTGGGTCTGGGCCATCTCTCTGGTCAGGGTCAGTGATACTGGGACTTGTAAGGACAGTCAGTAGATGAAGCACCCAGAGTTTCTCTCACTGAGGAGCAGCAGGACCTAAGCATCTCCATATTTTAAAAGGTTTGAGCAAAGGGACTTTTTTTTATCATTGTGATCCCCCCTCCTCCCTCCCACCCCCTAGCTTCCTATATTTTCCTTCATCTTCTCCCTCTTCCTTGAAGAATCATTCTTCCCTCCCTCCCATCCAGTTCCCTCCCTCTGTTCAGTGTTCCCTCTCCTACCCTTCCCCCCACCCCCAATTTTCAGAAGGAAACAAGACAAAACAAGATAAAGGGAGAGACCAAAATCCACATGCTTTGGCTATAGAGATAGGAATGTTCCATCTTTCCTGCCAGTCTATATGCCTGCCTGCCTCTCTATGTGACCAGTAAGACGGATCACAGCTGTGACTTTCTGATGGCGAGGGCTGTAACATATATGGCCCATGTGGAGACCTCTCCTTATTACCCCAGCCGCAGAGCTGGCTTCCCAGTTAACGATCTTCCTTGCCTTTCTCCTGGAAGCCACTATGTCTCGTGGTTAGTTAGCATTTACCTTTGATCTTCTGCCCCTTACACACTCACCTGATTCCTGACCCCCTACCTCTTGAAGGCTCTCAAGTCTGAATCTGATTCTTGCCACCTCCCCTTTGAGACAAACCCTCCTGGACCTCAACCTCGGGTCTTTTCAGTGGTCCTGAGTCCTGGGCCCCAGGCCCTCTGATCCATTCTCTAGGGGGATGGCAGAAACAAGCCCAGCTCCTCCCTCCGCCCTCCTGTTCCAAACCTCCTCTAAAACATGGAGGGCATCTGCAATGCAAAGCCCGACTTGTTGATGTAAAATCATACTCTATATTCCACCCAGGTTTATACGAGTGAATTATGCAAATCTTTGATGGAAAAATATTCCTCCTCACATCCTTGAGAGTGTAAAACCTTAGTCAATAATTCATACTCGCATGTCTCTGACTGCAGGCTTTTTCTTCATTATAACTTGCACCTAGTTATTTGTCTTTCGCATTTTATTGTATATCCTGGTGTAATGCTGCGCATTATAAAATTTATCTGCTTCATTATTTGATGATCCGGGACTGGGGAATGTGCTGAGATCCTACCACACTGGCTGAGAGGCCTAGCGCCTGGGTCCGCTGAGGCAGGGTTGCCTCTAGTGATTTCAGGGAAGCCAAGAAGGCCTCTCTATCAAAAAACAAAAACAAAAACATACTTGTCCCACCCACAGGCTGAGCAGCCTGAAATGCCAGCATCGCAGCTGACTTATGTTTAGTCTTCCTTAAAATGCAAATGTTCCAAAGGCAACATTTTTAATGTTAATCATGATAAGATATTATTAAGAATGATAACTCACATTAGAGGAGCAGCATAGTGAGCAGAGAGAGAAGGCCTCAGAGTCAGGGAGTCCTGGGTTCATGTGTTGTCTCTTACCCTCAGCAAATCCTGACACAGGGAAAGTCATTTAATAGATTACTGTCCCAGGCAACTGTAAGATTATAAATGGCATAGCAAGTATTGGGCTGTATTGGGAAAGGGAGTTCTTTTCAGACAACTCTGTGCGTCAGTGGAATCAACCCCACCCCCAGAAAACCCTTACACATATAATATTTTAAAGTTTATTAAGAACTAAATCAGTTGTTTATATTTCACTTAGCTTAAGTTTGCCAAACCCTGAGAAGAGGGTCTAATAGAGGAAAAGGGATAGTGTGAAAAGGGCCCCAGATGCCCAAAGTTCAAACAGAGTCACAACTGGGTGGGGGGAACTGCCCCTGGAGATACTGCCTAAAGAATATCTTCTGGGGATTTCTAAGATCAGAATCATTGCTTGGGCTAGGTAAAGTCTGGCCTAAAGAAGGTAAGGACAGACAAAGGGGCCTTTGAAGACTATTTCCATCCTGATGAAGTAAGAGAGGTAGGATTGGCCTAACAGAAGGGGCATTAGTTGTGAAGGCAGTAGAACTGGGTTCAAATCCTGAATCTGCTACTTACTAGCCATGTGATGTTGGATAAGTCATTTAACTTCTCTGAGTCTCAGTTTCCTCATATGTAAAATGAACACATTGGACTTGATGAATCCTCAATCCTTCCTATAACCCACAGATAAACACAGATTAGTGGGGCTTCTGGTTAGATGCCCTAGGTAGAGCCCCTGGATAAGGGCCCCTGCTTTCTTGTGAATCATAAACAGGGCACACATCCCTGGACCATTCCTGTAGTAATAAATCCTGAAGAGGACGTGCAAACACAGGCAAGGTCAAAAAAGAAGGGGGTCCCAACACGTTCCGCAGGGAGGGGATTCCTTGAGTCACATGGCCCTCCTCAGGCTTCACATCTGTGAAGCCACACAGAGCTCGCCACCTTTCAAACTTCTGCTGTAACTTTCCTCTGAGAACTGAGACAAGTATCCAGGACCAGATCACCGGGGTCCTGTGTCCCCAACCGTAGCTCTTACAGCCTAGGGTAAGTGCTGCTGAGGAAAGGTAGGGGTGGCCAGCGAAACTGATGGAAGCACATCCCAGCTACCTCACCTCAGCTGGTACCCTTCTTCCACCTCACACTTAGCCCTTTATATTGGCCTGGCAAGTTGATGGCCAGCTTCGCTGGTTATACCTATAGAGTATGGTTTTCATCTCATGCACATGGTGCTATTTACTAAAGGCCAGAATGGTACATGAGGAGGGAGGGTGGGGGTGGGGAGGTGCATTTCCTATTGTCATTTGTGAGCTATCTGAATCCCTGACAATTCAGAATCAGATATTCTGAGGAGGTGAGAGCCGCTGAAGGCAGAGAAGGAAGCTTGGTCTTACTTTCCTGCCAAGATCTCTTATTCTAGGTTCTGGGGTTACCCCATATTTATCTCTGACTCTCCTTTTCCTTCTTTCTCTAGTACCAGCCATGATCACCTCACATCCTAATACTACCATCGCCATCAAGGGTCACACAAAGGAACTGAACTGCACTGCACGAGGAGAACGCCCCATCATCATCCGTTGGGAGAAGGGGGACACGGTCATTGACCCAGACCGAGTCATGAGATATGCCATCACCACCAAGGACAATGGTGATGAGGTCATATCTACTCTTAAGGTAAGCAACTGTCTGCCCACATTAACATCCATACCCAAACCTCCAAAGTTCCCTTCAGCTAAATTCATTAACTTTTTCAAATATCTTCAAGATAGGCAGATAGGGTGTAAAGATCTGGGACCACAATGAACACAAAGGGCCTCTGTTTCTTTTGGGAAAATCCCTAGGGACAAATGTCACCAATTTTCAAACTTAACCCAACAGGTCTTCGTTCAAAATTATTTCCCAGAGCGTCCTTGACTAGGTTGGCATTGGAGAAATGGAAGGGAGTGGAGAGAGAGAAAGATGAGGAATTATCCCACTGATCTCCCTGACCCAGAAAGGGTAAAACAACCTATTTGCCCAGCTTCCATTTCTCCAATGTGGGACTTCTCAATACAGAGTGAGAGATTGCCATTCAGTGGGAGGTCACATTAAAGCAAATCAGCAAGAAAACTAGCACAGAAGCATGCTGACTATAGACCTGGAAACCAGGACTATGTCATGACCTGCTTAGAAGAGCTGGTTTCTTCCATCTCCCAATCTTTCCGTCAGAGTGAAGCTATATGGCAAAGTCACCTGGCCTTCATTCCTTTTCCCCGCAGTACAGCTGCTTTAATTTGGCAGTGATTGGGTTCCCTCATCCAAGATAACCTTGACTACTGGCAGGAAAATTGGAGCCCTCTCAATCCAACACAAGCAATAGATTCTACCCACACTCACCCTTCCTCCCTGCCCCCTGGAATCAGTATGAGTTGCTTCTCAGATTTTGAAACCTCTTTATTCTCAGAATATCACATCTCCTTTCCTGGAGCCCTCTGTTGACAGCATATTTAGAATTCTGTAGCATTTTTCCCAGTACTTAGAATGCCATAGCCTAACCCCATGCTTGGAACACCACAGGTCTCTCCATAATTAGAACCCTCAGACCCTCCCTGTTTTAACTCCAAAAATGTTCTTTTCCTAGCAAACTCGGGAAGCCCTCCAGGATCCTCATGACTAACCTATCTACTGCCTTTTGTCATCTCCTCTATGTATCTGTCTCTGGGGCCCTGTTCTCATAGTGACACAGCCCTAGTGTCTTCCCTACCCTTGGATTGAAATGGCATTTCTCCTTCGGTAGAAGATAACATTCCCTGTCCCCTTTCTCTATGATCTTTTTTGCCTCCCACTTATTGAGATCATAGGATAACAGTCTCAGAGACAGAAGAGACCTTATAGATTATCTGGTCCACATCCTTCACTTTACAGATTTGGAAACTGAGACTCAAAGAATCTTAGTGATTTACCCAATCTCACAGAGAGCAAATTGGAAAGAGGATCTGAACTAAAGTCTGCTGATTCAAATCTAGCACTCTTTCCACCCCCCCCCAACTTGTTTGGGAACAAGTAATGGGAAGTAGGATCAATCTGCCATATCCATGGACCTGAGGTGACCTGAGGAGAAACAGGAAAAAAACATACAAAAAGTCCCCCCATACCCCTCCACCAGAAACTGTGCCTTTCTTTGACTCACTCTGAAATGCTCCCTTGTTTCCCTTCCTCCTCCTTGTCCCATCATTATCAAAGCTAAAGCCAGCTGACCGTGGGGACTCTGTGTTCTTCAGCTGCCATGCCATCAACTCCTATGGGGAGGACCGAGGTCTGATCCAACTCACTGTGCAAGGTACCCTCCCTGTCCCTTCCCAGGCCCCCACCTCGGCAAGTGCTATCCCTTACACTAGCCCAAAAAGGAAGAGGTAGGCACCGAACGTAGATGAGGGCAGGGAGAGTGAAAAGGGAGGGAATCATCTAAAGGAATTTGGTGTAAAATTTTCTTTAATTGACCCTCTGGATCAGGGTGGGAAGTCGGAGCTATACCAGCTCCAAGCTAGGATGGCAAAAGTTGGTAATGACGCTAGCCTATATTATGTCCATTGAACCACTTCACAAATGGATAGATGGGGCTGAATGGGATCAGAACCTTCTTGTTGCTTCTTTGTGAGAAGGATAAGAAGGAAATATAAAGCTAGTTAAAGATGGGTCCTGTGTATGAGTCTCTCCTTGGCAATGCTCAGAACATATTGTCCATTGGAGAGTGTTCTCAGCTCTGGAAATCCCTAGGAAACTTAGCCCTTAGTGCCCTCCCCCAGGTCAAGGAAGAGATGAGAATGAGGCAAAAGTTACAAGGTGGGATTTTAAATTCAGTTCTTAGGCCACAACAACTAGATCTCTCACCCAGACCCCAGCAAAAGGCTGAAGTCCAAACTGGCCAAACCAGGGATGTCTAATGCCTCCTCAGGGAAAGATAAAGAGGGTCCAAAGCCCTCCATAAAGGGTGAGGATGAGAGAAAAACTTCTGTCATTCACTGGCTTACTCTCTACTTTTCCCCTACACACAAAAATCTCAGAGCCCCCAGACCCTCCTGAGCTAGAGATTCGGGAAGTGAAGGCCCGGAGCATGAACCTGCGCTGGACTCAAAGATTCGATGGGAACAGCATCATCACCGGCTTTGACATTGAATATAAAAACAAATCTGGTAGGTGCCAGCTCTGTGTGTGTGTGTGTGTGTGTGTGTGTGTGTATGTGTGTTGGTGATGCTAGGTGCATGGGTGATGGGACTCCTCTGTCTTGACAGCCCCCAGGCTGAGCACCCTGCATCATATCAATGAAACAAATCCCAAAGTCCTCTGTGTTCATGCTGCCTTATACTCATTATAGGTAGGGCTATCGCTATTCCAAATCAAAGGAAGAATGGGAAAAGCATTCTTCTTTTAAAACTATTGCTGGGTGTGGGGACTTGAATGGGGAAAGGATACTTTGATTACATTCAGTGAGTTTTTAATTCAACTTTGTGGCAGATGGACATGTCTCCCTTGTTTGACCCTGGAGCCAAAGTAAAATGGGATAGTCTGATTAATGGGCAATTTGCCCACTCCCCTTGGGTGAGTCCCCACTTTAGCCAGATGAGTAGTAAAGCTGGCTGGCTAGCCTGAAGACCTTTTGGAAGAGGGGAGAATAAAGGACTGGTGAAGCCTAAGGATATAAATGTTTACTGGAAAGGCTGGAGTAGGACATGGAGAGAGGAGGTTTGTGGGAACAGGGACTGATAGAGGAAAGGAGTAGAGAAACTGCTGGACTCTGACCCCAGGCAGATGACATCTGGAGTATTCTATTCCACACTGGATACTACATGTTAGGGAAGATATTGACATTGAGTATATTTAGAGGAGGATGATCGAGATGATGAGGGATCATAGGATCATTGATTTAGAGCTGGAAGAGACTCCTGGATAAGGAAACTTTCCCAAGGTTACAAGAGCTAGTAAATAATTTGAGGTGGGATTTGAACATGGATCTTTCTGATCTCAAGTTCACTGTTCCAACTTTTCCACTAGAGTGTCTCTCCAAGGGGGCCAGAAGCCAACCCGTAAAGGATATGGGCATATTAGATTGGAGAAAAGATTAAAATAGTAAAAGTGGAAGGATAAAGGGTAGGAAGAAAGAAAATTCCAAGTTCAGGGTCGATAAATCTTGATACATATTGAGGACACAGCAAATAGTTCATATGGCCGGGATATATGGTGCAAAATGAGAGATGAGGCTCAAAAGGTGAGTTGGGGTCAGATGGAGGGTCTTGAGTGTCAGGCTAAGGGATCTGGATTTTTTCAGTAGGCACCAGAGAGTCACTGAAGTTTTTGAAAACAAAATGATACCGTCACCTCACTGTATAAGGAAAACTTGTTTGGTCATGCTGTGCAGGATAGACTGGAGGAGGAGAAGTTGGAGGTGAGGAGACCAGTTGGGAGACTCTTGAAATATTCTAGGCACAGGATAAAAACATGAACTAGAGTTGTAGCAGGAAAACTGGAAAGAAGAAGCATATTGGTGCTTCATGAGGTTGAGAACAATCCACCTGCAAGGTAAGCAGGGCAGAGATACAAGATCTAGACTGACATTTCCATATGGCAGTGCACATTCAATCTCCCCTCCATGCTGATGTGGGGTGGCAGGATCTTCACTCACATCTGGGCATTCTTATCCAGAGGATACCTAGGCTGTCACTAGATATTTTACCCCCATTGCTCAATAAAACACTTCATGCCTTCCCCACCACCATTGTCTTCCTCCTCACTGCACCCAAGCGTGTGGAGTCTCCCTGAGGCATCTATTGCCTGGTTGGGCTATTAGGATGTCAGCAACAGAAGCTGAGAAGAGCTCACACCTGAGATTCTAGAAGGGACCATGGATGAGAGGAAGGTGGTGAAGGTGGTGAAGGTGATGACAGTTCAATTCAATGCCATTTCATTCAACCTGATAAATGTTAATTAAGATCCTATTGTGAATAAACTGTTTATACCCCCGCCCCCGACCCAAAGATTCCACTGCTGGGCGTGCATCCCCAGATAGAGCCAATACAGAAAGAAATGTCCCATAGATAATCACACTCTATGAAGACCTATGATATATACAAAAATATTTAAACAATGTTTTATTCAATTTTATTTTATTTTCAGTTTCAAATTCTCTCCCTCCCACTCCTTCTCCCCCACCCATTGAGAAGGCTCAAAAAACACAAAGCAGTTTCTATGGTAGCAAACAAACAGAAACAAAGTAATGGTCCATCAATTGGGGAATGGCTAAAAAACTGTTTCATACGAATGTAATAGAATACCATTGTGTCATGAGACGTGAAAAAGCTGAGAAATTCAGAGAAACTTGGAAAGATATTTCAACTGATGCAGAATGATATTGATTATGTATAAATGAACTAATGCGTATAAAGCTAGTGTTTCATAGTCAGCTGGATGGCATATTGGAAACCCAGATAAGTCACTTCACCTCACTGCCTCAGTTTACTCATCTGCAAAAGGAGGATAATGATAGCACCTGTTTCACAAGGTTCTTGTGAGGACCAAATGAGATTTCATGTATCTATCTATATGTATTATATAAATATACATAGACATGTGTATATATACATATATATAGCTGTGTAAACCTTAAAGCTCTTCATATTATTAACGAGTAACAAGGAAAATAATACACACAATGTAAATGAAAAGAACAAGCGAATAAAGCAGAATGCTATATGATTATAATGATTTCTCTTGGTACCAAAGAAGAGATGCAGAAATGTCCTTCCCTCCTTTGGCAGGAGGGATTTCTTTGTGTGTGGCCTGTTGTATGTACTGTCAGATGAGTTGAAGATAGGTCTTAATTTTTCTTCTTTGTTTCAAGGAAGGGCACTAAGGTGAGTGGAGGTATATTTGGAAATGACTGTGATAGTGTGGACCTATCTCATCTTGAACTCATATCCCTGAGTTCAAATCTGGCCTCAGATATTTATTAGATGTGTGACCCTGGGCAAGTCACTTGACCCTGTTTGCCTCAGTTTCCTCATCTGTAAAATGAGCTGGAGAAGGAAATGGCAAACCGTTCCAGGATCTTTGCCAAAACAAACTCAAATGGTGTCATGAAGAGTCAGACACAACCAAACAACAACAACAAAAATGATAGAGAAATAAGAAGCATCAATGAACCTTTATTTTTTTTAAAGAACCCATTAGGTGTTTAAAGCAAGGGGCATATTGTAATGAAAGAATATTAGACTCAGAGTCAGACCACCTAGGTTTAAGTCCTAGTGCTAACACTTACTAGCTGTGCAGCTACAGGAAAACTGGTCAACCTCTCTGAGCCTCAGTTTCCTCATGCATTACCTGCCTTATAGGATTGTCATAAGGAAAGTGCTTTGTAAACTGTAAGGCACTATATAAATTTGAATTGCCGCACTGTACTAAGGAAGATAGGAGAATAAATAAAATGGAAACAAGAGGAAAACATTTCATAAAACTGAAAACACTATACAAATGTAAGTTAATGCTATTCCAACCTGGCTCCTGCCTTCAAGAAGCGCCCGTTCCAGTTGTTTATCAGGAAAAGATGAGATTTTCATATGAAATTGCTCTTTAAGGATACCAATAATCCCAACTACAAAATGCCTTTTCTCCTTTCTCACTCTATTTGACCTCTGCAGCTTTTTATACTACCCTAATTCCTCCTCAGCACTCTTCCCCCTATTGGCTTCCATGATATTTCAATCTCCATGTTTTCCTGCTACATAATTGACTGCTACCCTTTAGTCTCCATTGCGGGGTCATCTCTCACCCATTAACCATGGTTGTCCCCTAAGAAACATCTCTCACTCCTCCAAGGACACCTCTCACCCTCTAACTGTGGTGGTCCTAACTGAGAGGTCCTCTTGTTCTGGTCCTTCTCCTTTCTCTCTGTGTTCTCTCTTTTAGTGATCTCATCACTTCACATGGGTTCAGTGATCATCTCTGCATAGATTATTATCAAATCTGTATGTCCAACACTGATCTCTCTCCTGGCAACATCTGAAATTCCACAGATCAAAAATGGAATTTATCCACCACCACTCCTCCCAAAACCTGCCTCTCCTTTAGTCTTCCCTATTTCTATTTAGGGCACCACCATCTTCTCAGTCACACGTTTGAAACATCTGAGCTATCCTAGAATATACCCTTTCCCTTGTCCTCCCATAATGAATCAGGTGCTCAGTCTTGTCACTTCTACACCCAAAATATCTCTCATATCCATCTCCTCTCCATTTATGGCCATTATCCTAGTACAAGGCCTTACCACCACTTCCCTAGACTACGCAACAGATTCCTAATTGGTCTCCCAGGTTCCAGCCTTTCTCCTTTCCAGTCTGTCCTTTACACAGCTGCCAGGATAGTCTTCTTAAGGCACAGTTCTGATATATCACCCCCGCCCCCAATCAAAAATCTTCAGTGGCCCCCTATGAACCTTCAGGATAAAATGCAACTTGATGAACATGGTATCCAAAGGCCTCCACAATTGGTTTTCAACTTTTCATTCTAGTCTTCATATTCTTCCCCTTCATACTCTGCATATTCCAACTGAACAGGACTACTAGCTGCTCTCTTAACTTGGGATGCCTGGGATGTACCCATAGAATCACAGGACCTCAGCATTGGAAATGACTTCAAAGACCATCTACTCCAAACTGTACCTGAACAAAAACTTCCTCTACAATATACCCAACAAGTGGTCATCCAGTCATTTGCTTGATGACATTCAGTGAGTGGGGAACCCATTTTCATCAAATGGAGCCCATTTGATTTGGAGATTATTTTGATTGTTAAGATATTTTCTTACATCAATCCTAACTTTGTCTCTTTGTAATTTTTATCCACTGATTTCATTGTTCATTTGGGCTCTTCCATGTGACAGTCCTTAGAGACAACTATTATATTCCCCTGAGTCTTTTTTTCTCTGGGTAAAACATTTCTACTTTCTTTAATTGATGTTCACCTGGCATAACATGAAGGCCACTCACCATCCTAATTACTTTTGCCAAGATGGTCTCCAATTTATCAATACCCTTTCCTAAAATGTGGTATCCAGAACTGAACACAATACTCTAGATATGATCTGTCTAGGACAAAGTACAGGGTAAACATCTCACCATAATGCAATCTCAGACTGCAATAACTTTCCTGGATGTCATATAACACAGGTGATTTTTTTTTTGAGACTAAATCTCCCTATATCACCCAGGCTGAAAATACATTGGCCATTCAAGATGTTCAATCCTACTGCTGATTGACATGGAAGCATTGATCTGCTCCGTTTTCAACCTGGGCCACTTTTCCCCTCCTTGGACAGCCTGGTGGCTCCCGGAGCCCAAGGGCTTATCATGTTAGTGTCAGATTTGGTGCAGACATACAATCAGCTTAGCCTACTACAAGTCGGAACTCCCAAACTCAAGCAATCCACCAGACTCAGCTTCCCAGCAGAGGAATTATAGTTGTGTAACCACATCTGCTGACACTGATGAATTGCACTGAGACTGTAGGCCACTAAAACCTATATACCTTTTTCAGATGAACTGTGACCTAGTCATACCTCCCCCATCTTTATCTTAGAATGTTGATTTTCCAAGGTTTTTTTTTTTTCCTCAATCAGTTTTGGAGTTTGTCCTCCAAAACAGCTCCCAGAAAAACAGCTTGTCCAAAAGTTATTTTAAACCCTGCCATCTACTTCCTTCTCACTCTGCATCTCATTCATTCATTGTTTTATCCTCCTTCAAGGTGACACTTCCTCCTGGGAGCCTTTTCTGGTCTCCCCAGTTGTCACTACTTTATTTCTCCATGCTTATCTGGGTGCATGTTGCATTGTCCCTACAGAAGACTATAAATTCCTTGAAGGCAGGCACCATTTCATTGCTGTCTTTATGTCTACAGTACTTTTATAATGAGCATTTTTATATCCTAATATGCATGGAGGAAAGGGAGGAGATGAGACTTGTGATCTCATTGGAGATCCCAGGATGAAAATTCCCTCCACCGATGTCTTCCAGAGTGGCATGAGAGGTAAATGACTCATCCATGGTAATGTAGCCAATATGTTAGCAAGGCATGCTCTATTCACACCCATACCTCTCACACAAGTCACTTAACCTCTTGTACAATTCTCTAAGAATACAAATTACAGAACATTGATGGAGGAAGTTTTTACCAATGAAATCACAGATCTGGACAGTCTAGACAAAAAAAGGTGGGGAGTGAGGTGGGGAGGGAAGGGAAAGGGCTGAGATAATCCTCATCCCAGTGTCTACTGGCACACTGAGCCCAAACTCTATGTTATAACTATGGTCAGAAATAGAATTTGAACCCAGGTCTTCCTGGTTCCGTTACTCCACATAGCCTATCACCTTGAATATCATAGCTATTTACTAAATATTCTAAAGATAATTGAAATCAGATCTCCCTAAGCCAGACAAAGGGCCCTGTACTAGGGGGGCTTTAATTTAGATGGACAAAGCTGTGCAAGGCCAACTTCTTACTCAGCAGGGATTTGGCTTCTTTAAACATCACTGGATTTCAAGGCTAGAGGGGACCTTAAGAAACCATTTCATCTAGTCTTCTGCCTTCACGTGGAACTCCAGTGAACCTAGAACACACAGAAAGTGTTCATCTCATTTTTAAAGGCCTTTAGTCTCAGATACCAGAATCTCCATCCCAGTATATACCACTCCTCCTTTCAGGAAGTGCTTTCTTAGGTCTAAACTCAAATACCATGTGCTGTAGCTAAAGCTCCTTTGAGCACTGCTGGTCAGCAGCCTCTACAGAATAGCAGCTGGGGGGGGAGGGGAGGGAGGAACTTGTGGCCTCAAGGCCTTCTAGGTCTTTGGGTGTGGCCTTTTGACTGAGTCCAAGTTTTACAGAACAAATCCTTTTATTTAAGGGGATTCGTTCTGTGAAGTTTGGATGCAGTCAAAGGGCTGCACTTGAGAACCTAGAGGGCCACATGTGGCCTCGAGGCCACAGGTTCCCCACCCCTGCCTTCAGAGACCAGGATACTGATATCTGAGTGTGTAACTGAATATGAATTAATCAATAATGTCTAGTAAGTGACTTTTTGTTGTTGCTGCTGTTGAATTTTGCACTAGAATTGTGTATAGGAAAGGCATGGAAGACGGCATGTTTGCCTTTGGAGAACTTACAGACCAATAGAAAAGAGAGTAACACACACACACACACACCCTTTACCCAGAACTATATGCAATCAAGTGCAATGTCACTTATATTGTTATTGCATTAACCTGGGTATTCAGAGGAGCCAAAGAGTCCAAGGACCATCACATGGAAGAGGAATACACTTTGTCCTGGTTGGCCCAAATGAGCAATGAAATCAATGGATAAAAATTACAAAGAGACAAAGTTAGGACTGACATAAGGAAAATACCTTAACAATCAGAATAATCTCCGAATTGTGTCTTGCTCTACACGTGTGGGAACATGTCTGTGTGTGCGTGTGTGTGTGTTTGCGTGTGTTTTCAGGAGTTTTCTTCTTATAGACTTAATTAACCCAGCAGCCTTCTACCAAAACCCACAGACTCACTCTGGTCACAAGAAGTCACTTTTAAATAGTTCCCATCTCCATTAAGAGCTCCCTTGATTAATTTGACAAGACATTACTCTAAGGATCCTACCTCCTCTGCTTCTCCTAGACCCTTTGTCCCCCTATATCTATGCCCTGGGGCAAAAAACAAGTCAACGAAAACAACTCCTGCTCTAAAAACCAACCTAAATAGCTCTATTCTTTTGTTTCCTCTTTTCCTTCCTTTCCTTTCCCACCCCCAGCCCACTGCTTCTAGACCATTTTGGAGCATAAGATCATGAGCTGAGAGCTGGGAAAGGAGCTTAGAGATCATTAACCCTTTCACCTTAATTTTATAGGAATGGAAACTTGGGATTAGAAATGGAAAGTGACTTTCCCAATGTCACACAAATTGTAAACAGTGTAGCCAGTATTCAAACCCAGATCCTCTAAGAGAACTGGACCATGCTCACTCTCTGAGGACTGAACCTATGCCTGAGATCTCAGCCATTGCCCCAATGGTGCCCATGCCAGCCTTCTATCACTTCCTCATTTCACTAATTTTCCTAAGGAAACAACCAAGTCTGCCCCTTCCAAGCCATTGTGCTCATGCTGGCTTCTCCTGGCCCCAGGCAGCAGAGAAATAATACATGAATACTGAATGATAAACAGCACCATCCACACAGATCTATCAGATAGCCCAGTGCAGATTGTAAAATGCAGCGCCAAATTTGTTCTTTGTTTCCCAAGCAAAGAATGCAAGTTTCTACATTGAAGGGATCACAAGCCCAAAATTCTCCTGATGATATAGTCAGCTATCATAGCACTGTAGACCATGGTTCTATCAGCTGGTGTGTTGTTTGGGCTGGGTCAATAGCTACTGCTCTTCTAGGTGTATTGAGCTGTTTTGTCTGGATTTCTAGTGGTAGGTGTTTTGAGTTGCTGTTTTTTGTGTTATCTTGGTGTGTGCTGTGGTAAGTGTTGTGAGCTAGTACATATGGTCAGAGTTGTGTTGCATGGTGGTTTTGCAAACTGATATGCTATGATTTGTGTTGAGTGTTCTAAGCTGTTGTTATGAGCCAGTATGTAGTGAGCTGTATACTGTGGCTGGGGTTGTGAACTGGTCTATCGTGAGTTGTGTTTATGTGTGCTTTGGTAGGTATTATGAGCCAGTGTGATATTGTGAGCTGTACTGGAATGTGATTTGGTGGGTGCTATGAACCAGTATATTGTGAGTTGTATTTCATGTGCTTCAGTGGGTACTGTGAGCTAGTGTGTGTGTGATCTGGTGAGTTTTATTGGCATGTGATATGCTAGGTGTTGAGAACTAGTGCTGTAGGGGTTGTGATGCTGTGAACTGCCTTTGTGATACAAGCCCCATCCTCTGCATATCAGAGAAGTATTGTAATAACATGGTTCCAAGGCCCATCAGAAAGAGGAAATCAGAGATGCAGAATAGATTTGTTTCCAGAGCTCGGGCAGCCGACTGGCACAGATGCTGCTTTTGTCCTAGTCATTCTCCTCCGGTACGAGCACATCAAGCCAGCACAACTCATGTTAGCAAAGCATTCCATGGACTTGAGGGCAATGACGTCTCCCCAGCCTCCCCCTTGGGTTTTTTAAAAGAATGTTCTGCATTCTAGGCCCTTTGATGAAGAAAGGGAAAGAGCAACCTTAATGAAATATGTTCATCTCAGTTAGCTGGGCCCATATGAAAGAGAATACTAAAAGACACAATATTTGCCAAAGCCAGCTGAGCTGCACTGAGAGCCATGAAAGGCTCTAGAGAAGGGAAAAGAATACACCCTGTGATTTCTGCATCTCAGGGTCAGAAGACTGCTCTAATCAAGTTTGCAACATCAGCCAGATGTTCCCCAGTCTGACTTAGATGCATCAGAAGAAGAGATTGGGGGTGGGGAGGCTAAAGAGAGCTGTTTCTCATCAACATCAAAGAAGGTTTCAGAACAAGAGGTCAAATTCACCTGCAAACTTTTGGCAAAATCAGCACAGATGCGCTGCTCCCTGGAAACCTCCTGCTGCCCTGTGATTGGCAGGCAGAGAGTGGAGCAGAAGCCAAGAAAGGTGGGCAGGGGAGCTGGGCAGGCAGGCAAGCAACAAGTGGTGACTGTGTCCTCAGGGTACAGGGCCTCGTTCCAGGTGTTTGAGGTCCACAGGTGAAAAATATGTGGACAGTCCCTTCTCTCAATCAGGTCATGCACAAGCATTCTTTGAGTACCTACTATGCATCCAGGCCTGCTAGGGGAGGCAGAAGAAGTATAGGATGTGCTCCCTGAGCTTACCATGTAGCTGGGAAGATAAGGCAAACAGGAAAGAACAAGTACAAGACAGCCTATAATGAAGTGCTAAATTGTGTGTATGGGGAAGGGAGGGAGAAAAAACATATATTCTAAGAGCCATAGGAATTCAGAGGGAAGAGTGATTAATTAAGGGGAGCTGGAATAATAAGGAAAGGCAAATAGGAGGAGGTGGGAATTGAACAGGGTTTTAGAGGATAAAGAGGATTTGGATACAGTGTGACAGGATTTCAGAGCTTAAATAGGCACCTAAGCACTCAATGGGGATTCTGGACTTTGTGCAGACCTTGTGTTTGGGCCTCTTTTCATGCTCTGCATCGTGTTAGAGATCTTTGTCACATGGCAGGATGCAAAGAGCAATGGACGTAAAGTCATGACTTCTGCATTTGAGAGGAGCTCTGACACTTCCAAGTCCGTTGGTTTCTGTGTGCCTCAGTTTCCTCATCTATAAAATGGAGATAACACTTGTATCACCATCCTGGTAGGAGAGTTGTGAAGATCAAATGGGATAACGGATTTAAGTGCTATATAATTATCAGTTCTCAACATTGCTGTCATCATCATCATCATCTTCGGGTCTTTTGTATCCTAAATTGCTGTTAAACAGGGTTAGATCATTCCACCTTGGTTCAGATACCATGGCTTTTTTTCCCTATGCTTTGAATGCTTTCTTCTTCCCTGAGGTTCATAAGAGTTAGGCTCCTTTCAGAGTATGCTCTCCTTATCCCTTTTCCTAAGCCCTCCAAATTGCCCCCTTGGAAACTGGAAAATTCTAGTGCTTAGGGCTGGGGCAGGACTTCATTCAAGGAGATTTGGGGGCATATGCTTTACTGGCAGTAACCTCCTTTTTTGGGGGAACAATGGTATAAGATTTGTGTCCTTTTCTCCCCTAGATTCCTGGGACTTCAAGCAATCCACCCGCAACATCTCACCCACCATCAACCAGGCAAACATTGTGGACCTACACCCTGCCTCTGTTTACAGCATTCGAATGTATTCCTTCAACAAGATTGGCCGCAGTGAGCCGAGCAAGGAGCTCACCATAAGCACAGAAGAAGCTGGTAAGTCCCTCCATTCCCTAGACTATTCCTCCCCTCTTACTGCTGCCCCTTTCATGAAAGGTCTGAGTTTCCCTTTGGTGTACTGGGGTCAAGGGTGAAGTCCCAGGAGCACCAGGAACACACATTCACCAAATTCATCAACAGCTGGGCCAAGAGCCAACTGGAAAGGTAGAAAAGGGAACAGGATAGCCACTGTGACTTTGGACAATTCACTGCCCATTTATGGACCTTCATTTCTTCACCTATAAAGTTAAACTGATAATTTTTAAGGTTCTCAGACACTCTTTGTTAGTAATTTTGTGGTTCTGATTCAAATGTCTTCTTACTGGATCTCTGGCAGCTGTCCTTGGTGCTTACTCAGGCTTCCAGACAAAAACCTAAACTATACTGTGGCTTTGAGTGGTGCTGTCCATAGTTCTATTCTTTCCCCAGCCCCAGGCATGTTTGAAGAGCCTAAATATACTCTATTTGCCTAGGCTAGAGCCGGGGCAACAGAGGAAAGATTCAAAGGAATAGTTTCAATCCCTGAAGGGTTTCAACCTCTGACTCCTACTAAAAGATGGCCAAATCATCACTCTTCCCTGAACAGGGCCACCTCTTCACCCTAGAAATTTTGATGAATTGTGGTGCTTGTGGGCAGAAACAAAAAAAAAATAGACTCTTGCAGTGCTAGGCACCAGAGTGGAACAAATTCACATGGGACCAATAGATGTGTCTCTGGCTTTCTTAAACTCTTAACCACTACAAAAAACATGGCCTTATGTCTCTTCGTTCTCCCACAAATGGCCAGTGGCACTTCCTGCCATAATTTGAAGGGCACTAAAAGTGACACCCTGTCCCCAATCTGAAATTCACTTTCCACCTTCAGCCTACCAGAGTACCAGAAATTCTCAGCATTAATGCCACTACTTAAGGGTGAAAGCCCATTACTACCCAGAGTCACTAGGAAGAGCAGGGTCCAGAGGGACTAGGACACAAGTTGTAAAAGTTTTAGTAGAAGAGGAGGTTAGAAGCGTGGGTAGGTTATATAAGGCTGAGTGGGTTCCAACATTAAAAGTGCCTTGATGGGCACTTGAAAATGCTGAAAGGAGGTGGATGTCAACAAAAGGAAGGGGTCTTCTGAGGTGCACAAATAAGAAATTGTTTGCCTAGACATAGCCTTGTTGCAGCCACCAAGTCTAATTTCTCTCTCTGAGTGGGAACAGCATAGCACCTGACTTCCAAATTAAAACAGCCTGTTGATCTCTGCCCCACCCCCACTATACACACCTTTCCTGACAAGAGAAGGCCAACTGTTACCTCCCTCGGACAAATGGGAGACAGGTCACCAGGAGATAGGCAATTGTTCCATTATTGTCCAGGACAATGACTTCAAGGCCAGAGAAAATGTCCAGCCTTTTCATGATGTGCTCCCTCTCTATATGGTCTCTAGATCATCTGCTTAAATTTTCTGTGTTGCTGAAAATGACTCATAGAAGCTTTTTTTCATTGTTCCCTGCAGAAAATTAGCTACAATTCAGTCATTTACCCTCATGGTCTTGAAGTCCTAGGGTTGTCTATAGGTAATCTCATTAAGCCCCCTGCTTCCAGCCTTGGTAAAGCTGTCCATGATTCTACCAATGTTGCCTTGAAGTTCAAATTTATCCAGATAAATTATCTCATGCTTTTAAGATTCCCTCAGGGCCAGAGATACCCAAATCTCCATTGGTAGACTGTTCGAGCACTTAATGGCTTCCAGCCAGGAAGTCCTTCCTTTTGTCTAAACCAAATCCAACTTGCTGTCATTTCAGCAATTTAAGGAGAGCAAAAGAAGAAACAGATATTCTGAGGGTACTGCTAGTTTCAGTGCCAAGGAGTGAGGACAAAGCTAAGGATATTTCCCTATTATAAAGCATTTCTCTACTTTCAAGTAGGGAATTTGGTGCCTTTTCTGTCTCTGGACTGCCCAGGTGAGGAAGAAAATAGGGGCAGGAGAAGTCTTCTCCTGCTTCCTGGCATGACGTAATTATGCTTTCCCCTCAGCTCCTGACGGACCACCCATGGATGTCACCTTGCAACCTGTGACTTCCCAGAGCATACAGGTAACCTGGAAGGTGAGTGGAGTTGGCAGGAGCTTTGGAAGGAGAGACTCAGAGTGCATTTCTTCTATCTGGATTATGAATTTCCTGACCCCCCCTATCCTTAAGTATATACACTGTCCTGCAGAATGCTCCCTAGTCTTATAGTGATGTACCTAGCAACCTGAGAGGCGATAAGATGCCCAGAGGAGTACAATACTGGGTTGGAAGATTATTTTCTATTTAGGAGATTATTTTTTATTTAGGTTCTAATTGGCTACTCTTTGATTCCTTTTAAACCCACTGCCAAGTTCCTCTCAGACATAGTAAGATTAAGGGAGGGAAAAGCGGAATATGATTCAGATATCTGAGGCTATCAGAAATTAGGAAGTGAGCCCCCCAGCCACAGCTATGGAAATGGACAGAGAAGAGTGACATATTGCCCAGCACACTAATCTGGTCTGGAAATGTACCACCATCATCCTTCATTAGGAGCTCGACTTGGTTTTGTGGAAACTTCAAAAAGGCAATATATATTATTTTGAAAACTGTACTGAGGATCAGAAAGTCACCTAGTTAGAAAGGACCCTAGTTTCATCTCTATCAACAAGTGGTAAGGCAGAAAGAGCCCTGAATAGGTACAGAATCAGGGAACTTGGGTTTAAATCCTGTCTCTGCTTCTTTCTAGCAGAGTCATTAGTTACTTTACTCTTCCAGTCCTCAGTTTCCTTGTCTGTAAAATCAGTGCTTTGAGCCAGATGATCTCTTTGGTCCCTTCTAGCTCTAGATTCTATGATCCATGAACTAAACCAGTCTGATCCAATTTAACCAACACTTGTTTAAGTATCTAATATGCATGTAAGACAAGACTCTGGGGGCCAAGGGGTGCTGGGGAATTCATGGATGGAAAAAATTAAAATCTGCCTTTGCTCTCAAGAAATTTACATTCTACTGGAGGATATAACATACAAGCAGGTAAGTATATGCATGATTATTTGAGGAGGAGGAGAGCACTAGAACCTGTGGGATCAGAAAAGGTTTCTCCTGCCTTCAGTGGTATAAAAACTGACACATGAGCTGAAACTTGAGCAAAGTCAGGGATTCTACAAGGTGGAGGTAATAACTGCATTCAAGGCATATGGAAGGGGGAGCAAAATACATGAAGAAAGGAGAAGGAATACTGAGCTTGGGGAACAGCAGATAGGCCAATTTGACTGGAATGGGAAGTGTGTGAAGGGGATTAATGTGAAATAAGCCTGGAAAAGTAGGCTGGAGGCAGACTGTGAAGGACTACCTTGCTGTGTGCCCTTGGATAAGGATTCTATTCAGCAAACATTTATTAAACACTTAATGCAAGACAAGAAGGCATTCAGGCTCTGTGGGCTTATTTCTCCATCTATAGAATGGAGATGAGAACATAATCAAAGAATGTCAGAACTAGTAGGAGGAACCTTGGAGATCACCTGGCCCTTAGCCAACCCATCACTTTATAGATGAGAAAACTCAAACCCAGAGAAAGTGAAGTGACACGCCTAAGGCCACAAGTTGAATTAGTGGTAGAATAGGAGATAGAACCCAGATCTTTGGAGTCCAAGTCCTGGACAGATTTTACACTATCCCAGATTGCCTCTATGCTGTCCTCCCTATATCTTAGGGTAACTATGAACAAATAATAGATGGAAATGTTCTATAAAAGTTTAAGGGGGCAGGATTTAGGGAAGTAAGGGAAGAGATAGGAAGGGAGAGACACTAGAAGTATCTTCCCTATTAAGGATATAAAAGGACTGATGGACAAACTGAGGAATGAGAGTGTCCTAAGCTAGAGTCTTCCATGCAGGAAAGAGACAAGTGCATGATTCTCCCTGTTGGTCTTTGGATCAGAATAGTGATGATTTGGTGGTGATTCGGCCCTCGCCAACCAAGACAGTTTCCTGGACTACAGGCTATAGTGACTTGAAGGGAAATACTTTAGCTATCACTTTTTACTGCTCCTGAGTTCTCTAAAAGGGTAGTCTTGGAGTAAGGTCAAGCACAGAACTGAGAATGACTTGCTGGTCTTTCCAAGAAAGAAATGAAATTATGCCCACCCAGGTGACCCAGGACCCACTCTCCCTAAAAGAAATGACTAGAAGAGAAGTAGAATGGAGATCTGGACAATCAAACCCTTCTAGGAGGGTACCTAAGGCAGTAAAGTCCCATGAATTTCAGGATGTCCTCAGATGTGGAGCACTGACCAGAACTCCCAGAACTGACTCTCCTTGACTCAGAGACTCAGAAACAAAATCCATATCCTCATGCCCTCCTATCCCGTCTATTCCAAAACTTGTGTCCATCTCTCAGAAAAGCCAGTAGATCCAAGGGTATAGGGAGGGCTGGGCAGAAGAGAGGAACTGATAAATATGTAAAACATTGAAATATTTGGCAACAAAACATAGGCCAGTAAGTCAATAAAAATTTAGAGTCAGATTTATTTCACCAAAGTCACATAATGAAAAATAAAATTGATTAAAAAGTTAGAACTTCACAGTGAACCAGCTGGTCAATAAATTTTGGGTCAGCTTCTCCAGAGATTTCTTTCTTTCTTTCTTTCTTTCTTTCTTTCTTTCTTTCTTTCTTTTAGCACCAAGAAACAGATTAATGAAAAATAAAGATCCACTTGAAAGATAAGTCACTTATTTTAAGACTCTTTCAGTGAGATGGATCATTCTGGCTTTATAACATAAATTTGCAATCAGCCCTATTGATTTCTTAATGCTTCAGAGAAATATTGTTAAGATTGATTTAAAACCTGTGTGTGTGTATGTGTATGTGTAGAAATGTGTGGGTCAGGATATATATAGGTATGTGTGTGATATGTGTGTATCAGGATATATGTAGGTATGTATCAAGATCTGAGGAGAGATGGGAATGCATGTCAGGGTGTGTGGAAGGACATGTGCTTCTTTCAAGCCATTGTGCAGATACCGTATGTATACGAGTATGTTTAGAAATGTGAGTCTTAGGGTACTTGGAAATGTGTCTATATGTTTATAGTTTATATGTTTATAAATATACTATATAGTTTACACATATGTCTGTGCATCATTTTGGTGTTAAGTTCCAAATGCAAAAAAATGGACCCACTTGCTGATTAATAAGGAAAGCCTGGACAAGTTCAGAGAAATGCTTGATTCAGGACAGAACAAATATTCAACTTTTTGTTAAACCATCTCTTGAGACAAGAGGCACGTCTCTTCCTTCTTTACAGAGATGGGAGACCATAGGTACAGAACATTGTGTATCCTGCCAGACTCAGCTGACATGATTTTTTTTCTCAATTGCTTTTTCCCCTCTCTCTTTTTATTCTTTGTTCCAAGAGATGGCTCTCTGGAGAGGGGAGGGAAGAGGAATATGTCTGGAAGTGAAGGTGATATAAAAACAAAAGATAACAATAAACATTTTTTAAAGATCTCTAAAAAGTCCTTCCTAAATTAAGTTAATTTAAAAAGCCATTTTATTAAGTTAATAGTCTTTTAAAAGAAACAATGAAATCAATTTAAAATAATACTTTCAATAAAGTAAAAAAAAAACCCAGTCAGGCTGCTTTTTTGTTAACTTAAGTGTTTTTAAACACAATAAAAGGTGTGTGTTTTTTTAATTATCTTTGTTTTCAAGCCCAGCATTGGTCTTATCTTCACTTTTCTAGATGGGTACACTTAGTTCCAATGGGCCAATTTCCCTATGCAGGAAGCTATAACTAGCTATTTTCCCTTTGAGAAAGTAGCTTAGGAACTCACCCTCAAACTATGCAGGGGAAGCCAATGTGCAGGGGAAAGAGAAGAGGAGGCAGCTATGGCCTGGGGAAGAATTCCTTTGGGGTTCAGCCACAAGTCACCGGGTAGCTTTCCATTTTCTTACTAATTCTTTCTTGATAACTAGGTACTCAGTTTCTACTCAGCCAAAAGATTGCATGTGCTATCCAAGTGCCTTCTAAATTTTAACACTCTGAGCCAAAATCCCAGTCATCCTATGCTAATTATGACTACGTATGGAAGCCTTAATGTTGGAATGTATGTGTGAGTGTGTGTGTGAGTGAGTGTGTGTGTGTGTGTGAGAGTGTGTGTGTGTGTGTGTGTGTGTGTGTGTGTTTCTAGGGCTGTCTTAATCCTCATCCAGTGGCATTGATAGCCTATCAAGACCCAAAGGAGGTTCCCACAATCCCATTTTCTTCCCCACATTCTGGTTGCATTTCCTGTCCTCATACTTGCATATACCTACCAATCTACAAAATCCCACTTCCCCAAGCCTTCCCTCTTCTTTACCTGAGCGGCAACAGTGTGTTTAACAGAACCCAGACCAGAGCAATCCAAAGTATTCTTCGTATTCCCTTTCAAACATGCCACATTCTCTCTCTCTCTCACTCCTGTTGCCTAGTTTCTCCAAGGCTGACAACTTGGTGAAGATGGGACTTTCCCCAGGGTTGTGAATCTGTCCTCCTCTGTAACCACCACTCCTCTCCTTCCCTCTCTCAGGCTCCAAAGAAGGAGCTCCAGAACGGCGTGATCCGTGGCTACCAGATCGGTTACCGAGAGAACAGCCCCGGCAGCAACGGGCAGTACAGCATTGTGGAGATGAAGGCCACTGGAGACAGTGAGGTCTATACTCTGGACAACCTGAAGAAGTTTGCTCAGTATGGGGTAGTGGTCCAGGCCTTCAACCGGGCCGGGACAGGTCCCTCATCCAGCGAGATCAATGCCACTACACTAGAGGATGGTAAGGAGGTTTTGCAGGGGAGTGGAGGGATGGCCAAGGCTGCAGTGGGGGGAATGGAGCTAAGAAGCGGACAGGGGGTGATTCCAGAGTTGATCACCAATTCATGAAATGCCAGAGCCAGGAGACAGCTGACAGGGAGGTGGCTTGGCCTATTATATCTAGAGTTAGAAATATTAGGGTCAAAAGCTAACTCAGATACTTACTAGCTTTGTGAACTTGATCAGGTCACTTGACTGCTATCTGCCTCAGTTTCCTCATCTGTAAAATGGAAATAATGTTAGCACTACCTTTAACAACAATGTGGCTTGCAGCTGCTGTAGGGGTGTAAGACCCAACAAGACCAGCAACAAGAGCTGCCAGCACAAGTTCTTTGATCTGTTTTACTAAGGAAAGTAACTTTAATCACATATACAAATGTAACTCAGTTCAGGAGGAAAAGCCAGCACCCTGAGCTTCAGAACAAATACAAATAAATTACATAAATTACAAACATACATTATAAACAGACCAAATACATACCAACATCTGGGTTAGCAAACCGCCAAACTCTGAGTTTATATACTCAGTTCAGGGTCAAAGGGATCTTCTCGCATCACAAACATGTGACTCAAACCCATGTAAACTAGGCTTTCCCTTGAGGCAAAGAGGTGATCAAAGACTCCTGATTTAATCAAAGAAACAAAGGCCAGACTCTTAAAGGGCACTTGATTAAATAAGTGCTCCAAAAAACAGTAAAAAAGTCCCACCTTAATTACTGAAGTCTTGGCAAAGGAAGTAACTTACTTAACTTGAAGTCATACAGGGGATAAGGGGCAGAATTTGCTTTCAAATCCAGAGTCAGAAGCCTTGGACTATAGTACTGTTTCCACACTGACCTGCCAGGAAGGGTAGGTTTAGTGGAGACCAGAGGCAAAGGCTAGAGCAGCCTGGGAATAGTGAGTGGATACTTAGGAAAGGAGGAAACAGAGAAAAAAGTGAAAAGGACATACCAACAAGGTAAACTTCCACAACTTTCTAATAAGGCTTTCTTATTAAGATCCTGTCCTCCTTCCCCATCCTAAGTCTCCTCTGCTTTCCTGCTTCCTTCCCCTGAAATAAGGTCCCCCTCCTTCACCCTGGCTGAGATACATATAAATGGGGATAAACTCTTCATTCCCCAAGAGTTCCTATGGCCAACCCAGGGCCCTTTGGAGCTCGTGCAGCCCTTGCCCCAGTCATTTCCACTCACCCCAATGTCCCAACCTATTTTCTGGTGGTTATTCTTTTGCCTCTACCAGTGACTCTCACTCACCATACTGTGAATCTATCCCTACTTCCATTAAGTGGATAGTAAATCTCCAGGCTTTTCTAGCAGTTCTTTCTCATCTGAGACCAACTGAGGGAGGTGAACACCAATGTGTCAAACAGACGTGAGTCCTCTCCCTCTCTTCAGCATCTTTGTTCCCCTCAAGGTGCTCTAGGACTGGTAATGTCCTGGAGAAAGCACCAGTCTTTGAATCACACCTCTAGCTCCTAAGTTCTATGATCCTATTCGTCCTGGTTCACGTCTACTAGCTCTGTGACCCTGGGTGAGTCACTGACTCTCAGGAGGAACCTCAGAGGTCCCTACTCTAACCTGTACCTGAACAGTAACCTCTTCTACAAACCCATCGCAATTAATCATTCAGGCTCCACTTAGAGACCTTGAGGGATGGAGAACTTGCTATCTCCTATCCGCAGGTGCTTAGCTTTAATTGTTAAGATCTGCCTTAGGTCAAACTAAAATCTGCCTCTCTGATTTCCGTCCGAAGCCAAGTAAAATAAGTCTAATCCCTCTTCCACAAGACAGACCATCAACTATTGAAAGACAGTTATCACAGACCCCCTAAATCTTCTCTTCTTCAAGTTAGATATTCCTAGTTCTCCAAATTATTTTCTTCTATGTCCTGATCTCAAATTATCTCACTATCTTGAGCACCCTTCTCTAGATGTGCCCATCCTAAAATGAACCAAAGTCCAGATCCGGTCTGACCTAGGCAGATCCTGGGTTTCCACATCTGTAAAATGGGATAATAGTTAGAATAACAATTCCCTACATTGGGAGATTGATGTAAACAAAGCACTTTGTAAACTTACATGAATGTGAGTTATATTATCTTCTTTAAAGAGCCTTTGTTAAAAAAATCTATCTGCGCATGGTAATGGGCTAAGCACCATATAGTTAGTTACATGGACCTAAGACAAGGAGCAGAAAAATCCCATTCTCTAAACTAAGAAAAAAGAAGGAAAAAAGAAAATATTATTTTTAAAGAAAATATTATTTAAAAAAGTAAAAAATTCCTTTTCCTTGATGGCTGCTCTCCCACAGGGGAAAAAAGTGATCGGTACATATACATGAAAAGCCAAAAATTATAGATATTAAATGTAGAAAGGAAACCTGGAGGTAGGGGGGAGTGAGGAAGGAGAAAAGAAGGGGAAGAGAAAAGGACGAAATAGTGGGAAAGTGATGTACATCTGGGGGAAACATAGAAAGAGAATGCAGTCAAGAATGAGGAAAATCACAGGGATGAGAAGAGAAACAGAGTGGGAGAGAGACACACATGGGAAGCCACACGAGGAGACAGGGAGAGCAAAGAGGGAGAGAGAAGTACAGAAACACACTCAGTAATTTATGAGGTGAATGTTAGCCAAAGGTTAAGCTATTTACTTGAGCTGTGGGATTCAGGGTAATATCATTCATCATCTCTTGCCTCTTTAAATTTTAAATTTGGGGTTACAGTTCAGAAGTCTTCAATGGCTCTGATATCTAACTCTTCATCTGTTCCACTTTGTATGGAATAACCAGAGCAATCCACTCGAAGAGAAATGATTCTCTGTAGTGTATTAGCAAGAGGAAGGACTGATAAACCAAGAAGGGGTGGGCTAGATTACTGATCTGGAAGTCTCCATGATGCCTTTGCTGCCTTAAGAGTTTAGGACCCAAGAAGAGAGGTGCCAGAATAAAATGACAGGGCTATGACCAAGTAAAAGTGATAGGTCAACTTTTAACTTTAGAGTAAAATATGGCAGCTGAGTATATACGTCAGGACCACGATAGTTTGGAGAGTATGGGGAGGGTATGTACATGGCCGTGGTGGAGGGTAGCCAAGAGAGTTACAAGGTAAGATTGGACCACTTTAAGGTTTACTCTCATCGGATCAGTTCAGAATTCAGTCAGTCAATTAAAAAGTAAACATTTGGGGAGCAAATAGCTGGCACAGTGGATAGAGCACCAGCCCTGGAGTCAGGAGGACTGGACAAAACCTCAGACACTACCTAGCTGTGTGACTCTGGGCAAGTCACTTAACCTTGATTGCCTCCAAAAAAAAAAGTAAACATTTATTAAGCACTTACCATGTGCCAGGCACTGTGCTAAGCACTGGCTTCAGATGCTCCAATTCAGGATGGAGTTGGTAGGATTTCAGAAACATTTTGAAATGTGACAAAGAGATCACTTGGCAAGTAGAGCTTAAAAATTAAAAAAAAAGTTGTGCTTTGGGAATTGTTCATCTTTTGTCTAAAGTTGGGAGAAAGAGGTCCAGATGAAGGAGGCTTTGGGCAGACTTTGGTCCCCAAGGGGATAGGAGGGTGCAAACTGAGATGATGCAAATGTACCAAGTTTATTCCAGCATCACTAGTTTAACTCAGGACCATCATGGGAAAGAGCTGGACAGGGCCTGTAACCTTCAGCAGCTATCGGCCTCCCATTGTGCTTTCTCCTCTTCTCTCCCCTGGGGCCACTGACATTTCCATCAAGAAGAGATCAGCACAGGCCATGGAGTCATTCCCCAACAAAGAGGGGAGGAAAAAAGTTTCCAGGCACATTTGCTCAGCAGTTTTTCATACTTAATTAAGGCCCTCGTTATCCTGTCAAATCCTGATCGTTTCCTGGCAATATTAGCACTCCTCCTGGGGTATTCAAGGGCCCCAGCTTTAACAATGGTGTCTTTTCCATAATTATATTACCTTCATTTTGTTTGAACGGGCTATCTGTATTAGTTTATTACACTCGGTCCCTAATTACATGGCGCTTATATTTTTACACCTAAGTAATATGAAACAATAATCATTCTCAAAGAGGATCGTTAGGATGATGTATTATCATTTAAATGCTCATAAAAATTAGAGTTGCCTCTTGTGGGGCAACAGGATCTAATTACCTTCCATCCAGCTTATACTTCCTTTCTCCCACTCAGAGAAAGGCAGTTTAGGTCTCTCCTTTGTCCTTTGCCCTCCATTAGGCAGCAAGAAGTCCCATTGGTGTTCTCTCAGATTTGTCATTTGCAAAATGAGAAGATCTAGACATAAACACTATTGCAACTCTAAGACCAGACTGTATCAGAAGGATTTGGGCTAAAACTAAGGAAGGCTTCCCTTAAAGGGAGAGGGTAAAAGGCAGTGGAATGGGTGACCATGGTAGGTTATGTAATTTCCCTCCCTGGAGGTCTTCTCAGAAAGGTTTCATGTTCTCTGGAGCACTTTGGGTGTGTTGAGGTATGGCATCAGAGAGATGAACCCTTCAATCCCAGAAAGTCCCATCCTACCATGTTCTCCTCTTTGGGAGAACGTAGGACAGTCCAAGGTAATTCCACTCACCTTTGCCTCCTAAGAAATACAACCCTTCTACTCCACCCCCCACCCCACTTTATCTTCTTACATTAGGACTAAGGTGTTCTCAGCCCCTGGGGTTGCTCTTTCAATGCCCGGACAGAGCTGGCAGTCAATTGACTCCATTCTGTTAGGATCCATGGCTTGACATGGTGAGAGCACAGATCCACCATGTACCCAAAGTCACGATTCTGGGCTTTACCAAACATTTTACCTTTATTTCTTATATCAGTTATTCATCCATGAAGAGCTGACTAAAAAACTAAGCATTATAGTGTAGTGGACCATACCAGAAGAATATGTCAAAGAAAATTTTAGGGTGCATAACTGAATTCTAAGTAGCTTAGGGCAGCAACTAAGTCTCCCCCCAGCTCTGTTCAATGCTATCAAGATCCTGCAATAGGGAGGGTGCTCCAAGTCTGGGAGTTATCCTATCAATTATTCTATCCATCCTCCTGATTTTTATTAGGCCTTCACCTAAACAAGCTAAAACAGCAATGGGCTTGGACCCTAAAAAGTATTTGTTCTCAAAAATCTCAAGGAAAAGAAGTTTACTGAACCTTCATCTTGCTCCTCCCAGAATCTCCTAAGTCACAGTGACAGAATCACAAATAGCTTTAATAGGTGGGAAGTTTTTCCTTATATCAAGCCAAAATTCCATCCTTTGACTCTATATCTGTCCTTCTGGGACAAACAGAATAAATATAAACTCTCTTCCAAGAGACGGCCCTTCAAATGTTTAAGAAATTATTTGCATCATCCCTAACTCTTCCCTTCCCCAGACTAAATGACCCCATTACCTTCAAGAAAACCTCATGTAGCTTCACATCAAGGCTGTTCACCATCTCAGCTGCCCTCTTCTTAACATCCTCCAGCTTCTCAGCATCCTTCCTGAAGTATGGTACCCAGAACTGAACACAAAGCTCCATCATCCCCCTCCTTCTAGACATTATATTTCTCATAATGCACTAGCTTTCTTAGCTACCCTAGGACCGTGTCGAATCATATGGAGCTTGCAGTCTACTAAAACCTCCAGGTTTCTTTGAGGTGAAATGCTATCTAGCCATACTTATTCCTAGCTTATACGTGCCAATGTTAATTTTTTTTAATTCAAATATAAGACTTTACATTTGTCCCTATTAACTTTCATCCTATTGGATAAATCCAATAATAGTCTAACATGAAGATTGACAAACCAAGGCTCAAGGACCAAATCAGGAAGTTTTTTGTTTCCTAGTTTGATGATCTCCTGGTCTAACCTGTTGAGATGTTCTTGGTTCATTAACCTGTAAGCCAATGTGTTAGCTATTTGTCCTCCTTGGTTTTATGACATCTGCATGTCAGATACACCTGACCTTCCCTAAGGTCTAACCTAAAGATGCACCAACCCAGCTTCATGGAGATGACTCACTTATTTGTTTTATTCAGTCACTCCCCCATCCCTCAGTCTGATTTCCTTACCATTCCCCCTGCACAGTGCCCAGCCAGCCTCCCGAGAATGTCCGAGCCCTGTCCATCACTTCCGATGTAGCAGTCATTTCCTGGTCAGAGCCACCACGAAGCACCCTCAATGGCGTCCTAAAGGGCTATCGGGTCATCTTTTGGTCTCTCTACATGGATGGGGGTGAGTACATGGGGATTCTGACTTTTAAGATGATGAGCACAAGAGGGTGAGTGTTGTCTTCTGTGATCCAGACCTGCATTTCTCATCCAGCTGGGAAGGAGGGAATCATGCATAATAACAACTCCTGCTCTGCTCCATTCAGCATTCCAGGTGGGACTAGATTATTATAAAACCTGGAAGATGGTCCACTCAGGGGCTCCTTATACTAATCTCAAAGCCAGGCCAGGTGGAAATAAGTATTAGTTTTATATACAATAATAGCACGGAATGATGGCCGAGAAAATCCAAAGTGTCATATAATCCTTCCAAAATTTTCTATTTGCTTTAAATAGACACTCCATCTCCCAACTTCACACCTTTGCACTGGCTGTCCCCCATGCCTGGAAAGCTCTCCCTCTTAATCTCTGACAAGTAGAATCCCTGACTTCCTTTAAGAATCAATGGAAGCACCATCTCCTGAAGGAGGCCTTTCTTGGTCCACCACCACCTCCCAGCTGTTAGTGTCTAGGGCTACCTTCCATTGACTCTATATTTATCTTATATATACCAACTTATGGATATGTTGGCTCCTCCATTAGAATATTGACTCCACCCACCTCATGACAGAGAGGTAATGGACTCAAGATGTAGAATAAGACATACATTCTAGGGCATGGCCAATTTGGTGAATTTGCTTTGCTTGACCATGCATATTTGTTTGTGAAGGTTCTATTTTTCTGTCTTTTTTATTGTTCATTGACAGAGAGGTAGAAAAGAGAAAATAAATTCTTGTTATTTGAAAAAACAATAAAATTAATTTTAAACTAAAGAAGGTTAGCTCCCTGAGGTAAGGATTGTTTTTGCTTTTTCTTTATATCACCAATCTTAACACAGTGCCTGGCATGTACTAAGTATAACTATTTGTTGACTGATCAATTGATCGAATGAATGAATCAATGAATGATTTTTTTTTCAAGAAGCATTTATTAAGTGCAAAAAGCACTGTGTTAGGCATTGTAAATTTAAAAGACAAAACATCAATCCTGCCCTCAAAAAGCTTACATTGTAGGGTACAACATCTAGACAGATAAGTAAACACAAGATCATGGGAAGACCCAAGAACAGTAATAACTCATAGTATGGAGAAATATGTCTTGTAGGAAATGAAAACTGGGTTGCCTCCTTGAAAGAGGCAAAAGATTCTTACAAGTTGAGGTGAAAAGGGAGAGTATTCTGGGAATGGGAAACAGCCTGCATAAAAACACAAAAGTGAAAGATGAAATTCCAGTTTTGGGAAACAGTAAATCCACCAGTTTAATTGGAATGTATTATATTTGAAAGGGAGAATATTGTGAAATAAGTCTTGGCAGGCAGGCCAGAGTCAGACTGGGATCTAAATGCCAAATTGAGGAATTTGTATTTTATTCTAAAGGCACTAGGGAGCCATTGAAGCTTCTCGGGCAGGGGAGTGATGTGGTCAGTCCTGTGCTTTATTGGCAGCTATATGGGGAATGGATCAGAGAGGAGAGACTGGAAGCAGAGACCAATTAGGAAACCATTGCAATAATCCAGGAGAGGTCACGTTTAGCTTCAGAATTATCTTGTCCTGATGCTAAAATAAGTTTTCATTCCCTAATGCTCACTGGTTCACAATGCATAGACCTGATCCAGAAGCATGGAAGGTTGCTAGGGGAAGACCAGCATGGGATTGGATGTTTGCTATGAATCACCCACAAAATGAATGACCCACATGCAGATAATTGGGAGCTGAGTATTTTTACACCCTATCTGTACACACAGCCAGGTTTTTGTTCTCCCTACTTGGGACCCCACTCATTGTCTAAGCAGCTGCCCCAAGTTCTTTCTTCTGTAAAGAAGTAGGGGACCTAAAAGCTATTCCCTGAATAGATATTCTGTGCTTTGGAGACAGGGGATATGGGTATGGGAGGAAACCCTGCTGACTTACAGGATGAGGGCCAGAGTCAATGGGAGGCTGAAGTCTAGGTCACAAGGTATTGCTTTCCCAGGCCAGCCATTTTCTTGCCAGCTAGGAGAGTAGAGGCCCAAGGATCTCAGGCCCTACACTGGGTCTCTCCAGTCACTGTCACTCTGCTGCTCTCTCAAAGTGGGGATCATCGATATAAACACAGAGGCTAAATGGGAATGAGGGCAGTGCAGAGGACATGGCAAGCATAGTTTTAGCCACAGGCTGCTCCCCTTGAAGTAGGAGGAAGAGAATGGTGGCCCAGGCCATGAGATTGGTGACAGAACAACCTCCCACAATCCCCCCTCATCTTGTGTCTCTCTTTCGGCAGAGTGGGGGGAGATGCAGAACATCACCACCACACGGGAACGGGTGGAGCTCCGAGGCATGGAGAAGTTCACCAACTATAGTGTCCAGGTACTGGCCTACACCCAGGCTGGGGATGGCGTCCGCAGCAGTGTGCTCTACATCCAGACCAAGGAGGACAGTAAGTATCCTTGGCCCAACACACACACATATGTGTACACACATGCACACACACATATACCCTCTCCTTTGCTACTCTTCCCAAGGCAGCTTGCCTTTAACCTTAAGCCCTTTGAAGGGACAGAGATCATAAAGCCGTGGGTTTGCCTGATACACCCACTGGAAGCCACCATCAGGACAAGCCACATTTGAATAATCAGAGTGAAGGTAGAGTCCCTGAAGGACAAACTCGTGCCTAGGGTATCAGGCATTCAATCAGATTCAAGCATTTATTGAGCATCTGCTGTGTGCTGGGCACTGTGCCAGGTGCAGAAGATGCAAAGGGAGGGAAGTGGGGTTAGATAAGTGAAATACAAGGTAGAGAGGAGTGAAATAAAGGAGAGATAGAGGGCAAAATGTGAGCAGGGAAACTTTTCTTAACTTAAGAGATGGAGGAAGGCTTCATGAAAGAGGTGGTACATAATCTGAGCCTTGAAAGAAAAGAATTCTCAAAGGTAAAGAGGAAGAGTATATTCTTGTCATGGGGGGCAATGACCTACATAAAAGTATGTTCATTCCTTCAGCACCTTCTAAATGAAAGGCACAAGGTACTAGGTACTAGATAGAAAGGAAGGAAATAAGCATTTATTAAGTACTTACTGTGTGCTGGGCACCTGCTAAATGCTTTACAAATACTATCTCATTTGAAGTCACAACTCTAGGTGCTTATCTCTGTTTTACAGTTGAAGAAACTGAGACAGACAGAGGTTAAGTGACTTGCCCAGAGTCACACACCTAGTAAGTGTCTGAGCCTGGATTTGAATTCAGGTCTTTCCTAACTCTAGGCCCAGCCCTCTCTCTGCTGGGGATAGGAACTAAACTATGATTTCATTAGTATACGGAGCTCCCAGGGAAAGAAAAGCATTGTATCAATACAGGTTGGCACCTTCTATGAAAGCAATCATCTTATAGAGTTGGCTAGTGCACTGGGTCATTGGCACACAGGCAGTATGTAACAGAGGCCCTGCTTACTAGGCCAAACTGCCTTTCTATAAAGATGAATAAGACATGGTTCCCACCCTCAAGGAGCTTATAGTCTAATATTAATATTTATACAAGGGCACAAATAACTTTAATGCAAACTAGAATCTGACAAATACACGAGTGGAATAAAGTTCCTTGAGAGATGCCAGACAGAATTATTGTGAGCTGGAGGGAACATTATGAGAGAGGGGCACCTGGCTGCAACTGTGGAGGATAGGAAGGATGTTGCAGTTTTCCCCTATGACCCAATAACATTGCCAACTAAGAGAACAGAGATTTAGAGAGGTTAGAGGGTGCAGACCCACCCCCACCCCACCCCCTCCCAAACTGAGACTCATACATTTAACCAGTTAAAAATCAGCCCTTATCATCATCACTCGGGCAGAGGGGGAAGGGGTCTGCTCCTCCTCTCCTCCACAGGCCTGCCTTTCAAGACTTTTGTCCTCTTCAGAAATGCCCCTGGTGCTCACTGTCACCCGATTGTACCCGTATCCAAATGTTGGGGGGAGAAAGCACCATCCCTGAGACCTATATGACTGACCTTCAAATTAAAGTCATGCTCTCTCTACCCAACCTCCGCTGACATCTCCCCCATTTTCCAGAGGGTGCAATATTAACAGGCCCCACTCTGGCTGCCATTAAAACCCCACCTGTTTGGGTTTCATAGGGTTGGGGCCAAGCTGACTTGCAGCAGATGCGGAAAGGTCCATCAAGGTATTGTTGGGATAAGCTGGTCAAGCACATTAGAGGATTAAGGTCACAGATGTGCTGAGCCAATTCCAAGCCCTCCCATCCCCCCTACCCCTGCCTTGGGGAGCAGAAGCTAAAGGCAACTCCTTTCCTTGATGCCTGAAGGCTGGCCAAAATCAGGGTGCCTGAGAACAGAGTGGGGAGGCTTCCTTACCCAGGCCTGACCCCATTCCTGAGCTAGGACCTGTCAAGGATGTGACTCCTCTTTCCTTCCTGAAGTCACAGCCTCAATATAGTGCCCACATAGTGGGGTAACCTTGTCTTTACACTGTTTTCATTTGACAAGGCACCCTCCCCCTTTCCTGGGAGAAGCCCAAAGAACTAAGACCCCTGCCTCAAGGGAGCTGGCAGTCCGCTCACCCTGACCATTTGCAGGGCAACCCACATACAGTGAGGAAGGTTGGAGGGGGAGGAGAGGAGAGAACAAGGGGAAGAAAGCTCAGAGAATGATGTGTTAACTCAGTGTGACCATTGAATTAGTCTCCTGATTCATAAGATCAGAGCATCATTAGACCGGATAGAGAGACAATAAGTGGATGAAATGTTGGCTTTGGAGTCAGAAAGACAAGGTTCTAATCCTGTCTCAAACATTCTCCAGCTGTGTGACTCTGGGTAAGTCACTTGACCTCCAAGAGTCTCAGTTTCCTTTTCTGTAAAATGGGAATGGTAGCATCTACCTCCCAGGATTGTTACAAGGATCAAATGAGATAACATAAGTAAATCAGGTTGCCAATTTTAAAGTGCTAAGTCCCAAACTGGTAAAGTGACCTGCTCAAGGTCACACAGGAAGCAAGTGGCAGAAGTAGGATTCAAACCCAGGTCCTCTGACGCCAAATCCAATGCCCTTTCTGTTAGGCTATGTTCCTAGAAATGTAAATCCTGCCAACTCAGGTTCCCAAGTAACCAATAAAGGGAAGCAGGGACTCCAGAGCAATCACGCTCTGTAAAATAGCAGTGATTGCCACTGACCAAACATTTTTCCTTCTAAGAGCTGAGGGAGGAGAAGGGAAGGAGGGAAGGTGGGAATTACCCTGGGGACACACCACAGGCAGGCAGGCAACAAAGCTTCCCTGAACCTACCCACAGAATGAAAAGTCCTGAGCACCTACAGAGCTTTCATTTAAATAAGGGAGAACAAGTAAGTCAACGTGTCATCCCTAGAATTCCAGGGGGTGAAGAGTCTGGGGTGCTCAGAAGTCCTGTGGGTAAGATGAAGAGTGGACTAGATCACTCTTAGAAGGATCTTCTGGAGGGAGTGCCCCTGAACTGTGATTTGACAGGGAGATCTCCGTATGAAGGAGGTAGGAGGAAAGAGACCATTGCTGGCGTGTGGGCAAAGGCTCAGTAGTAAGAGGAGGCAGCTACATGGTGTGGCGGATAGTATGCTGTGCTTGGAGTAGAGGCAGATCTGAGTACAAATCCTAGCTCTATGACCCTGGGCAAGTCACTTAATTGCTGTCTGCTTCAGTTTCCTCATCCTCAAACGGGTATAAAAATGGCCCCTCTCTCCCAAGGTTGTTGAGATGGTCCAATGAGATCACATATGTAAAGTCCCCTGTGAGCCATGAAGTGTTATATAAATGGTAGCTGCTATGATTATTAAAGGGGGAGAACCACAAGAAAGGTGGGTGGGTCAGAATGGCAGATGAAGCCAGAGACAGGGAGGGCAGAGAGAGCAGAGCCTCATTCTACTCCACAGTCTTGTCCTGACCTCCCTCTGCCCCCAGCCTCAGCCTGCTCACTGCCACACTTTGCAAACTTGGAAGCGTTAGATAAATGTCGGTTGTTACCCTCATATTCCCAGGGTGGCACTCCCCCTTCCCTGGGCTAACCTGGCCTTCTTCCCCGCTCAGTTCCAGGTCCCCCTGCCGGAATCAAAGCTGTCCCTTCATCAGCCAGTAGTGTGGTCGTGTCCTGGCTGCCTCCCACCAAGCCTAATGGGGTGATCCGAAAGTACACCATTTTCTGCTCTAGTCCTGGGTCTGGACAGCCGGTGAGTCAGCCTCCGGGAATGGCCCAGCTGGGCTTTGCCCTCTGAATATAGTCAGAGACCTGGTGCTTCTAGCAGGATGAGCTGCCAAGCTGACCCCTTGAGCTGCGAGAGAGGGAAGGGGAGAGCAGGCTTGATGGGGGGAAGGGAGGGGCAGCCAGAAGAGAGGACAGAGCATGTTCTGCAGCTAGCTTAGGTCACCACCAACTAAGCCGGTGTGCCTCTGGGAACTTCCTGGATCACATTTATGACCCACATGATTAATTTAAGTTCCATGTGCCAGAGGATGCAGGATGAGGCCAGGTCCTTAAGAGCCACTACATGGACCTCCAGGGTGATACAGGCCCAGAGAATTCTTAGCAAGACCAGAGGTCTGACAGATCAACACTGACTTAGATACAGTGACATCTCCATCACCAAATCTTCTGGGACAAAGCAAACCAACTTAACCTGGACTGTGTGGAGAGGGGAGGGGATCTGGGACAGGGCAAGGGAGGGAATATTGGGGCAAGTTCCAGTCTCTTCAATGCTGGTCAGGAGTAGCCATGACTGAGGAAGAAATGATGGACAAACTAAGGTATAAATCTAAGGAGGGAGTCAAGCCCTGGGCCTGCTTAAAGAGAGACCCTCCTCCTAGGCTCTGATATCTAATCATAGAGGGGCAGCAAATGGAGGAAGATGGGGAAAGAGGCCCTTGTGGAAAGACACAGAAATCATTCCATGTGGGGCCAAGAGGGCTGGGGAGCCAGCACACCCTGTCTTCTTCCTTTGTTCCCTCTAGGAGTGATGGGAAATGCATCCAGGTCCCAGAACACCTCCCTTTCTGTATTATTTTTGCCTTTTCTGAATTACAAAGTGAATAGTTGGAAGACATCCTCTTTGTTAATAGAACAATCACTACACACAAGGTGGAAAATCCTAGGACTAGAGCAGGAATCATTCCCATCTGGCACTTGAGTTTCTTAGACCTCAACATGATAAGTGAGTCAGGAGATACTGACCTCAAAGCGTCGAGGCAGGAGCCAATGGCCACTATGTGTCTTTAAGTCAATGTGAGTATGTATTGGAGTCCATGTGTGTATGAAAGTGAGGTAATATATATATGTGACTCTGAGTGTGTAGGTGCATTAGATAAGTGTGTGCAGAAGTATATGGCACATGTGTATGAATGTATATATGAGGATGGGGTGGATCTATTTGCCATGCTGTGTTAAATGGAAACAGAGACAACCAGGGGAGAGCCAGAGTGGCTCTCAGAGATACAGAAGTTTTAACCAGATGTTTTGAAAGGTAATTTCAGGTGTAAAAAAGGAAGCTCCTTTCAAAGGCAGAACAGCCAGGGTCCAGGTGAACTGCTGTCATCATCACCTTTCCCAAGTCATCTGTATCTTCTCTAACCTAGGTGCAGACAGAATCTAGAATTCAGGGGTGGGGAACCTGCAGCCTAGAGACCACATGTGGCCTTCTAGGTCCTTGAGTGCAGCCTTTTGACTGAGCTCAAGTTTTACAGAACAAATCCTGTTATTAAGGGGATTTGTTCTATGAAGTTTGGATTCAGTCAAAGAGCCACCCTTGAGGATCTAGAGGGGCACATGTAGCCTGGAGGCTGCAGGTTTCCCTCCCTTAAGACTCTAGATTTTCACAAACAAATGGAAATGCATGTTTTTGCAATTGTAGACACACATATGTCCACAGATATAGCTATCCACACAAATATGCAAGCATTCAAGAACACACAAGTGCACGTATGTGACAGCACCACCTTCAGGCCTGCCCCCAAACCTTGCAGGGCCCTTCTGGGCCAGAAGCCATACTCCGCATTAGAGAGGCAGCAAATGACTCACCCCAGGGCTGGGAGGCCAGTGGAGACTGGTCTTCCCCTGGACTTCCCCACCAGGGACCCCTAAAGAAGACTCCAGATCAAAAGGAATATGTTCCCCCCTCCCCCTTTCAAAATCCACTAGGTCTTTTAAGGCTGGAGGCTCTGGCTCATATATGTGCCTAGGCAGCCGAGCAGGAAATTACCTTTACAATTGGAGCATGTAAAGCATCCCCCCCACACCCTCACCCCACTGGTGTCTGTCTCTCAGTATATGCATGTCTGACCATGTCTGCATCTCAGTCTGTGCCCAGGCTGTGTGAGTGTGTGTGCTTGTGTGTGTGTGTGTGTGCCCGAGATGGGTCTGCACGTGTGCCCATGTGCGTGCGCCAGAGGCTGTGACTGCAGAGATAACTAATTATTCTCTCCCTCTGGCCCTACTACCCCCATCTGTTCCCTGGGCTGGTCCCCCTCCCCAGCCCTCTGCACCAATTTCAAAGGGTCCCTGGCGCCATGCTCCTCTCCCTTCCCTGCGGCTGACCAAAAAATAAAATAAAATGAAAGCCAACCCCCCTCCCGCCTGTGCCAGGGAAGAGGTTGACAGGAGGTCTGCAAACTGGTGCTTATCAAAAGCTCCTTCTCAAATTCATTTCAATATCTGAGCCACTGGTTTCCAAGGCAACATAATCTTTTCATCAAAGCAACTGGTAAAGCCACTGGGATCCGATATTGTTTTGTTGGCAACTTGTCAAAACTGTCATTTGGTTAAAATATATATATATGTATACATGTACATACAGAACATATGCAGAATGTCTATGGAGATCTATAGTGCAGCTAATAATTAATAAAGTGCTACCTCTCCTTTCCCTTCCTTATTTCTTCCCCTCCAAAGGTTTGCTGCTGGAAAAATGAAAGGGTAGTAATTAAAAGGTGGGACCAGGGGACATAGCTCTAATGCAGGATGAGGCAGCCGCTGCTGTCCTGAGTTCTGAGCTCTTTTCTTCTGAAAAGAGATCTCTTAATTCCTCGTTCTCCACATTCTCACCACATGTGCTTGAATCTACACACATAATGAAACCATGACAGGCCCCTGGTCAGGGGTCACTAAGGTGAATTTGGGGTGCCCATTGTTGCCTCATAGGATCAAAGACTGTACAGCTGGAAGGGATCATTGGCTCTAACCCCTTGATTTTACAGATAAGGACAGAGAGTGACTTGGCCAAGGTCACACTGTATATGCCAAAAAGGAGAATCAGAGGAGCTGGGCTTAATATAAAATGAGTAGGGGAACTAGATGGTTTGAGGTCCCCTTCTATTCTAGAGATCCTATGCCCTACCTTGGAGTCCCCAGCCCTCTGACTTCAGATCTAGTGCTTTTCCACTATGGCATCGTCAAAACATCCCCTAACTCAGTCCACCCAAGCAGGCCAGATGTGTTACCAGAATTCTAAACCACTGGACTGAGTACCCATGGGTTCTGGCCCCTACTAATATTCCTTGCCAGTGGGGAAAGTACAAAGGGGACAGGTTGCCCCTAGATAGATGCCTTCTTGAGGACTGTAAACACACCCACACAAACACACACACATACACACACTTTCCTGGCTGAGTATTCTCTATGCCCCAGAAAAGATAGGAAAGCCAGAGGTTTGGGGGCCTAGGTGATCAGCCCCGTTAATCTCTTTCCTCTCCTATCCCAACTCACCCCATCCATTCCACCCAGGCCCCCAGTGAATACGAGACAAGTCCAGAGCAGCTGTTCTACCGGATCGCTCATCTGAATCGAGGGCAGCAGTACATGCTGTGGGTAGCGGCTGTCACCTCTGCTGGCCGGGGCAACATCAGTGAGAAGGTCACTATCGAGCCAGCTGGAAAGGGTAAGGAGTGTGTGGGAGAGGAAAGGGAGGGGCAGAAAGATGTTGCTATAGAAAGTTTCGGAACCCCCAAATCAGTCAGTCTTCCCTTACACACACACACACACACACACACACACACACACACACACACACACACACCAGCCTTCCCCAGAGCTCCCAGCGCAACTTTAGATATGGAAGACATTGTCTGTCCTACCCCATGAGCATTTTGTTCCAGATACCCTCTGTGTGTGTGCTGACTGGAGCTCAGCCCTCGCCTTCATCCACGAAGAGTGAGCCTCTGCTGCCCCCTGACTCCAGGAATCTCTCACAACCACCTGCTCCAACCCGCGGCTGTCTGCCGCTCTTCCCCAGAACTCCCATCTTCAGCAGACCCTGGAAGGACTGGAGTCTTGAGCCCCTCTTTTCAATTCCCAAGCCTGATTCCACCCCAATCCTCCACATTTGGAACATCTAGCACCATTCTGACCTCAGCCAGCCTTGTCTTCCCAGGAGTGATCTCCCCACCATAGAAAATGGGAGCATTTTACACTGCTTTTTACTGAATAGAGTTAGCTTAAGATACCAGACTCAGAAGGGACCAGTTACAGTTTATAAAACACTTGGTCCCATGCCCTTGTCGTATAGATGAGGAAAGAAATGGACCACAAAGAAAGAAAGTGATTTGGCCAAGGTCACATGCTAGGCACATACCCTCACCCTGTCCAGCTCCCCTTTCCAACTCCTTCTCGGAACAGTGATCAGATCAACCCTACCTTTCCTGGAAAGGACATGACTACAGTCACTGCTTCCTCCAAATTCCCTGTCCAAAATGCTCCTCCTTGGCCACTACCCTGTCTTGGTTGTACTCCCCTGTTAGAATGTAAGATTCTTGAGGGCAGGAAATTTTCTTGCTCAGTTGTATTTCTATCTCTAGCACTTAGCACAGTGCTAAGGCATATAGTAAGTGCTTAATAAATGGTTTAATTTTTTTTATTCATTCATTCACTTACAGCTACTGAGTAGGAGTTGAGAATACAAAGAAATCCCCCATCTTAAGAATCCTAGTCCTTACCCCCAAGAGCAGCTAGGTGGCACAGTGAGTGGATGGAGTGCTGTCCCTGGAGTCCAAAGAACCAGAGTTCAAATACTAGCTGTGTTACCTTAAACAAGTCACTTAACCCTGCTTGCCTCAGTTTCCTCATCTGTAAAATGAGCTGGAGAAAGAAATGGCAAACCACTCCAGTATCTCTGCCAAGAAAACCCCAAAAGGGGCCACAAAGAGTCAGACACAACTGAAAAAAAAAATCTAACACCACAATCCTTACCCCCACACTTGGTCTGACTACAACTCCAATAGCCACACCTTTGCCTAATCCTTGTCATGAGGCATTTTTCTTAGGTTTTTCCTCAGCCTCCCTGAGCCCTCCTCCAGGTCCTGTATCCATCCCCAAGGGGAAAAGTAGAACACAGTCCAGATAAACTCTGAATCAACCAATGCCAAGCCCTGTGTAAGCACTGGGGATACAAAGTAAAGCAAAGACAGTTCCTGCCCTCAAGGAGTTTACATTCTAAAAGGGATCATATCCATAACTAAATACATACAAAGTAGGTGGAAAGTCATAGGGGAAGGGAGGGAAGGCTGCAAAAGGTGGAATCTGAGCTGAGTCTTGAAGGAAGCCAGAGGAAAGGAAGAGGCTTAACTGTGGGTAAAGAGGATCCTAGGCATGGGCCTTGGGCCCAGGACAATGTCAAGGATGACTGCCCTGGGCCAACTCCTACCTGACCTTACACCCTTTTGTCAAACAATTCAACAATGATTTATTAAGCATTTATCAAGCTGCTATGCTTGGTGCTGGACAGTGCACCCCCTCCACCCACCCACCCAAATACTGTTACTCGGTCCCTGACAACTTCCCTTCCCTCCTCACAACTCCTTTCTAGATACTCTCTCCCTTCTAAGGGAAGAGAATTCAATTCATTTCAATAAGATTTATTAAGCACCTGATGTGTCCAGTGCACCCAGGGCTAGGAGCTGAGGGAGATGCAAAGTTTAGATAAGGTCCCTGTCCTCAGGAAGTTCACACTCTAAGAGGATATGATAATACATAAATAATGCTATTACAAAATAATATAGTTGTAATGACAAAAGAGAAGCATCAAAATAATGTTAAGTGAAGTCTGAGGAAGAAAAGATGGGCACCAGATGAGCAGGCCAGGGAAGACTTTATTGAGGAGGTGGTCCTTAAGTGGTCCTTCCATACTGAAAATATTCTCTCCAACAGTACAGATTCCAATCCATCCATGCTTCCTGTCCTGTGCTGATACTTCTCTATCTCCTTCCACCAACACTCAACAGAAGTTCTTTTCAACCTGTGTGAAGCCTTCCTCTAGATCAAAAGTTCTTAACCTCAGATCCAAGGACCTCCTAAGGGGCCCACAAACTTGGATAGAAAAAAGCCACATCATTAATTTCTCTAAACTTCTGACTGAAATTTAGTATTTTCTTCTATTTTGAATGTAGACAACAACACCAGACTGCCAAAGGGTCCATGACACATTAAAAGTTAAGGCTCTATGGTCTCCATCTCTTGGCAAAATGTAGATGACAATGGAGCACACTGTTTAGCCGTGTGGTTCAGAAACAGTTGAAAAACTACATGATTCTTCATACCCTCTACCCCCTATCTACCTACTTCTGTTACCATCACTCAAAAGCATAAAAAACTGAAGGTCATTTTGTGTCTTTGTTTCATGAGTTCCCGTGGCCAAAGAATTAATTACCTAATTCTCTCACTGGTGGTGAGTCTCTCAGTTCTTAGCTAGCCTAGCCTTGGACAACAGATACAAACTGTCACCAGAACCATACTTGAAACCTTTCCCTTACGGTAGAATCTGCCAGGGCTTGAGCTCCAATGGCATGCCAATTAAGAATCCAGCGTCATTTCCATGAAATAATGAGACATCAAAGTAGGACTTTGGAGTTATACAGAAAGAGAGAAGCAAAGTCTTTCCTTCTCTCTATCATCCATTATCACCATCCAATCCCTGATTAGCCATGGCACCACCCTTGATTTTGATTTCTTCCTCCCCCTCCCCCGACCAGTTATAACTTTTTTTAAAACCTTTTTGTTGTCCTTAGATTTTTTTTTAACTAGTTTCAGCTCATTTTGAGCACTGTCACTCCTGACACTGGTTTTCCTTCCATCTTCTGTACAAAGTTATAAAAAATCTTGTGTCTTTATAAATTCATTATTGAGAGTTTCTTATCCTTCTGGACAGAATCACTCTGAAACCAGGGAATCCTACCTGCCCTTTCACTGAACCTTTCGAATTCTACAAAAGCTAGGGAGACTGTCAAGCCATGCCCAGTTTTCCTCAATTTCTCTATAATAAGTGCTAAGATGGTATGGTAACTTCTTCCTAAGGGTCTCATCATTTCTACTTCAACAGCTAGTTCCTACTCATTGGTGAGAAATAGGGCCAGGATAACATTTCCTGATGTTGTTTCTTCCCTCTTTTGCAAGATAAAATTATCATTAAGGCAAGCCAAGAAACCACTAGCCTTTCTGCTTTGGAGATGTACCAGTAAGGCAATCATAGCAATGTAGATGATGATTGTCAAAATGCCTATGTAGTTCTGTATCACAAAGTATACGAGACTCTCCATATAGAAGGTAGAAGAAGTAAACCATTTATTCAGACACCAGAGAAGCATATCCCACAAGTCATTTATCCAATCTATCAGAGCAGTAAAACATCCAATACACAATATCACAACATGGAGCCTCGCTGTCCCAGAACTTCTCTGACCCCTTGCTGGGGTCTTCCCAAAAACAGACTCACAGTACAGGTGTCACAGTCTGTTCAGCTATCAGAGGTCGACTTGCATTACCTCAGCTCTAACAGTCACAACGGCCATTAATAGTCATAACAGCTCGCTCGCTCGCTCTCTCTCTCTCTCTCCCTCTCTCTCTCCCAGTATTTCCTGTGACATAACTTCCTTTTCCTCTCAGGAAGCTCCTCCTACCACATGTGACTTGGGCTTCCTGTGACATATGTAGGTCACATGGCTTATTAATGGGTAGGAAAGATCTTCAAATCTAAATTGCTATTACCGGAGTGGGGAGGGGAGGGAGAGAGAAAGAAACAGAAGAGGAGAGTAGAGAGGAGAGTTTCATCTTTCTTCAGGCCTACTGAAGCCTCCCATCATTACTATATACACACTTGTGATCTATTTTGTGAATTCCTTATCTATTTCCTCCTTCTGTCCAGGTATCTGTTGTATAGTCCAATGACAACACTGATTCTGCTTATCTTTCCTTTGGTATTCACCCAAATGCTTGCCACTGTGCATTCCTTCTCTGGTGCTTGGATTTCCTCATATGAGAGTATCTTCTTACACTTACACTGCACTCCACCATATTTTTTACCTCTTTTCTTCATTTTGAATGAGGTCTACCCTTTCACAGTCATGTTCCAAAGCAAGTCTAGTCTCACTAAATCTCAGTTATACCTATGAGGTCAAATTTGCCTCCTTGCGTTAGGATCTCTAGTTCTAGTTTCATTGTGTATTTTTGTATACACATCTGAGTCCATGTGGTGTTTGCCATCTCCATTCTTGGACTTTGTCTCCTGTGAATAATTAAATAATATAGTAGGAGAGCAATGGACCTGGAGTTAGGAAGACCCAAATTGAAATCCAGCCTCAGATACTTCCTAGCTGTGTGATCCTGGTAAAAATCACTTAATGTCTGCCTGCCTCAGTTTCCTCATCTGTAAAAATTGAATAAAAGCCACTTCTTCCCAGGGTTGTTAGGAGGATCAAATGAGATAACATTTGTAAATCACTTTGCAATACTTAAAATGCTAGATGAATGGTAGCTGCTATCATTATTCCTATATTATAACCTTCTTACATTCTTTCTCCATGGGATCTAACTTGGTAGATATACATGTTTATACATATACATAGATAGTAGTTTCCTTTCTCTCCCAGCTTCCCTTCAATATTGCTAAAGCCAAGAGAGAAGAGAGTATAGAAAAGGATTTTGAAATGGCTGACAGCAACAAAAGCTATGGAGAGGTCTAAGGAGAGGAGGACTGTGAAAAAGCCATCAGATCTTGATTCATTCTGAAACCAGATTGTGAAGGGTTGAGAAGAGAGTGAAAAGTGAAAAAGTGGAGGTGGCAATGGAATCATGAAGACAGTCTGTACTAAGGCATGGAAGGATCTTGAATCTGTACTGCAAGAGGGAATACCCACACCCACCAAGGAAAGCAATAATAACTGAAGTATTAAAGTTATTCAGTTATTGCTTTATACTTTTTGAAGGATCTTTATATAATTGTCATTTGATTCTTATTAGCAACTCTGTGAGATAAGGATGTCAAAATAGTATCCCCACTCAACAGATGAAGAAACTAAGTCTAAGAGATTACATTGTATTATACATCTAGGTCAAAGCATAGTTAGGATTAGGACCCAAGCATTGTAACATTTCCAGTTCTCTGTACTGCAGAGATTGCACTAGTTTACTGGCCAACAAACTCAACTGTCTCATGAAGCATCATTCCATATTGCACATACATGCACACACACACAAACACACCAATGATATCCTTCCTTCAGATCACAGGGCAAGTGGTGGAGGTCAGGCAAAGATAGCCCTAGAAAAATGCTAATCCTCTTTTTGTGGTAGCAAAGAATTGGAAACTGGGATGATGGCCATCAGTTGGGGAATGGCAGGACAAGTTATGGGATATGAATGCAGTGAGATGATACTATTGTGCTGTAAGAAACAATGAAGGGGATGGTTTTAGAAAAAAACAGAAAGACTTTATGAACTGATGCAAAGTGAAGTGAGGAGAATGAGGAAAACAATTTATACAGTAACAGCAACATTGTATAGGTAATCAACTTTGAAACACTTTAGTAACTGATCAGCACAGTGACTAACCACATTTCCAAAGGACAGCTGATGAAACATGCTGTCCCCCTCTAGATAGAGAGATGTTGGATTTAGAGTACAGATTAAAACATACTTTCTTCTCTTTCTTTCTTCATCTTTCTTTCTTCCTGGGCATGGCTAATGAGGAAATTTGCTTTTCATAATATGTATTTGTAATGGGTTTTGTTTTCCTTGCCTTTTCAATGAGGGAGAGAGGGAGAGAGAGAATTCAGAACTGAAAATAAAAAAAAATTGAATTTTAAAAGAGAAAGTGTTAATGGGTAGGGATAGGTTGGAACCCACCCTTCTTTATCCCACAGCCCCTGCCAAGATTATCTCATTTGGAGGCACTGTGACCACACCCTGGATGAAAGATGTGCGGCTACCATGTACATCAGTGGGGGAACCTGTCCCAGCCATCAAGTGGACAAAAGACAGGCAAGTGACCAGTGCATCTTTCAACGTGAGTTTGACTTAATCCTTACCCCACCTCTCTCCAAGAAACCATAGATAAGACCTAGATTCATACAATGCCATATATTCTCTCTCAAAGTACGCCCAGGTACCTCTCTGTCTGGAGTCCCTTATCCACTGAGCATTTAGAGAAATAGAGACTGCATGGTTGCTGAGTGAGAACCAAGAATCCCTGACTCCCAGCCAGGGCTCCATCTGTCACCCCTTTTACTCCCCTTCAAACCCTCCCTCAAGCCTTGGGGAAAGAAGTTGCTAAGGGATAAGGAGTTTGCCTGGAATTCTGAATCCAGTTCCCCATTAATCTTGCCCGCTGCCCACAGTGAGGACTCTGCTATTGCTGTGACTGTAGATGGGCATCGGCTCATCCAAACCAATGGGACCCTGGTGCTACGCTTGGTAAAGGCCGAGGACTCTGGCTACTACACCTGTACTGCCACCAACACCTGGGGCTTTGATACCATCATCATCAATCTGCTGGTACAAGGTGAGAGCACTGAGGCATGACTGGCCATGGAAGATTGGAGTTGGAGACCATGGGGCAAAAGAAAAAGTAGTTCCAGGACAGAAAAGAAGCAGGATCCCAAGGTGGAACAGAGACAGATTTCCAGGATGGAATGGAAACAAGAGCTGGATTAGAAAGCAGAGGATGTGGGTTTGGATTCTGGTTCTGCCAAGTTACCTTGGGCAATACTCTAGCGCACCAGTTTCCTTATCTGTAAAGTAAGAAAGTTAAATGACTTCCAAGGTCCCCTCCATCTCTAAATATATGATTCTATGATGAGAATAGAGAAAGAAAGGAAAGAGATGAGAAGAATGGGAAGTATGAAGGGAAGCCTAACATGCAAAGAGATATAAAGACAGGAACACCAAAATGTTCCCATCCTCTCCATCTTGAATCTATTCTTTAACTTTGAGGGCTTAAAATTGTTCAGAGTTTGGGAAGCGTTTAGGGGGGAAGTTGGTATAAACCCATGGAGAAGCAGTCTTGGGATGTTGACCTAGGCCAAGGTAACCCAATTCAGCCTGTGCAGCACGATAAGTCTTGTGAGTTATTTCTTACCACTCAGGGGGAAATTCTAGCATCTTGGAGATGCCAAGCTGACTAGCAGGTTGGATTTAACTCTCTGAAGTGAGCCGTGGGTGGTAGTGGGAAGTCTGAGAAGACTCTGGAATCTTCCCTTACAGTACCTCCGGATCAGCCCCGACTGACTGTGTCCAAGACCTCAGCTTCCTCTATCACTCTGGCCTGGATCCCAGGGGACAATGGCGGCAGCTCCATTCGAGGTAAGGAAGGAGTCCAGTGGATGAGGGGAGGAATAGACTGAACCCAGAAGGAGGGAGTTTGGACACAGGGACAAGATAGACTCTGTACACTCACACCCGCCCTCAAGAAGAGTGGCAGGCACTAAGGTTAGTGGGACACTTGGCGTTACAACCAGACCAGCAAAGCCCCATTGAAAGTTTTAATTCTGGATCCCTAAGAAGTAAAGAATGTGCAAAAGGTGTCCTTTTCCCATTATTAACTACAAAATAAACCAACTTTTTGAATGAGGTGGGGGAAGAGGGCCCCTGTAATGCAATGGCCACTTGGAAAGTGTCTACATTCATGTCTCAGGGCCTTTTCCAAAAGTGCTTGATCCAGTCCCAAAAGGATAGCACTATCATGAAGTTCCTTCAGTGCTGGGCACTCAGGTCATGAAAAATATCCCTATTTCTGTCAAGGACACTACTATCCTTCAAGTCACCCAGGTTTGAAACCTTGGAGTCATCCTCAATTCTTCCTTCTCCCTCCCCTCAAATATCCAGTTGCCAAATCTTGCCAGGTCTATTTCCCCAACATCTCTCATGTCCATCCCCTTCTCTCCATTCACGTGACCACCATGCTAGTCCCCAGACTATTTGAAGAGACTCCTCATTGGTCTCCTCTGCCTTAGGTCTTGCCCCTGCAATTCATCCTGTACACAGCTGCCAAAGTACAGTCCTAAAATATCTTCGATCATGTCACCTCCCTGTTCAGTAAACTTCAGTGGCTCCCTATGACCTCTAAATCAAATACAGACTCTTCCAATGGAATTAGTAAAGGTTTGTTGAACTGAATGCAGCCTTGGAGCCCTGGTGTGGGAGAAAAGGGAGAGGGTCAGTGGGTTACTGGCTACTTTCACAAGCTGACTCCAACCCACCTTCCAGCCTTATGATATACACGTCATTCACCTTCACAGACTTTTTAATGGAGCCAATCTGTCCTTGCTATTCATCACATCAGATGCACCTTCTTCTATTCCCATGTCTTGTGCAAACTGTCTTTCATGCCTACAATGTCCTCTCCTCACAGAAGAGAGGACACACTAGCTGGCTCCAAATATTTGAAGGGCCTTCATATGGCAAAAGGCTTAAATTCGATCCATTTGACCCCAGATGGCAAAACCAAGAGAGCTAAGTAGAAGTGGAAAAGAAGCAAATCTAAGCTTATTGTAAGGAAAAACTTCCTCATAACTAGAGCTTCCCCGAAGGGGAATGGGTGACCTCCAGAAGCAGTGGGTTCCCCCTCATTGGAGGACATCAAGCAAAGTGTGCATGGCCATTTGTTGGGCTTGTTGAGGAGAGACTTTCATTCAGATGGCAGATGAAATAGATGCCCTCTAAGGTCTCTCTGAACTATGAAATTCTGTATTTCTGTAATTGCTCAGCTCCCTGAGGCTCTTAGTACCAACCTAGCAACCCCTCCTTTTCCTCCCACCTGGGGCTCCTGAGCCCCAGATAGAATTCTACATTCGATTCAATCCAATTCAATTTAATAAACCACCTACTACATGCAGAGCACTGTGCTGGGCAAGATACAAAATCTTATCGAGATAAGACACAATCAGGGATGTCATGGTAAATGTTTTAATAACCATCAATTTAAAAAAAACAACCCCTAGAGGAAGGGCATACTTTTAAGTTTACTCTGCATTACTGTCATTCCTCCCATTGAGTTCTAACGACAATCAGCAGAACAATAAATGAAAACCTAATTTGTAGCCTTTGCGGATTTCCAAGGTACAATCAGCTCCCTGGTTTGAACTGGCTCCAGCATAGCCTTGGATATAATCTTCTCCCTCGAGGAGCTTCTAGTCTAGTAGGGGGTTAAGATGCATATTTAACTACTATGCAAAATGATAGATGGGAGCTCTGGACTTGGAGGAAGGGTGACCTGAACTTGAATCCCACCTAGCTCCTAGACTTACTAGCTGTCTGACCCTGAGCAAGTCATCAGATTTCTCTGAGCCCCTAAAAAGGGGATAATTATACCCACAGATAACATATATAAATCCTTTTATACAGCTTAAATGTCAACACTTGAGTATAAAGGGGAGAGGTAATTTCTGAATTGAGAGATAAGGAATGGGGGAAAGGCTTCATGGAAGAGGTAGCTGGACTTCAATTGGATTTCAGTGGGGGGGAGGGCATTCCCAGCAAAGGGAACAACCTGACTAAAGGCCACAGAGTCAGGAAAATGTGCAAAATGTGTGCAGAGATGTAGGCAAGCAGGTGGAAGAAAGTAGTAGAATGACATAAGGCTGGATCCCAGTCACTCCCAACTGTGGCTTAATTCATTCAATCTATGATATAGGTATAGAGAGGTTTTCTTTAATTTGCATATTGCCCCTCCCTATTCCGCTCCCTGTCAGGGCCCCAGTTCCTGTTGTTAGGTTGGAGTGTGGACCTCCTCAGACCTCACTTCTAGCCAGGGTTGAGCACCTTCCTCCTTCCCCAGGTTTTGTACTACAGTACTCTGTGGACAACAGCGAGGAGTGGAAGGATGTGTTCATCAGCTCCAGCGAGCGCTCCTTCAAACTGGACAGTCTCAAGTGTGGCACCTGGTATAAGGTGAAGCTGGCTGCCAAGAACAGTGTGGGCGCCGGGCGCATCAGCGAGATCATCGAGGCCAAGACCCACGGGCGGGGTGAGGACCAGGGTTGGGAAGTGGGATGGGCCTCGGAGTCAGAGCTGGTGGGACTCATCCAGGCACAGAGGGCTCAGGATAGGGAAGTGCCCAAGGTTGGCACAAGATGGGTCAAGGTTGTGGCTGAAGGATGCGCCCAAAGTGAAAATAGATCCAGGGAAGAGAGGGGAGACTAAAGAGAGAGGAAAGCTATAAAACTTCTAGGGAAGATGGAATAATAAGAACAGGATAAAATAAAGAGGGGCCCTGGGCAGGGCTTAGATATGGGGGCCAAGGCTACAGGGATGGATGAGGGAGGCAGTATTGGAGTTGTCTCTTTCCTTTAATGTTAGCTTCTATATGGGCAGAGTTGGGTAGAAACCAATCCCTTTTCTCTGCTTTGGGGGTGGGGGAAAGATTTCTACTTCCCCTCCCCCCTCTTCCCCCTTTTCCCCTTTTCCTCCTTCCCCTTCTCTCTCTTTCCTTCTCCCTTCCCCTTCCCTTCCCCGCTCTCCATCTCTTCCCATTTTCCTGTGGTCCCCCCTGCCTCTGCTCCCTATGGAAACCCTACCCCAATCTGCCTCTCACTCCTTAACTACCTGGGGCCACCATCAGAGGAGGAGGAAGGACCTGAAGGTCCCAACAATCCCCCAGGGGAACACCCACCTTGGGGGCAGACAAGGGGGCTGGTCCAGCCCACATTAACCCTACCCTTCCCTTCCCCCTCCTCCCGGTCCCCTTACTCCTCGTCTCCTCCCCACCCCACCCCACCCAGAACCGTCCTTCAGCAAAGACCAGCACCTCTTCACCCACATCAACTCCACGCACGCCCGACTCAACCTGCAGGGCTGGAGCAGTGGGGGCTGCCCCATCACGTCCATCCTGTTGGAGTACAGGCCCAAGGGCACATGGGCCTGGCAGGGCCTGCGGGCCAACAGCTCAGGGGAGGTGTTCCTGGCAGAACTTCGGGAAGCCACCTGGTACGAGCTGCGCATGAGGGCCTGCAATAGCGCGGGCTGTGGCAATGAGACCACTCAGTTCGCAACGCTGGACTATGATGGAAGTGAGTTCAGCCCCCACCCCACCCTACCCCATCCCCGCCCTCCCCCCCCACCCCATTCCCGCCCCACCTGGAGGGGTGGCCCTCTGGGGACCGGGCAGCACCAGGCAGACAGGCAGACCACATAGAGAACAAAATGCCCTCTAAGGAGGGAGACTTGACCTGGGAAGAAGAAGGAGCAGCCGGGAGAGAGGGACAACCCAACTTTCCCCTTCCAAACCTCACATCCCCCTTCCCTAAAGGCCTTCTCTCTTCTCTAGCTATCATCATCATACCCCAGAGCCCCAAGGTGCTCCCTGATTCTCTAGGCTGAATATCAGTCAGCAATCCTTCTTTCCCTTAATTCAATCAAGACATAGTCAAGGTTAAAAAAAATTTACTGAGGAGGAATTCCGGTTTGAAAGAGTGAAATAAAACATAGCTATGTAAAAACATTGGCTTAGCAGAATAAGTGAAATAATCCCATTACACCCTGAACTTCTCATATCACATTTGAAGTCTTGTGCTTACTTTAGGTCATATTTTTCCAGGGAGACACTGACAGGCTGGAATACATCCAGGGGAGGGCAGTAACTATAGTCAGAGACCTTGAAAGCATAGAATATGTGGAATTGTTGAAGGAAGTGAAAAATTTATATTTACTCTCTATGTATTTCCATGTACTTGTTATCTCTCCTTGTAGAATATAAACTCCTTGTAAGAAGAGATCGTTTCATTCAATGCATTTGTATCCCCAGTGCCTGGGACATAAGTGCTTAATAAATACTTGCTGATTGAAAAAAAATAAAAAGAAATATAAGCTTATCAGGTTACAATGCTATCCAACTCAACAAACATTTAGTATATTAGGGAGTCCCCTAAGAAAGGAGCAAACAGAATGGGGCGCAGTTAAGCCAGGAAGTCTTCCTGAAGATGGTGAGTTTGGAGGCAGATTTTGGTAAAGGGCAGGACCATCATTTGGCAGTTAGATATAGCAAATGGCTCAGCATAGCAGGACCCCTGCTGTGGGCCAACCTCACTAGGCCCCCTTGGCTGGCAAGTAGAGGAGCTGCCCTCTCACAGCCAATGGGAGAGGAAGGAGGAGCAAGGTCTTAGATGCCTCCCGACCAAGGCTCCCCTCTGACACTCGCTGTGTTACTGTGAGTAAGCTTCTTCATCTGTCTCCGTTTCAGCCTCCTCATCTGTAAGATAGGATTGATACTATCAATTTATTAATTTATTGATACTATTTCCTCACTAAACATTTATGAGGGAAGAACTTGGAGACCTTCAGAGTAGAAAATAAATGTGAGCTGTAGTGACCCATCTCCAGAACCTGGGGGCCCAAGGAAGAGGGTTCTGATGGAGAATCACAGGACAAACAACAGTAATAGGAAGATGAAAACCAGAGGGGGAGGTCACAGTTCTTCGACTGGGGGGAGGGGGAGGGGAGAAGATAAGAGGAGGGCAAGGAGAGATGTCAAGAAGCAGGAGAAGCAATAATAGTGATAAATAATAGTTCCCACTGTGTGCCCGGCACTGGGCTGAGCACTTACAAACATTATCTCATTTAAGCCTCACGGCTCTAGGAGGTAATAATGATAGCTAACAGGTGCGCTAACCTGTGTCTAAATCCGGATTTGAACTCACGTCTTCCTGACTCCCAGCCCAGCACTCTCTAATCCTTACTTACAGTCTGTGGAGGGGGACCGAGTTATCACATGAGAGAGCCTTCTCCACCTCAGCCTAGCTCAGCCCCCGTTTCCTGAGGGCCCCCTCCCCCGGTTCTTCTTGTCTTAGGCACCATCCCACCCATCAAGTCGGCCCACGGAGAGGGGGATGATGTGAAGAAGCTCTTCTCCATCGCCTGCCCTGTCATCCTGGCCACTCTGGGGGTGGCCCTGCTCATCATCATCAGAAAGAAAAGGAAGGAGAAAAGGCTCAAGCGACTCCGAGGTAGGAGGGGGCTCGGACCTCGGTGATTTTCTCCGCCCAGGGATGTGAGGCCGGTGGCATAGGTGGAGGTGGGGCTGGGGCAGAGGACAGCAGATTCACCTCCCTGAGGGAAGGAAAAAATGAATCAGGGTTCCTTATCCAACCTCAGTCAGACCTGGACATTGTAGTTTGTGAATTCGTCCGAGCCCTCCTCATTTCCACCAAGAGGAAGGGAAAGTCAGACAGAAAACCCATGCTGGTGTTTGGGAGTAACTGGGGACAGAGGCACAGGACAGGAAGGGCAAGTTCTGGAACAGGGTTCAGGATTCTCTTTGGTTGTCCATAAGCAGCGCTCCCTCTGGCTATGTGCCCTTTCCCTTCACACACACACACACACACACACACACACACACACACACACGCACACACACACACACTTCTCCAACACACATAGACACACACACACACACACACCCTTCTCCAATACACATAGACACACACACACATACATACACATACATACCCTTCTCCAACACAGACACACACACACACACACCCTTCTCTGACACACATACACACAGAGGATGGTAATGGCCACCAATCCACCCATCCCTGAGCCCTGTACAGGGACCTCACCCCCGACTCCAAAATCCTTTACCAGTTTTACTTGTCAGCATCCCTCCTCTCTCTTCTCTCAGCATCTCTCTCTCTCTCTCTCTCTCTCTTGTATTTTACAGATGCAAAGAGTTTAGCAGAAATGTTGATAAGGTGAGCAAACAATTCTCCTCTGCTCCTATAATGCTGGGATCGAGAATTCTGCCGAGCACAGGCACCCCGGCGCCTTCCTTTTCTTCCCAGGACTAGGGCCCAAGGCCCTAGCTGCCCCCTACCTGCCACATGGCCCAGTCCCTGCACAATCACCTTCTCTAACAGACCAACATTCCCTCTGTGCCTATTGAGATGGCTCTTATCTGGGCATCCTTCCTTTCCTCCATAGCAAAAGCAATCGAAGCTTGGACACGCCCGTGAAGGGGCCGCCCCAAGGTCCTCGGCTCCACATTGACATCCCCCGGGTCCAGCTGCTGATTGAGGACAAGGAGGGTATCAAACAGCTGGGTGAGCAAGGCCTCTGGGGGGCCCAGCTGTGACTCCCTGCTCATCCCCACCTTCTAACCTAAGATCACCTCTGAGCTCGTTTGGGTATTGTCACCAGAGCTGAATGACTTCCATGGTGTCATGGCTACTAATGACCTAGTAGAAATAGACCAAGGCTCCAGCCCCAGATTCACCAACAGCTGTGTGACCTTGGGTGTGTCACACCTCTCTGGGCTTCAGTATCCTGAAGGATTAATAATCCCTACCCTTCCTGTTCCACAGAGTTGGGGTAAAGAGACAAAGTCTCCCTTTTTTGTACCGCCAGCACTGTGTGCCTGGCACATAGTAAATGCCTAATAAATGCTTCGACTTGACAAATCAAGGATTATGATTCTTATTCTCATTCCAGGGGACGACAAAGCCACCATCCCAGTGACAGACACAGAGTTCAGCCAGGCTGTCAATCCCCAGAGTTTCTGCACAGGGGTCTCCCTGCATCACCCTGCCCTCATCCAGAACACAGGGCCCCTCATCGACATGTCTGACATCCGACCTGGCACCAGTATGTGAGAAACCCTGCCCTCATGTCCCTTTCACTTCCCTCCTGTGTCCCCTGGGATTCTGGCTCGGTCACCAGCATATCCCCTGACCTCTCTCCCTTCCTTGCTCTCCCATTCTCAGGGCCATTGTGGTCTAAGATAGACCAGAGGTTTGGGGCATCCTCCCAAACAACAGCTCAAGACTTAAGGAGAGCCCTAGGGACTACAAAGTGAAGGGAAGGGTATGGGAAGAGCAAGAAAAGGGAGAAGGGAGAGGTAGAGTCACTAGGGTTTTAAGTCAGGGAGAAGAGTTCCCAACTATGACCTACCCATCCCAAACCCAAGGTTCTTGATGAGACACGGGTCATTCTTTCTGCCCCTCACAGCCTGTTGGCCTCAGTCCTCCTGTCCTACCCCACAAGTGCAACAGCCTTCCCAACAGGGTGGATGAAGCAAGAACTTAGGAAAAGATCATCCAGAATTAATTTTCCAAGGTTACTTCTTCCCCTCCAGCCCTAAACAAAACATCCTCAGTAAAAACTGCAAAAAGAAAAAAACCTATATGCCTCCCATTGCTTTCTTCGTACAGACCCTGTGTCCAGGAAGAATGTCAAGTCTGCCCACAGCACCCGCAATCGTTACTCCAGCCAGTGGACACTGACCAAGTGCCAGGCCTCCACTCCTGCCCGCACCCTCACCTCTGACTGGCGCACTGTAGGGTCCCAGCATGGCATCACTGTCACTGAGAGTGACAGCTATAGTGCCAGCCTCTCCCAGGACACAGGTAGGTCCTGATTCCTCAGCCCATTACCCCAGCATACTCATGGCTGCATCCTAACCCCAGAGTCCCTTACCGCTCCACATCTATGAATCCCTGGGGAAAAGAGCAAAATTCATACAAGCTGACTGTGTTTTCTATTCCCAGCAAAGGTACCAACTCCCTGTTTGTTTTTTTTCTTTGGGGCAATCAGGGTTGAGTGACTTGCCCAGGGTCACACAGCTAATAAGTGTCTGAGGCTGGATTTGAACTTAGGGTCCCTCCTGACTTCAGGGCCCATGCTCTGTCCACTACACCACCTAGCTCCCCTTCCTTGGATGACTTTGAGCACTTAACCTCTGGGGGCTTAAGGTTCCCTGCTGAGCTCTATCGGGAATTCAATTCCCCTGACCTCTGGACTCAGACCAGTAGGACACAACTAGATGATGCTTGGGGAACTACTTAGGGAAAAGGACAACAAAGTAAAAATTATGCTGACAATAATAATAAAGGTTATTTTATTCATTTTTATAAGAGATAGCACAGTGCAGTGCACTGGCCTTAGAATCAGAAGGCCTGAGTTCAAATCCTCCTTCTGCCACTGACTATGTGACCCCAGGCAAGTCCCTCTTTGGACAGCAGGTGACTCTCTAAGATTATGGATGGGCTGTGTGTGATTTTCCTCAGTGGACGGAGTTCCCACACTGATGAAATCACAGATCCTGATGTCTGTTAGTCTTAAGAGAGACAGTCCTCTAGGAGTATAAATTGCAGGACAGTTGCTAATCTCTATTAATAAATGGAGTTTCCAGGGGCAGCTAGGTGGCGCAGTGAGTAGAGCACCGGCCCTGGAGTCAGGAGGACCTGAGTTCAAATTCAACCTCAGACACTTGCCACACTTACTAGCTGTGTGACCTTGGGCAAGTCACTTAATCCCAGTTGCCCTGCCTTCCTCCCTCAAAAAAAAAAAGAGAGATTCTAAATAAATGGGGTTTCTTTACCATGGAGCTCCTGAAAAAAGATGGAATCACAGGTCTGAACCAAAACAAATAAATAAATTGTGATATAGTTATTAATACTAGAAAGTCTTGACATTTTAAACAACCTGGTATATGATATGATTATTAGTATTATTGATTGTAAAAACTTGCATTTCTATGTCACTTTAAGGTTTCCATGGTACCTTCTTCCCAGCATCCATGGGATGTAGAAAGCCTACCCGCCATTGTCCAAATTTTACAGATAAGGAAAATTAGAGAGGTTAAGTGACTTGTTCCAGTCATACAGCTTAGGGGCCCAAACTAGGTTCTTCCAACTCTGAGTCGTGCTTTCCACTACATCCTGCTATCCCTGAAATCCAACTTGAATTCTCAAGCACTCAAAATGTGCCAGCCCCCAGCGCCCCGAGATCCCATTTCTGACTCCCCCGGCACCTTCTCAAGAGCCGTTCTTGGTGGCTGTGAGCCGTCCGCACTTTATGGCCTCACATCCGAAGAGCTGAGCTGTGATGAAGGACGCCTTCCTTGTTAATCAGATCAGGATCAAGGTTACACCACCAACAACAACAATACTTCCACCTTCCTATAGCACTTTATAGTTCCAGTGTACTTCTAATTTAATTCCCCAGCGAGCTGGAGGATATATAATAGGTCATGGGGTTTAGAACCTTTGAAAAGATCCTTCATCCGTTCCATCCTCCATCCTTTTAAAGATGAGGAACCTGAAATGCAGGGGGAGTTGGGACTTGACCGAGGTCACAGGGATTGTATGTCAACACAGCCAAGACTTGATCCTTCACTTGACTCTAGAAGCAATGTTCTTTCCACTACACTATGTTGCCCACTATTAGCCCCACAGAGAGGCAGCATGTTATAACGGATAGGAAGCTGGCTTTGGAGTCAGGAAAACCTGGGTTCAAATCTTGCCTCTGACATATCACTATGACAAGTTACTTAACCTTTTGCTTCTTTTTTTTCTAATAATTAATGTATTTATTTTTAGTTTTCAACATTCACTTCCATAAGATTTTAAGTTTTTAATTTTCTCCCCCTTCCTTTCCTCCCTCCTCCCCAAAATGGCGTGCAATCTGATATAGGCTCTACTTATGCGTTCATATTAAACATATTTTCATATTAGTCGTGTTGTAAAGAAGAATTAGAGCTAAGGGGAGGAACCACAAGAAAAACAAAACAAAACAACAAAAGAAAAGGAGAGCAAATAGTGTGCTTCCATCTGCATTCAGACTCCAAAGTTCTTTCTCTGGATGTGGATAGCATTTTCCAACCTGAGCCTTTTGAAGTCATCTTAGACCCTTGCATTGCTGAGAAGAGCTAAGTCTATCAAAGTCAGTCATCGCACAATGTGGCTGTTACTGTGTTCAGTGTTCTCCTGGTTCTGCTTATTTCACTCAGCACCAGTGCATACAAGTCTTTCCACTAATTTTTCACTTCTAAGTGACTTTCCCACAATCATACAGCTAGAAAAAGGCAGACCTGGTCACAAGCCCAGATTTTGGGCCTCCATTGCTCTGTCCACTGTGCCATGTAATCACATCCCTCCTTCTCTCCCTCCTTCTCCCTTTTTCTTCTTCTCTCTTTCTCTCTCCCCCTCCTCTCTCTGTCTCTCTGTCTCTCTCTGTCTCTCTTTGTATCTCTCTCTGACTCTCTCTCTCTCTCTCTCTCTCTCTCTCTCTCTCTCTGGCTTGCCCTGATTTGCCTCTTCTCCCCTAGATAAAGGGCGGAACAGCATGGTGTCCACAGAGAGTGCCTCCTCCACGTACGAGGAGCTAGCCCGAGCCTATGAGCATGCCAAGCTAGAAGAGCAGCTTCAGCACGCCAAGTTTGAGATCACCGAGTGCTTCATCTCGGACAGCTCTTCGGACCAGATGACCACAGGCACCAATGAAAATGCTGACAGTATGACCTCCATGAGCACCCCCTCCGAGCCAGGCATCTGCCGCTTCACTGCCTCGCCACCCAAACCTCAAGACAGTGACCGGGGCAAGAATGTGGCTGTGCCCATCCCACACCGTGCCAACAAAAGTGAGTGGGAGGCCTCCCCACTATTGAGGGGTAGGGCAGTAGGAGTGTCCTTAACCAGACCCAGATATACCTAGTGAACATCCGCTGCCAGGGAGAGGCATCATTGCCTTGGCCCAAAGGTGCACAGGATGGGAAGAGATTCTCCCAAAAAGGAAGAAACCTGTTTCTTTGCCCCTTGGCCAAGTAGTGGCCCACTCATCTAGTACTAGCCTAGTACTGGGACACTTTTCACTGCCATGGGGTTTCAGAGCTCCAAGGAACTTTAAAGCTCATAGGATCTTAGTTCTAAATCTGGAGGATTCCTTAGGGGACACAGAGTCCAACCTTTTGTTTTCCAGATTAATAAATAAATAAAGCCTAGATTTCATTCAAGGCAACCTGCCAAGGTTGGGCAGATGATAATAAGAAGCAGACGTGGACTTTGAATCCAGGTCCTTTTATATCACTGTTATCGTTGTTCAGTCCTGTCTGACTCTTCGACTCTTCGTGACCCCATTTGGGGTTTTCTTGGCAAAGATACTGGAGTGATTTGCCATCTTCCTCTCCAGTTCATTTTACAGATGACAGAACTGAGGCAAAAAAGGGTGAAGTGACTTGCCCAGGGTCATGCAGTTAGTGAGCATCTGAGACTGGACTTGAACTCAAGTCTTCCTGACTCCAGGCCCAGTGCTCTATCCACTGCTATCTATCTTCCAGGTAGTGTAATGGATAGAGCATCAGACCTGGAGTCAGGAAGAGCCATCTTTCTGAGTTCAAATCTGGCCTCCGTCACTTACTAGCTGCATGACCCTGGGTAAGTCATTTCACCTTGTTTGCCTCAGTTTCCTTATCTGTAAAATGAGCTGGAGAAGGAAATGACAAACCACTCAGTATCTTTGCCAAGAAAACCCCAAATGGGGTCATGAAGAATCAGAACGACTGAACAACGACCTCTTCATCCCAATTTGTTGGTCACTTCCCAATCAATAGGCATCTACTTTGTTTCCAGTTCCTTACTCCTATGAAACAGTGTTGCTATGGGATACAAACAGGGAAACAAACATTTATGAAGCACCTACTATGTGCCAGACACTGTGCCAAGTGTCTTCCCAGTGCTGTTCCACTAAGGCTTATGGTAGAATGAAAGTAGATTCCCTGAGTGCACAATTCAGGTGGGGCGATGCAGCCCCAGAGTATGCCGGGGGCTGAGAGGAAAGCCAAGCCAGGAAAGAAGTGCTGCTGCTAACAATCCTGCAAGTGTCTTAATCCACATAGGGATCCTTTGGAAGTAGCTGTATATGCCAGGGTCCAGAGAGTTAGACTTTGGGACCTCAGACTCAGAGACCTTTTTCTGACAAAGCAGAAGGACCTTGACACCAGATCTATTCTCTGTCCCCTGTAAAAGCTGGGATGTTGGTTCACACCTGGGTATCATATGGCAAACTGGAGTGCCCAGAGGAGGATGACCTAGGTGGTGAAGGGTCAGGAAATTATTTAACATGAAAAGACCAGGGATGTCTAGCCTAGAGAAGACTTCAGGGAGAAGCCAGAGATTAAAGGCAGGTTATGTGGAAGAAGTTTGGTCTCTCTCCACCTACGAGCTTCTACTCAACATAAGAAAGACCCTTCTGGCGACTAGAGCTATTCAACAATTGACTACAGCATCTTTTGAGATAGTGAGCTCCCAGTCACTGGAGGAATTCTTGCAGGCTAGATGGCTGTCTATCAGGGATATAATAGGAGGGATGGTGGTATTGGATAAGAGGTTAGACCTGTAGGGTCCCTAAGGTTTTGTGATTTTGTGATTCCAGGTGAATATTGCAACCTACCACTATATGTCAAGTCAGATACCTTCTTCCGGAAGGCTGATGGGCATGAGCCCTGCCCTGTGGTTCCACCCCGTGAGGCCTCCATCCGAAACATGGCCCGGACCTACCACAGCCAGGCCCGACATCTAACCCTGGACCCTGCCAGCAAGCCCTTGGGCCTCCCCCACCCTGGGGCTCCAGCCTCCACAGCCACCTTACCTCAGAGGACTCTGGCCATGCCGGGCCCACCCACTGGCGCTGCCCCCCCACCTCCAACAGCCCCCACCGTCGAACCCCCCCCTGCAGCCACCACCACTGCAACTGCTCCCCCAGCCCCCAGCACTGAGCCACCTCGGGCTGGAGGCCCCCACACCAAAATGGGAGGCTCCAGGGACTCACTTCTTGAGATGAGCGCATCGGGGGTAGGGAGGTCTCAGAAGCAGGGGGCAGGAGCCTACTCCAAGTCCTATACCCTGGTGTAGGAGCCGCCAGGAGGAGGAGCTGCACCCCTAAGCCAGGACCACCCACCGCCCAGCTCCCCTCATTCACAAACTGTTTTCTTGCATTATTTATATTAAACTGTCGGAAAAAGAAAAGACCAAGAACAGCAGCAGCAGCAACAACAAAAACCCACCCCAACTCACAAACTCTTGTACATAGAACTCTTTTGTATAAATGAAACTATTTTCTTCTTCTCATGAAGCCAGGGCACAAAGAATCTGACCACAGGTCAAACACACACACATACACACACACGAACAAACACACACTATACATATATATGTGTGTATATATGTACATATATACACATATATACAGGCAAGCTAGATATATATGTGCGTGTATATGCAAATACATGTATATACACACACATATATTTCTCTCACTTTGTTTTGAGGAAAGAGGCACAAAGACTCAGCGATTTTCCCCCTCTTCCCCTTCTCTCCCCTACACCCTACTTACTCTTTCCCCCAGCCTGATCTCAGTTTGGACAAAAGACCAAAATCCCAAATCTCAAAAACATTGCATGCGATTTTAACTGTTCCAAGAAAACCAGGAGTTGCTTCACTTTGCAGATGCTTATGTGTTAATACCTTTTTCTATGAAAAAAAAAACCAGCGCCGTGTGCAATAAAGGTTATGTTTCTACGTGGTGTTCAGTGAGTCTGGCCCGGGCAGAAAAGGAGAGCATAGGCAGGAATGGCTTGCTCTTGGAAAACACTTTCAACTTTCCCAAGACCTCTCATCCAATGGGCATCCCCTGGGATGTTAGCCATGTGCCCTGAGCACCATGGGAAACATAGAAACAGTCACGGGATCAACATTTTGAAGATTCAGAAGGACCCAAGGTCCAATTTTGCATGTTAGGAAATACAAAAATAGTTCAAAAGCTGAGGTAACAGAGAGAAGAGAATTGAGTTCAATAAGCATTTCTTAATCCCGTATTATATTCAGTATGCTGTTCTAGGCACCAGAGATACAGTGACAAAATCTCCAGTGACACTGGAGACACAGTTCCTGCCCTCCGGGAGCTTATATTCTACTGGAAGGAAATCGGCAGAGGTTATTTCAGGGGGGAGAGAGTACTTACTGAAGGGATCAGGGAATGGGGCACAAAGGAAGGGGCCCCAGAGGTGAGAATAGGAAAAAGATAAGGATTATCTTTTATTATCTTATAAGGATAAGATAGGAAAGAGTCCTCATTTGTATTCCAAGTAAAGGAGAGAACCTATTCAAATAAATGCAGGGAGGCAGAAATGCAATGTCAGCCTTGAGGATAGGTAACAAATAGTCCAGTTTCATCATTGGCACCTAGAGTCTTTGAAGGAGAGTACTTTGAAGGAGAGGCTAGATTTCAGAAGGCCTTAAATACCAGGATGAATGTATTTTATCCCAGTGGCAATAGAGAGTCACCAAAGGTTGTGAGATTGAATCTAAATACTACAAGACATCAGGGGAGGGAAAGAGCCAGGCAGACTGGATCAGTTGGAGAAGGTCTTCAGATGGAGCAGGTGCTTGAGCTGAGCCTTGGAGGACAAGTAGGATCGTTAGGATTGTATATTTGGGCCAGGTAGGTGGTACAGTGGATAAATCCCAGGACCTGGAGCCAGGATAGACCTGAGTTCAAATATGACCTCATATACTTACTAGCTATGTGACCCTGGGCAAGTCATTTAACCTTGTTTGCCTCAGTTTCCTCATCTGTCAAATGAGCTGGAGAAGGAAATGGCAAACCACTCCAGCATCTTTGTCAAGAAAACCCCGAATGGGGTCATGAAGAATCAGACAGAATGAAAATAACTAAACAACAACAAAGCATTTCAGATAAGGAAACTGAGTCCCAGAGAGGTGCAGTGACTTTCCAAGATCACATGGTGAGTAAATAGCAGACCTTGGACTCAAATACAAATCTTTTTGTTTCTAAGTCCAATTATCTCTTCTACAGTATGCTACAGATGTTCCTTCAATGGAGTGCCTGGCTCTTCCCTCCAACCTCACTCCATTTCGGAGGCCTAGAAATGGCTGTGCCAGCATGACGATGTTACTTCTAACTGTCCTGGGACTAGAGCAACTATTGTTCAGGTGGTCCTTGTAATGCTTAGAGTCCTCTGAGAGAAGGGAACAGAGCAAGGTGTGCTTTGGGCAATACAGACTTTAAAGAGGCAGGGCTGGACTAGCAGAGAAGTGAGTATACTCACGCTTAGGGACTTTGGGAAGTCTTCTTTGGAAGACTCATAACATCAAGTTAGGGACAAGGGGACACCACAGTATAGTGGGACAAGTAGGGAGTCAGGCATTCTGGGTTCTAGTCCTAATCTTTCAGCTAGCTAACAGGAAAGCTATTTCTCCTCTCTGATCATCAGCTTCTTCATCTACAAAAGGACAGGGTTGAAATAGATGATCTCCAAGATCCTCTCCAATTTTAATAATATATGAATCTGAGATTTATTTATCGATGTATCGATAAATTGATGAAGTATTGGGGGGAGGGAGTTTGGGGAGCTGACAGAGAAGTTAGTTTTTCATGAACATGATAAGATGGATAATAGACTTTAGAGTTGGAATGACCTCAGAGATGATATAATCCCACCAACCCTCTAGACTGCAAAGACACAATCCTTCTGCTATACTGAGAATGGGTATGTGCTGGGGCCGCCAGGTGTGAATGCAGCCCAAGATTTAGGGTTGGGGTCTAGTTTGGGATATAGTCAGGGAATTAGGGAAGGAAAGTTAAACTCCAGAAATCAGGCAGCAAAACATGCCTCCTTCCTCTCAGCAAAGAGGTGGTGCACGATGGATTCAGCATGAGGTACTTGGTATCACCCATGGCCGCTGTGTTGGTTTATTTTGCTGACCACACCTTGTTACAAGAAAGGGTTCTATTTGAGGATGGGGAACGAGGTCACTGGGGAACAACAAGTTTTTTTAATTAGTTAATTAATTTTTAGTTTTCAACACTCACTTTTACAAGATTTTGAGTTCCAAGTTTTCCCCCTTCCCTCCCCTTCCTCCCCTCCCAAGACGGCATGAAATCTGATCTAGGGTAACATGTATGATCATATTAAACATATTTCCACATTAGTCGTGTTGTGAAAGAAGAATCAGAACAAAAGGGGGAAACCAGGAGAAAGAAAAAGCAAAGAACAAAAAAAAGAGAAAATAGTATGTTTCAATTTGCATTCAGACTCCATCATTCTTTCTCTTGATGTGGATAGCATGTTCCAACATGAGTGATTTGGAATTGTCTCAGATCATTGAATTGCTGAGAAGAGCTAAGTCTATCAAAGTGGGTCATCATACAATGTTGCTGTTATTGTGTACAATGTTTTCCTGGTTCTGCTAACTTCATTCAGCATCAGTTCATGCAAATCTTTCCAGGTTTCTCTGAAGTCCACCTGCTCATCATTTCTTATAGCACAATAGTGCTATATGCCACCACTCGTTCAGTCATTCCCCAGTTGAAGGGCATCCCCTCAAATTTCTAATTCTTCACCACCACAAAAAAATTGCCATAAATATTTTTGTACATGTGGGTCCTTTTTCCTTTTTTATGATCTCTTTGGGATACAGATCTAGTAGTTGTATTGCTGGATCAAAGGGTATGCACAGTTTTATAGCCCTTTGGGCATAGTTCCAAATTGCTTTCCAGAATGGTTGGATCAGTTCACAACTCCACCAACAATGAATTAGTGGAACAATATGTTTTTAAAAGGCATCAATAAAACTTTTTTTAAAGACAGTCTAAGATAATTCAGGGCCCCTGCTATCACTCCAAAGACAGAAAGGTGAGAGTGCCCCTTCATCAGCCTGTTCAGCAAGTACCCATGGCTGCTACAGGGTGCTGTGGAGGGCGCAGAGTACAAATCATAAATTGTACCTGCCTTTGGCTTCCAATCTAGAGAATCAATATTATGGTGTCATAGGAAGCACACTGTAATGGGGAGTCTGGACCTGAGTTTGACCTCCTGATCTGTGATTTACTTTCTAAAGATCTCTGTACCATGCCTTCTCCACTCAGATAATTATCTCCGCTTACTCCCCACCAGAACCTTGGACTCTTCCCCTGGGACAACCCTCCACTCTGATTGGCAAGGTTCTTCTTCTCTTGGGAGATCCAGACCTCCACCATCCTTCCTTACCATCTCCACCTGTTCTCCTATCAGCTCCCCTTTATATGCTGTCTTCTCACTTTAAAATGCAAGCTCTTAGACAGGGCACTGTCTTGCTTGCTTGTAGTAGTATCCCACGACTTAGCACGGTGCAGACATACAGTAAGTACTTAATAACTCTTATCTAGCTTTATCTATCTAGCTATTTGTGTGCCTCAGTTTCCTCACCTATAAAATGAAGGGATTAGATTTGAGGGGACCCTTCCATCTCTAAATCTATGATTCTATGACCCTCTGCAGCTCTAGATTCTATGATTCCTACAAAATCACTTAGCTCAGTGGTGGCAAACTCAAACATGGGCCTCATTTGGCCATGGAAAACCAAAAATTAATATTAATTATATTGTATTTTTCTTTATCTTGTTAAACATTCCCCAAGGGTTGTGACCTGCGTGTGGCCAGCAGATTGGTATTAGACACCTCTGGTTGGCTGCCTAGATGTCTGCTCTTCCTTTGTCTAAAAGGGGGAAGGAGACAAAAAGAATGATCATGTGTTACCAGATATTTACCACCACCCAGGAAACACACTGACTCACCCTCAGAGATTGCAAAGGGCCCTTGTCATCCTACAGGCCCACATGGATACCACAGGCTGGGACCAAGGAAGGAATTGCAACCAAACAGAAAGCAGCCCTGGTCTGATCCTCCTTCAGGCCAATGTCTAGATTTAGAGCTGGAAGAAACATTAGAAGTCAACTAGACCACCCTTCCCCTCATTTTAGAGATAAGGACACTGAGACCCCAAGAGGTGGCCTTCAATACGATATAATTGAGGACCCATGGTGCATACCAGGGAAGTCTTCATAGAGGAGGACTCTGAGGTTGGCCTTGAAAGATTATAAAATTGTGATTTAGAGATTAAAGGAATCTTCGAGGTTGTCCAGGGCAACAATCTTTTTTTTAGTAAGGCTTGATGACTTTATTAAGTGACTTGCCCAAAGTCACATAGTAAGTAGCAGAGTCAGAATTTGAACCCAAGTCCTCTGACTCCGAACACAATGCTCTTTTCATTATCACTTTTCTCCCAACCCTTACTCCTGCCCCTTCAATTCTTCTAAGCAAGAGAAGTACTAGGGAAAAGATGGAAGATAAGTGGGGGAGAAAGGGAGATGCCGGGGCAGCTATGAGGCACAAAAGATAGTGCACTAGCCCTGGAGTCAGGAGGACCTGAGTTCAAATGTGACCTCAGACACTTACTAGCTGTGTGACCTTGAGCAAGTCATTTAACCCTGATTGCCTCCAAGAAAAGAAAGGGAATGGTATCCTCCCCACCCCCACCCCCTGGCATCCCCTCCCCTCCCCACCACTTCACCCAATTAGCAACTTATTGTTATTTCTCATAATAGCTTCCATCGATTTGAGTGATACTCCAGGCCAGGTCCTGTGCTCCTCGGAGAGCTAGAGCTTGTCTTTCATGTTCGTGTCCCTCACAGCATTTAGCAGTGTCAGGCACACAGGTAAGTCAGGATATACATGGATGGATGTTGAAGGCAACGGTCACAGTATCATAGATACTGACCTGCAAGGGATCTCAAAGGCTGTCAGATGGTCAGAGAAGGAGACAAGGAAGCCAGATGTCTGGGCCAAGACAGGGATCCCGTAGACATTGAGTTGTTAGATGAGTCTCAAAAAGCAATGGCTTCTAGTGAGGGAAGCAATGGGAGCCCTGATATGACCAGGGAGAAGGCTGTTTGGGCAGCCTTGGCCCCCATGGAATCACAGGCAAAGAGCAGCTCCAGACACTTGGGCCTTCATCACTTTGTCTATAAAATAAAAGGGTCCCTTCCAGCTCTAAATCTTAGCGTCCCATGACACAAATTTCATAGACTAGCCAAGGGCACATTTATGTACTGAGGGAGGCCAAAATCCCTGGACTGCTGTGGAATAAAATGATACTGCTCAGTTTGTGGCTACTGTCAAGAAGAAATGTCTTGTTTTATGTTTTCAACTTCAATTTTCTTTGCATTAATAAAAGTGTGCAGCTCTAGAGGGGCTTTGACCTCACTCGTACAGGCAATTTAGCGGCAAAACCCAGGTCTCCAAGGTTGTTAACCTGTGGAAGGCCTTCATTCCTCCAGACCTCTGCCTGCAAATACGCAAATAGCTGACGAGGGAGGACGAGGGAAAAAGCAGCCAATTCCAGGCCCTTTGAAAGCAGAAGACCACTCGCTGGCTCTGTGACCTCCACAAGTCATTTACCCTGTCTGCGCCTGCAATTTCTCATCTGTAAGATGAGGGGGTTAGAGCTAGAATGGATCTTGGAAATCCTCTTGACTGATATGAAAGGCATTGAAGATTCCAAGCCTCCCTTATTATGTGCATGTGTATCTCTCTGTGTCTCTCTGTATCTCTCTCTCTCTCTCTCTCTCTCTCTCTGTCTATCTCTGTCTCTCTCCCTCCCACCCTCTCTGTCTCTCTATCTCTCTGTCTCTCTCTTTCTCTCTGTCTGTCTCTCTCTATCTCTCTATGTCTCTCTCTGTCTCTCTCTCTCTCTCTGTCCCTCTCTGTCTCTCTCTCTCTCTCTCTGTCTCTCTCTCTCTCTGTCTCTCTCTCTCTCTCTGTCTCTCTCTCTCTCTCTCTCTCTCACACACACACACACACACACACACACACACACCCCACCACCAGGAGGAAGGGGCCAGACCCTGCTAGATCCTATGAGCTTGTCAGTGACCTGCCATACACAACTACTTATCCGACCCAGCAGATGCTGTTGTACTTCCTCTCCTCCAAGACCCAAATCAGGTGCTCCCTCCCTCCTTCTCTGACAGCTGGTCCCACCTGAAGGTGATGTCTCTTTCTAATAAATCATTTCCCCTTGCCGGGACTTCCTCATCATACTTCTGTTCCTTCTAACATCATTTACACAATCACAATTTCTGAGTTGGATGTCATTGGCCATTTAAGGAGGGACCTCAGAGGTCACAGATCACTACAACTCATTAGATCATAGTACTCAAGCTGGCGTGGAGCTCAGAGGCCTTCTAGTCCAACTGCCTCATTGTACAGATGAGAAAACCGAGGCCCAAAAGAAGCTCAGGGACTTTTCCAAGACTGCACAGGCAGTAAGTGTCAGAGGTAAGATTTGGACTCCTGTCCCTTCCCATTGGCCCACGCTGTACATTAAAGGAATACAGACCATGATGCCCTGACAAATGGTCACAGAATCACATAATTTGAGAGTTGGAAGGGATTTTATTTCCCACCACATCCAATTGCCACTTGAAGATGCCCAGTGAGGGGAACCCACCATCTCCTTAGTTAGTTCATTTCATTTTTAGATTTTGGTCGTTGTTGAGTCCTGTCCAACTCTCCATGACCCCATTTGGGGTTTTCTTGGCAAAGATACTGGAGTAGTTTTGCCATTTCCTTCAGCTCATTTTACAGATAAGGAAACCGAGGCAAATAGGGTGAAGTAACTTACCTAGGATCACACAGCTACTAAGTATCTGAGGTCAGATTTGAACTCAGGAAGATGAATCTTCCTGACTCCAGACCTGGCTCTCTATACACTGTGCTACCTAGCTGCCCCTCATTTTCAGATGGTCAAACCTAAATTTGTCTCTGCAATTTCTACCCTTCACTCCTGGTTCCACTCTCTGAGACCATGCAATAAAAATCTAATTCCTCTTCCTTTGAAGACAGCTGTCAAGTTCCAATTGAGTCTTCCTTTCTGCAGACAAAGCCTATCATCAACTTATCATTGTATGGCATATATTCAAGCCCTTTCACCATCCCTGTTGCTCTATTCCACACCATCTCCAGTCTCCCAACGTCCTTTGTAAACTGTGGTACCTACGTCTAAACACAATATTCCTGTTATGGTTTGACCAAGGCAGAAGACAAAAATGCAATCATCTCTATTCCTCACTACTTTGCTCATTTTATTGCAGCTCAAGATGGTATTCTCTTCTTTAGTTGCCATTGTACCTAATTCCTATAGAGCCTGCAGTTCACTAAAACCCCTAGATCTTTTTCAGATAGACCATGTCCGTCCCTGCTGCCATCTTTCTTTACATGATTTATTTACATATCCACTGTTTATACCTTTGTATCCCTAATACCATGCACACAGTAGGCACTTAATACATGTGGTTGGTGGTAGTAGATAAGAAACCACAAGAAAAGTCCTCCTAGCCCATAAACAAGAGTAGATGTTCACTCAGCAAAAATGTATTCCTGTGACCAATGGAAAGATGGAAAGTTCAATTCAGTTCCCTTTAACCAATATTTATTAATCACCTACTACGTGTAAGGCAATGGGCTAGGGGCTGGGGGAGATACAGAGATGAAATAAGACCCTGACTTCACAGAGCTCACAATCTAATAAAGGAGATCAGCTATATATACAAATAAGCTTGATACAATATAGAATGTAGTAGCAGTAAAAGAGAACAAAACCAAGGATTCTTGGAAAATCTGTAGAAGGAGAAAAATACTTCGGTTGGGAATATTAGAGAAGACTTTATGGCAGAGATGGCGCCTGAGCTAGCCTGTGAAAGAAAGAAGAAAAAGGTTTCAATGGCATAAAACAGAGACATATGGACAGACAATGAAGCAGGGACTGACAGTGAGACTGGATCCCACAGAGAGAGAGGAAATAGAGACCAAATTCTATTAACTGTTCAAGTAGTCAAGACTCGGGCATAAAGATAGAAGCCACCGTGGGTTTTGCTAGACTTTGTTCTCTCTGGTAGGTTAGCAGAGACAGGTAAGTAGGCAGACAGGTGAGCAATCAGGCAGGTAAGTAGGCAGACAGAGAGAAAAGACAGGTGGATAGAGTGATGGTCAGACACCTGCCAGCTTTCTGCAATTCCAATGGAATTTTTCAACAAGTTTCCTCCAAAGGTTGCCCAGCTTAACACTCCCAGACAGTGCACCCCATGCCCCTGAACATTCCCTACCCTGTGTAAGTGATAGAAAAAAGCCTGCTCCTAATCCATTGAGAATCTCCACAGAAATAGCATTAGGCAAGTCCAGGCAATTCCCTAACTAGACAGACCAGTCCAAAGAGTAACACAGTAGAGGAGAAGCCCTCTTTACCAGGATCTGACCATGGAATAAACCCCAAGCTGAATCAGCCTCCCTGGAGTTCTGGAGATAGATTCTCATAGCTTTGCGCACATCCTCACCTAACCCCAGCCCCTGGTCCCACCAACCTCCTCCCAGCCCCTAACTATAAACCTCTCCTTCATGTACAGGTGTTTGTTGACTCACCTGAGTGAGCACAGCACACAAAGAGCCCTTTCCTGCTTAGAATAGGGTATGGAAATCTGACGCCAGCAGGCCAGGTAGGACTTAGCTGACCCAAAATAATGTTTGAATCCACCTTGCTCTGGGTGCGGTAGGACCCTGGCCAGTTTGTGGCCAAAGTGTTGGGAATGGGGAACTGTACCCAAAGCCCCTCTGTCCTGAAATACTGAGACGACTAGGTTTTTATCCTTGAGTTTTACAATTCACTCACACGGTGTAACCAGTGACCAGCCTGAAGCAACTTCAGGAAAGGGAAATAGGAACCCCACAGGCAGGAAAATTCTCAACTCCAGGACTTCTAGGGGACAAAATCTCTGATAGAGCCAAGGTAAGGAAGGAGAAAACAGGAAGAAATGGGAAACAGATGATTCCTGGAAGAGCTGAAAAGCTGTGGGGCTTCACATCCATCTGTCCATCTGCTCACCATGTCTTCTGTTCATGTGGCTGGAACTTATTGTACTGGGCATGGATGTTGAAAGCAACCTTTTCCAGCAACATCTGGTCAAAGCAGCTTCTCCCTACGCTCTGTTTGATGTGTCTGGAGAAAAGATGTGAGGACTGTTAGGTAAACCCAAGTCATGCCAGGCCCTTCCCCGCCCTGAAGGGGTCACACGTCACCCCAACTATTCCTCCTTCCATGAGTGGAAATGTTTATATGGGGACAGGAAGGAAGAATAGGTGGGGTGCTATGTGACTCCTCCAGGACGAGAAAGAGACTGGGATGACCCTGGTTTACCCAATAGTCCCCACATCTTTTCTCCAGATACATCAAGCACAGCAGAGGGAGGAGCTGCTTTGACCAGATGCTGAAGAAAAAGGAACAAGAGAGGAATAATGATAATTTTTTTATAATAACTGGCATTTAGATGGTGCTTTAAAGTTTACAGAATGTTTGACATACATATTATCTCACTTGTTCCTCACAGCTCTGTGAGGTGGGAACCACGGGTATTATCATGTCCATTTTAAAGGTAAGAAAACTGAGGCACAGAAAAGTGACTTGTCAATAGTTATATAACTGTTAAGTGTCTGAGATGGCCTGGGAAACGTGGACTCTGCCACCTCTGAAGCCAACACACCCTTCATTACATAGCATTACCTTACAATGCCAATTCCCTATGGTGTGGTGGCCATTCGAGTTATAATCAGGCTACTCAACCTCAGGTAATCAGCTCCTGTTCAAAGGGGTCAGGTTAGAACTGAGGCAGGCCTTCTCTAACCTGGGCTTCCCAGGGACAGAACCTCTGAGTGACCCACGTGTTGAAATCATGTCACAGCAGGATCAACTGATGGAACTGGGGATGTTGAGCCTGGAAAAGGGAGGACTAGGTGGGTACAGAATAGCCACCTTAAGGTATTTGAAGGGTATTGCTCAAACTCCATCTTCTACGTTAAGGCCTTTCCTGTTCCTCCCCACCCTCAGTTACTACTGTCCTCTCCCCTAATTACCTTAAATTTATTTCGTGTATACTTCAATCCATCAATAAATAAATATTTATTAAGCACCTACTATGTCAGGCATAGTGCTAAGTTCTGAAGATACAAAAAGAAGCAAAAGACAGTCCCTGCCCTCAAGGAGCTTCCAATCTAATGGGAGTTTACAATCTAATATACTTATGCATTTATGTCAATCAACAACCATTAAGTGCCAGGCACTATGTTAGGCACTGGGGATGTCAATACAAGAAAGTTAAATAATCCCTACTCCCAGGGAACAAAAACATACAGAAATCTTGGCATGAAACCCAACTAAGTCCCATCATCTTGTGAACATACCTGGGTGAAACTGGCAGAAGCTTCGTTAATGAAAACTGGAACAGCTTTGTCAATATTTCCAGAATGTATTTTCATCATCAATAACGATGGAACCACTACATTTGACTTCAGGTCCCTACATGCCACCAGAAGAAGTGGAAAAAAAAAGGTAAAAGTAAAAAGGTTTGGGTTGGGGTTTTTTTTGTCTTTTTTGGTTTTTATTTTTAACTTAGGAAAAGTGGAACAAACCAAGTCTACACAGAGGCAATCCATGCTGAAGGCAATGCAAGCTTGAAATATTAATAAAAACAGTCAGTCAACATTTAGTACTTTTAAGTACTTACTGTGGGCCAGGCACTATACTAAATGTTGGAAATAGAAATAATAGTAAAAACACAGTCCCTGCCCTCTAGAAGCTTACCATCTAATGGGGAAAAGGTAAAGGGAAGCTGAAAAGTGAGGGGAGGGAAGAGGTAAAGGTATTTTCATGGCTTGGTGGGGAAAGAAGTCTGGCAAGTCAGGAACAGAACTTATAAGGAGTGAACATGGCTGTCCCGAGCCCTTCCTTAAAATAAACAGTCCACATTTATTTAGCTCTTTAGAGGTCTGCAAAGTGTTCTACACATGTAATCCTTACAACTCTGTGAGATAGGTGCAGTTATTATCCCCATTTTACAAATAAGTAAACTGATGCCGGGAGAGTGTAAGTGACCTGCTCACAACCACACAACCAGCAAATGCCTGGGGATGGATTCCTAAGTCTTCCTCACACCACCTTCACTACTCTATCCATTATGCCATGCTTCTGAATTGATTAAAGGGACTCTATCTCAGGGAGGGACAGATAACAGTAGAATAGAAAAATCACAAACTATATTAATACCCCAAATAAATGATTAAGAGAATGTCAATTACAAACAACCCATATGTCTACTTTCTCATTTTTATAAAATCTTTATGAGAATGAACTATACATGTATCAAGGGTACCCTTGACATATGCACATATATACATATATATATATGTGTGTGTGTGTGTGTGTATGGAACAGGTAGGCTTTCACAAATGATCTCCTACAGACCACATCTTTATAATCACACAATTGAGCTGTACAGAGAATACAAGATCTTGCTTTGTTTATTTTCTGATTATAAAAAAAGCATTTGACTCAGTGGAGCAAAATATAGTCTAAAGGCTTTTCTCTACCATGGAGTCAGGCATATATAAGCCAAGATCATACAAGATTCTTTGTAAAATATGACTGCAAATAACTCTGTTCAGTGAGCCTTTGATTATTAACATCAAGCAAGGGATAAAACAGAGACGTGCTCTCAACAAAGGTTTTTGATGCTATAATAAAGGATATCTTACACGTGATCCAAATAAAAGAAGGATTCCCTATAGACAGTGAAGTTTCCCAGATAATACTGTTGATGGATAATGTTGTGCTATCAATTCCCAGAAGGTCACTAGGGCTCCTTGATGAAATCTATGATCACTCAGAAGAGATAGGCTTAACAATCTACAAAGGAGAAACTAAATGGATGAAAAAATGTTATTGAACATCCATAAAAATGAACTAGTCCATCTAAATATATATGTATTATATCTATATATCTATATAGATATAGATATAGATATATCTAGGACAGGCATTGCAGATGAATAACCCTAGCTCCAGAATTGAATAGGAAGAAGACAGCAGGTTGAATTGTATTTGGGAAGTTTTACAAGGCTTTTATCAGCCCCAAGTTGGTCAGGAAACTAAGAGACAATACTTATTCCAACTTTATTGAAATTCAATTATTCAATTATTAATTATTAATTCAATTATTAATTGGTTGGTTCAATTATTAATTGTTCAATTATTAATTCATTGTTAATTATTCATTTCAATTATTCAATTATTATTAGTTCAACTAGCCCCAAACCACCTCCCTATTTCTTCCAGCACCCACCATCTTAGAGGACAGGCTGAAGGGACTAGAGATATTTAACCCGGATAGAAGACTGTGGGAGGGTAAGGGGAAGGGAGGAATGACAGCTACTTCAAGCATGTAAGGCATTGTCCTGTGGAAGAAGGATAGGCTTGTTCTTTGTTGTGCTGGATTTGGAATAAAGAGACTTAGGTTAAAATCTCCAACACTCACTAGTCACCTGACTCTGGGTCAGTCACCTTAACTCTCTAAGCTTTGGTTTTCTTATCTGTAAAATGGAGGCAATAATTCTCACATTCCTTCTCTCACAGGAAGTTGTAAGGAAAGTACTCTATAAATTACAGTGCTTCCAAATAATCCTAGCATAAGGGACAGCCCACATCTGTATAATGCCCTAAAAGCACCCTTTCCTCACCATGACCCTGTGAGGGAGGCAGCAAACAAATTATTATCCTCATTTTGCAGACGACAACGAGGAGATTCAGAGATGATGCAAATTCACCAAAGTCACCCAGCTATAAAGCATCAGGATCTGAACTCAGGGCTCTTGAGTTCAAGCTCGGGATACTTTCCCCTATGCTGCTAGTGCACTATCTAATGCAAATCTTCCTTTGATCAGGGAGGGATACCATCTGCAATATTCCTAACAAGGGTGATCCTCCAGTCTCTACAAGGTGACCTCATCTTCTCATGCTACCCAGAGAACCGACTGAGAAATGGGCTGTCACAGGCTGTCACGAGCTGCTCCAAATTCCAGGAGTCATGAGATGTCATCTGATCCATCTCCCTGGCCTCACACTCCTGCCTCAGCCCAGGCAGAAAGGGGTTGAGCCTTTATTTTTTTTAAATCTGCCGATAAAAAAGAACCCTTTATCTCCTCAAAGAGTACATTTCCTCAGCATCAAGATGGTCTCCAGAGTCTAACCTAAGAATTAACCCTTACATAGGTTGTTAAAGTTGGCACAGCATTTTATATCCATCTCATTTAACCCCCACAATAACCCTGTGAAGTAGTCACTATTATTATCCCCCTTTTTAGGTGAGGAGAAGTAGGCTCACAGTGGGCAAATGGCAGATTTGAACCCAGATCTTCCCCAGTCTGAGCCCAGCATTCTATCCACTACCTGATGTAGCTTATATGGAGTTGCCATTTACCCAACCGAGGAAGAAATGGGCATTTATATGTTCACTGCCCCATTTCCACAAGGCCAAGGGCAGGGGTGGGGAACCTGCGGCCTTGAGGCCGCATGTAGCCTTCTATGTCCTCAAGTGTGGTCCTTTGACTGAATCCAAATTTCACGGAACAAATCCCCTTAGTAAAAGTATTTGTTCTGTAAAACTTGGACTCATTCAAAAGGCCTCATCCAAGGACCTAGTAGGCCACATGTGGCCTTGAGGCCACAGGTTCCCCACCCCTGGAGGGCATTCAGACTGGGGAAGCAACCTAGGCTAAGGCTAAGCATGTACTTTTTTAAAAAGTTCAGGTCTGATTCCAGAGGACCAATGATGAAGCATGCTATCCACCTCTTGACAAAGAGGTGTTGTAGGGTGCAGAATGACACACATATTTTTATTATTATTATTTTATTTATTTTTGGAACATTGCCAATACAGAAATTCATTTTGTTTGACTATGCAGATTTGTTACAAAGGTTTGTTGTTTTTTCTCTTAATGGGAGAGGGGCGGAAAGAAAAGAAAATAGAATTTTGTTCATTTTTTTAAAATAAATTTTAATTTAAAAAATAACAAAAAGTCCACGCTATCCTTCAATCCCCTCTTTGGACTGTTTGGTTCCCCAACAATTCAGCTGTGATTCACTTGCTCAGAGCAGGCCAGGCCCTAGGGCTCCCCTCCACACCCAGCACACACAGACATATAAGGAGAGGAAGCAGAAAGTTGAACTCCATCACCATAAACACTCCTGTTGATAAACAGGAGCCTGGCCTGCTTGACTTACATGGCATGAGAGAGGGATTGGAACATTCAACAAGATCTGAATCAAAGCTGCTCAGCAGCACCCCTTTAAGTGAAGGTATCAGGGCTAAGCACCCCCCAGCAGCCATCATAAATGACCCGCCAGCTGCCACTGACTGAACTCACCAACGTCGCCTAAACCCATTTTTAACCCCAGCCCAGAAGAGATCACGGGTCCAAAGACATAAGCATTCCATAGCTTTCCTTGTCCCCATTCCCAGAGGTCATGTAGTCTGCCTCATACCAGAATAGGAAATCCCAACAAGCCATCGGTCATCCAGTTCTGCTCATAGACTTCCAGGGATGGTGCACCCACTACTGTCTGAGGAAACCTTTTCTACTTTGGAACAGCTCTGTTAGGAAGTTTTTTCATGTTTACCACTTGTTAGTCAATAGGCATTAATTAAGCACCTATCAGGTGCCAGATACCATATAAGTAGTGATACCAAGAGGAGGAAAAAAGTCCGTGACCTCAAGGAATCTACATGGGAGAGACAAATAGGGGAGAGAGAGACAGAGACAGAGACAGAGAAACAGACAGAGACAGAGACACAGAGAGACAGAGGCAGAGAGAGACAGAGGGAGACAGAGACAGAGAAAGTGAGAAAAAGAGAGGGAGTGAGGGAGGGAGAGGGGGTGGAGGGAGAGACAGACAGAGACACAGAGACAGAGGGACAGAGACAGAGACAAATACAGAGAGACAGAGACAGACATAGACAGAGGGATAGACAGAGAGACAGACAGAAACAGAGAGAGATACAAGCTATATATAGGACAAATTGGAATAAAATAAGGGAGGGAAGGCACTAGAAATCAGAGGAATTGGGAAAGGTGTCCCAGTAGAAAGTGGGATTCCTATAGAAGATCAGTGCTGAAACACCCCCAACAGAACCTGGATCTCATGAATTATGGGTACCCCCTGCATTAGTATAGACTGCAACCCATCCCCCCACCCTCCCTGGTCTCCTGTCCCCTTGTTGTTGTTCAGTTGTATCTGACTCGATTTCTGTGAGGTTTATCCATTTCCTTATCCAGTGTGTCTCCATTTTACAGATGAGGAACTGAGGCAAATAGGGGGTTAAGTGACTTGCCCAGGGTCATACAGCTAGTAAGCATCTGGAGCTGGATTTGAACTCAGGTCCTCCTAACTCCAGGGCTAGTGTTCTATCCACTGAACCATCTACCTATCCCCTCAGGATCTAGCTTAGAGTCTACTAGACCTCTCAGACTACAGGCCCTAGATAGGCTTGTATAAGCCAGTGCTCAATCAGGAGCAGTAGGACAAAGGGCCTGAAATGTTGACTGAAGTGACCTTCACCAGGGGGAGTCCTCTTTCACCTTTGCCTTCCCAGACCACCACCTCCTTTGAGAAGATGCTCTCAAAGAAAACAGTTGGTACCAGCTCCAGAAGGCCTGGTTGAGCATTCTCCCTACCATATCCAGGGTTCCTTCTTCCTCCTGGATCTCTCTCCCCTCACTCCCAACAAAGCAGCAGCTGGTTGGCATCCAGTCCACAACCGAGCCCCTTTACCTACTCAGATCCAATTACAATCTGAGCCTCCCCTAAAATAGAGCAGTCACCACACATCCTGCCAAGCGCTTGACTTCATCGAAGAGACAGCCCTTGGCAGTGGGTTTGCACAGAAAGCACACTGCCCAAGGTAACTGAGGGGAACCAGAACTAGTAGGAAAAGGTTCAAGGAATCAAAAAAAAAACTGGACAAGAGGCCTAGGAACCTGAGGGCCTGGCTGGGCAAATGCCAATGTTTCAACTCAGTCCTTAGAGTCTACAAGAGTCATCTATGGGCCTCTAGAATGGGGGTGGGGGGCGGAGAACTGGGACACCTAACTGATCTCCAGTGTCCTTCGGGGTAATGAGAAAAGGGAAAGACAGGGCCCTTCTACTAACGTGGCCAGTGGGCTGAGAACACATCAAGAAGAACAGGGGAGATGAAGGAAAAATAGGCAGCACAAGACAGTCCCATTTCCATGTATGAATCTGACCTCTATCCCCCACATTGTATCTCTCTCCTTCTAGCCATCGGAGTAGAGGCGGTTGTGCTGGGAAGGCCCCTAGAAGGCCCAGGGAGTCAATAGTTCTTTATCTCAGGGCAAAAGCAGTATCTTCCCATCCCTGCCCCTCAAAGGGAAAGGAAGTGGAAGGAGGGGCAGCAGAGAAAGGAAGGAAAGTCAGATTTGGAGACACTTCTAAAAGTAAATTGGCCGCCTACGCCTCCCCCCGCCCACCCCCACCAGTCCCATGTTCGTCTAAATCAGGCAGCAACCTCTCAAATCACTCCCCAGGATACTAGAGAGGTCCTGCCAGCAGTGGGGGTACAGTGGATGTATGTTTGCAAAGTATGTTTCCTCATGGTTTTAATTAGCTTTTAGTGTGGTAAGTCTTTCTTTGAGACTTTCTCTGATCAAATCTCAAATAGGCACGTAGCCAGTGCTTGGTTGTGAGTGGGAGGGGGGATGTTGGGGTGTGGGTGTGGGGGGGGGGTATGAGTGTGGGTGGGTGTGCTCGAGTTTGAGAGGAAGGAGAAGAGAGGAGGAGAGAGGAGGGGAGAGGGGAGGGAAGGGGAGAAGGAGGGGGGAAGGGAAGAGGAGGGGAGAGGACTTGCCCAGGGTCACACAGCTAGTAAGTGTTTGAGGCTAGAGTTGAACTCAGGTCCTCCTGACTCCAGGGCTGGTGCTTCAGGAGGCAGATTTTAACCCAGCAGACAGACCATTAGGAAAGGAGAGAACTTTTACTTCTCAGGGAGGTGATCAAAAAGAAGCTGGATAACCACCTTTCCTAGATTTTATGAAAAAGGATTCCTGCATGGAAGGTTGGATGAGGAGAAATTCTTTTCCAACTCCCAGGGAGCAGACCATTTTCTCTGTGAGTTCACTGGTGTCTATCACCCCTAAGCATCTTACCCACCCCCACCCCCCACACCCTCTGGCAGAAGAAAAAGAAGCTTAGCCTATTCAGCTGGCAGGCTGCCCCAATAGTTTGAGTTGACACCCTGGACCTGCCATGGCAGGAGCTGATAGACCAGGTTAGGGAGTGACACCAGGCTCCCAGACTGAGTTGGGTTGGATAGGGAGGAGTGGAGGAAAGTTGAGGGGGAGATGATGAGTCCAACATGGAAAGAACAGGGACATGTCATGACACAATGCTGTGACTGGGTCCAGATCCCACATATCAGGGACAGGAGCTGACTGAGCAATATCTCTGGGCCCCCAAACTCTGCTTCAGCTGGGAAAACAAATGAGGGAAAATTGGGAGTGGGCTAGACCTATTGGTGAGGTGGGGTATAGTCTTCTGGAAAGCTATTCCCAGGGTAGAGGGCACAACTATACAAGAGGAGAGGGTGAAGCTAGAGCTCAGAAGGACTCTACCACAGTGGAGCACATTGCCCTTATCTGGATGTTTGAACCTCATTTTAAAGTACCCTCCTTCCCATTTACACATGCTCTGTAACTATTTGTAGGCCCCATTAATATAAAATTTCTGCATCCTCCCCCATGTGTACAGGGGAAAGTATAAAGGTTCTACAGCCTAAAGACCTCAGGAAACTCAGTTTACTCCTATGTACCCTAGAACCAATTGCTCTCTCTTGGGGCTTCAGTTTTATCACCTATAGAATGTGCCAAAATATTTTGGAGATGTCCCTGTTCTTTCCATGCTGGACTCATCAACTCCCCCTCAACTCTCCTCCACTCTTACTATCCAACCCAAGCCCAGTCTGGGAGCCTGGTGTTCTAGGAAGAGCCACTCCCTAACCCAGTCTATCAGCTCCTCCAGAGCTAAGGCCCAGCCAGGAGGCTGTGCCCTGAGCTTGGCATAACAACAATCCTTTGCGCTCTGGATGATCTCACCCTCTGGCAAAGTGTATTACTTGGTCCACCACATACATTCTCTAATAATAAAAATGGCCAACATTTATATGGAATTTTACATGTATCATTTTCTTTGAATTTCATGACAACCCTGGGAAGTAGATGCTCTTATTTATCACCATTTTACAGAGTGGAAACTGAGGCTAAAGGCAGGTCAGCTAAGTAAGTATTTGAGAAAGGATTCAAACTCAGGTCCATCCACTCCAGCACCTCAAGGGTAACTAGAGCATTCTTTCTGGAGATAGCAATCAGTCCAGAGAAGGGGCCCTCACTGATCTGATCTAATAAACCTGAAGCCCTTTTCCCTCCCGATCAATTAGCCCAATTATCCTCATAGAGATGCCTATCTGTTCACAGGGCAGGTTTCTTCCCCACCCCCACTCCCACCCCTTCCAGGAGGAACAATGAATACATGGATGGGGAGAAAAACTGGTCAGCTGCTGTGACCTCTGTCTTTTATTGGTGGTGGTGTTTTGATCAGTTTAGGGGTTTGGACTTGTTGCTGTTGTTTTGGTAATGGAGAGCAGGGAGATTGGAGATTGGTGAGGAGAACTCTTCCAGCCCCTCCCCATGACATTTCACATAAACCATCCCATCCTCTCTCCTTCCCCCTCTTCCCTTCAAACCCTTTCTCTTTCCCCAAGTTGGAGCATGAACTTTATTTTTTTCTTTTCTTTTTCTAATTTAATAGTATTTTATTTTTTCCAATTACATGTAAAGTCAATTTTAAATATTCATTTTTAAAAGATTTTGAGTACCAAATTTTTCTTCCTCCTCTTGCCCCTCCCCCAGATTGCAAGCAATCTGATATAGGTTATACAGGTGCAATCACATAAAACATATTTCCACATTAGGCACGTTGTGAATGAAGAAACAGAATAAAAGGAAAAAGCACCCAAAAAAAACCAACAAAAGGGAAAATAGTATGCTTTGATCTGCATTCAGATTCCATCAATTCTTTCTCTGGACGGCCATAGCATTTCCCATCATGAGTCTTTTGGAATTGTCTTGGATCATTGTATTGCTGAGAAGAGCTAAGTCAATCATAGTTGATCATCGAACAATGTTACTATAACTATGTACAGTGTTTGGAGTATAAACTTTAAAGGGCTAGGGTAAAGAGAACACTGATGGTGCACTCAGAGGACCCAATTCCAGCTCTGCTACTTATTATGGTGTGACTTGGTTCATTTAGCTTCTCAGGTCTCTATTTGGGCTTCATTTGTAAAATAAGGAGGTTAGAATGAACGATCTCTAAGGTTCTTTCCAGCTATAAACCTGATGAAAATAGGTTTGTGTTCCTGAAGTCATATAATCCAGATTCTTGTCCGTAAACCAGTCAGCCAGCATTTATTAAGTACCTACTATGTTCCAGGCACTGAACTGAAGGCTGGGGATACATAGAAAAACAAAGAAATAGTCCTGGCTCTCAGGGAGCTCATAGTTGCTTGTCCTTAAAGCAGAAATATGTGAACAGATGAGGGGGAAGGGGAAAGGGTGTCCTCCTGTTAAAGCATTTTGGGGATATTGTGGTGATATTGATTCCCACAGAATGGCTTCCTAGTAGGTGCTTTTTAATATTTAGACCTCGAAAAGACCTCACTGATCATCTGTTCCAAGAGTTCTTAATCTGGAGTTCATGAACATAGATGGGGAAAAAAATACATCTTTATGTTTATTAATTTCTAGCTAAAAGTTGGCATTTCCTTCAATTATTTAAAAACATTATTCTGAGAAGAGGGCCATAGGCTTCACCAGACTGGTCGCAGGATCCATGACACAAAAAAGGTTAAGAACTTCTGACCTAGTCCAACCCCCTTGTTAAGTCATTTTTCAGTCGTGCCTGACTCTCTGTGACCCCATTTGGGGATTTTTTTTTTTGGCCAAGGTTCTGGAGTGGTTTGCCATTTCCTTTTCCAGCTCATTTTACAGATGAAGAAACTAAGGCAAACAGGATTAAGTGACTTGCTTTGAGTCACATAGCTAGTAAGTGTCTGAGGCCAGATTTGAACTCAAGAAGATGAGTCTTCCTGACTTCTGTCTCGGCTCTCTATCCACCACTCCATCTCGTTGCCCTTAGTTTACAGAAAAAAAAGAAATATTAGCCCCTAAAAGGTGAAGTGACTTGAACAAGGTAGAGCCTCTGACTCAGCTACAGTGTTCTTTCCATTATAGTCCTATAAAATTTATATTGCAAAGTTGGAGAAGGAAAAGATCTTAGATGAGGGATGGAGGAATGTCTTAGGGGTTTGCTTTACAGTCTTTGCTATAGGGGAGTAGTATTATGTCCAAAATAATACTGAACTTGCCTACCATTCCCAGATGTAAATTGCAGCTGGAAAACTGCTCAGTTTAGGGCTATGATCCCCTAGAAGCTACATCCAAATTTAAAAACTATCATGACATCAGCCAACAACTCCACTGAAGAACTTAAGCAATTTGGCAGGCAATTTGGTCTCCCTAAAGCGATGGGTCAGGTCTCAGTGTGGGGGAGGCAGGAGAAAAGAAAGAGAAAGGAACAGTGAGGAAAATCCCTAGCAGGATAGGGTCTCCTCACCATGTTCCTCACAAGAGTACATGCCATCCCTCGTCAACTCTCAAGCATGGACCAGGAAGAACAGGGTTATTATCAATGTGACCAGCAAAGCTCAGAGCTAGGCTGGAGGAGACAAACTCCAAGCAAAGGAGAGATCAGCACTCAGCTCAGATGGTAGTAAGTAGCAACAATAGAATGGGCAGAGTTTCCAATCTACAATGAGCATAAGACTTAGCCTTCTTTAAAAACAGTAAGGATAGTGAAGACAGAAGGAAGAGGGAGAGAGAGAGACAGAGACAGAGAGACACAGAGAGACAGAGACAGAGAGAGAGAGACAGAGACAGAGGGAGAGAGACAGAGAGAGACAAAGAGAGAGAGAACTTAGAAAGGGATGATGGGTGGGCAATGGATAGATAATAGAGGGTTGGAAAGATGATAGATATAGATGGATAGACAGACAGAAAGACAGACATAGTGCTTTTATTAAATGATTACCATGTGCTAAGCACAGTGCTAAGCATAGAAAATATGACAGTCTGCATCTTCCAGTTTTGAGGTGAAGTGAGCATGTATTGGGCCCCTCTTGAAACGGTGATTCTGGGTAGGAATTCACCAGTCTGGAGAGTGCGCCTCCAGGCAGAGCCATCTCCAGAGCAGGAAACTTACGGAGGAGGAGGAGAAATCCAAAAACTGAGCAGAGTAGGGAGTGAATTGAGCATGGCAGGGGCCCCTCATGAAATGTCCATTTGGCCTAGTATTTTATGGCAATAATTTCTGAAGCGCTGCTATAAGGAAGGATTTTTTCTTCATCCCAAAATATGGGCAACTTTCAACTCCTTTTTTAACTTATCTACTACATTCTCCAGGAGTTCAATCTGACTCAGTCTTCTTTTCCACTCCAACCCTGCCCTCATACTTCAGGATGGACTTCCAACATGATTATATTTGTCACCTTAAATGCTCTGGCCTCCCAGTTTTATCAACCTCAACTCCCATGACCTCTATCTTCACTCTACCTCGACCCCACACAGGGATGACCATACTCCTAATCTAACCATCACCCATAATTGTTCGATCTTCCTCATTCAGAACTCTGAAATTTCTCTTTCCAGTCGCAACCTCATATTATTTGATCTCTCTCTCTCTGCTTCATCATTTCTATACCCATTTTTAATAATGGTCACACTAGGAGGAATGTCCAATAAAAGGCTTGAGACTTAGTTCTTCTAAAGCAGAGAGGAAAGGCATAGGACTTCTGGCTTTTGTATTGCTCCACATTTGTGGTTTGTTTTTCTTCTTTTCATTCCCATAGTACTCCCTATGACAGGAAGACAATCCAGTCATTTAAATGGTGGAAAGATCATTGCAACCAAGGGGCGGTATGTGAAAGGACTAGCATTTTCCTGATGCAGCTTCTTGGTCTGGAGGCATAAAAGGTCCCAACCACGAATAGTCAGGGCCTCTCCACTTGAGTCACCATACCCTTATGACTAACTGGTCAGACCTGCTTCAAGATAGAGACAAGAGGGGCCAGTTCAGAGATGTTAAGAGCTGCTATATTCTTGTTGCATAATCTTGCTATTTTAGGGCAAAATATACCTCTTCCTTCGCTAAATGTTCAATGACTTGCAAGCGCCTCCTTTTGTCCTTATATTAAACCTGAACTAAGAGGGTGCTGGTGTTAGAGCAGCATCTATCATCCATTCTTCATCCTCACCAGCACCTCCAATCTCCTGTCCTCCCATTCCATCAGCCCTGCTCTAGTGTCCTTTCCCTTCCTTCAGCGTCTGGACCTTGTGGCTGACTAGTTCAACCATACACTGTCAGCTGCCCTTGAATCTTTTGCCCCCTTGTCCCATGACCAGTCATGCCTTACCCAACAGTAATCCTAGATTACTCATGATGTTTGCCTCTTCATTTTTGTTCACACACCACTTCAATGTTCCTAGAAACAGTCAATTAACCATGTTAATGGAGTTCGCTATAAATTTAAGGTGATTGGACTGTCACTGCTACATGGCAGTTTTTTATTCTTTCCTGATTAAACATCACACTCTCCACAGCAACTATTCCGAAACTCCTTTCTCCTCATATCTCCTACACCACTTCCTCCTCTACTATCTGAAAAAAGCAAGACATCATGAACTCCCTCTCCTCTCCTACTCCATACTTCAAAGTCCTTCATCATCCCCCTTCTCTTTTGCTCCAGTCTCCGATGAAGAGGTGGGGCCTTCTCCTGGCCAAGGCCATCATCTTGATGCTTGTGATCTTGATCTAATCCCTTCACATTTTCTCCAGGTGTGTGCCCCCCCCATCCTTACTTCTCTTTCTATCATCCTCAATCTGTCCTTGTCTACTGGCCCCTTTCCTGATGCCTATATACTCAGGTCTCCTCATTCTTTAAAAAAAAAAAAAAAACTTCACTTTTCACAGTCATTCCTTCAAACACTCACCCTGTATCTCTCTTCCCTTTCACAGTCAAACTGCCAGAAAGGATTAACTGCTTCCATTCTTCCCTACCTCCACCCTCACTCATTTCTCATTCACTTGAAATCTGGCTTCCAACCCCACCACTCAACTGAAACTGCTCTCTACCATGTGACCACCAAATATTTTACAATGTTGGGGCCATCCTTGCCTAATCTTCCTTTCTCAATTCCTATAACCATTAAAATATAAAATCTTATTGATGCTGCTTCCACAACATCTCTTCCATCTGCCCTCTTCTCTCCTCTAATTCAGGCCCTTATTATCTCTTTGCCAGGCTATTGAGATAGCCTCCTAATTTGTCTCCCTATCTTAAGTCTCTCCCTTCTCCAAGACATTCTCCACGTAACTCCAAACTGATATTGCAAATAGACAAATCTAACCATGTCACCACCCATACTTAAAAAGCTTAAATTTCCCTATTGCTTCTAGGATAAAATACAAACTTCTCAATGTGGCATTCAAAGCCCTCCACAATCTGGTTCCCAACAGCCTTTCCAGTCTTATTTCACATTAATTTCACTCAATTCACTCCATTCCAGGCCTGCTTAGCCATTCTCCAGACACAAAGTGCAAAGTCCTGCCTCTATAGCTTTGCACTGGTATGTCCCTGATGCATTTCCTGCTCATTCCCGCCCCTCCAGTACCCTCAGCTTACTTTAGAGCAGAGCTGTGGTGCCCCTTCCTACAGGAGGTTTCTCCTGATCTTTAACCACTCCCATCTCCCACTAATTATTAATTACTTTCTCCCTCTTGAAATTACTTGGTACATGTTTTCTATCTATTTGTTTGTATAAGTGTTGTATCCCTTCAATACCATGTAAAGCCCTTGACGACATGGATTGTTTCATTTTTGTCACTGTATCCCCAGTGCTATGTTGGGGGCAGGGTAGGGCAAGAAAAATAAAGAGAAAGAAATAAGCTTTTATCTGTCCATCAGTTCTCTATCTGGAGGCAGATAGCATTTTTTTATTATGAGTCCTTTGGAACTGTTGTGGATCATTGTCTTGATTAGAGTTATTAAATCTTTCACAGTTGATTGTCTTTAAAATATTGCTGTTATTATGTGCAATGTTCTCCTACTTCTGCTCAATTCACTTTGCATCAGTTCATAGAAGTCTTCTCAGGTTTTTCTGAAATCATCCCCTTCTTCATTTCTTACAACACAATAGTATTCCATCACATTCATATACCACAACTTGTTCAACCCTTCTCCAATTGAAGGACACCTCAGTTTCTAATTCTTTACCCTTGTCAGATACATCTAGAATATTGTGTTCAATCCTGGGCACTGCTGCTAAAGAGAAATGAAGAATTCACTGGACTTCTGGGACCTCTTTTTAAGGAGGCTTTGGAAGGAGTTTTGGGGGGTTTTGTTTGTTTTTGCTTCACCTTCCTGCCCTCCAATCGGAGGAACAGAGGTAACTGAGGGTACTGCTGAGGCGTGAATACTGAAACTGAAGCACTCTCCTTGATGAGATTCCTGACAGTGAGTTTAGGGGGTGAAATGGGGAAGGGGGAGCCAAGGAGAAGATAATGATGGTGCAACAGAAACCAAGCAGCACAAATGGAAGGAAATGAATCGACTCCAAGGACTTTGCCACCAAATCCTCCTTGCACTTACACACTCTGTGTAGTACCTTCTCTCCCCGTCCAAATCACCCCCTCCCAGTCCCATTCAGATCCTTTCAGTGTTGTCTTGCCCTATTAGAGTGTAAACTCTTTGAGGGCAGGGCCTGACTTTTTGCTTTTATTTTTATCCCCAGAACAGGGTCACTCCTATGGTGAAGGGACTGAAGACCATGGGGATTATTTGAGGTTGCTGAGTATTTGAAGGGCTGTCACATGAGTGATTAGATTTGCTTGGCCCCAGAGGGCAGGACCAAGAACGGTGAGTGAGAGTTGTAGAAAAGCAGGTTTTGGCTCAAGAAAGGAAAACCTCCTAATTAAAGCTGCCCAAAAGTAGAATAAACTGCCTTAGAAGGTAGTGTGTTCCCTTATCACTGAAAGTCTTCAAGCAGAGGTTGCATAACCCTTTGTTGGGAATGTTATAGAGGACTTTCCTTTATGGGTACAGGTTGGCCCAGAAGGCCACTGAGTTAGAAGGCTTTCCAACTCTTAAGATTTGGAGATTTTTGTGATTCTCTGCATACTGAGCAGTACAGTCATAAAGCATTGTATGGATACCACTCTCCGAAATTCCCCTAGGAGTTACTGATAAGGGAACCACGCCCCCCCCCACCCTTTCCCCTGACCTCCTCCCAACTGTCAGCAAAGTCCTTCACTAACACTGCTGCACTCAGAGTTGACAGTGTCAGATCACCTTTCTCTACCTGGCCACTAAAGCTACCAAAGCCAGGCCTGTTTCTACCATTCCCTCTCTCCCTGCTTCTCTCCTCCACTACCACCACCATCAACTCCTGGGCCCAGGGTTACTTAGTACTATTTCAGTTGTGTTGTCAATTAAATATGTTTTTGTTGATTGGCCTTCCAAAGTTACTGGGAAGAAATGCATTCTAGACTTTTAGTATCCCCAGCACTTAGCACAGTGCTAGGGCACATATTAGGCACTTTAAAAAAATGTCTATAATTGATAGACCTCAAATAAGCAATATTCAAAGGAGCTTTTGGAACTCAATACATTTGTAAATTGAATCCTACCTGGACTCAGTAAGTAAGACAGGGTAGGGGTGGGAGGCCCAGAATGACAATACTCAGTCAGCATTAGATTCATAGAATATTTGAGCTGGAAGGAACTCTATAACTCATCTAGTCCACCACCACCACCACCACACACACACACACACACACACACACACACACACACTTTCTCTCTCTCTCTCTCTCTCTCTCTCTCTCTCTCTCTCTCTCTCCCATTTTCATAGACTGGGGAACAGAGCTTCAGAAGGTGGTAGATGAAGTTACACAGCTAGTTAGCAGAGCCAGAACAAGAACCTGGGACTCCTAACTCCAATCTGGTTGTTTTCCTATAATACTAGATATCCCCTTTTGACACTCCCACAGAATTCCCTGAGAAACAGTGGAAAGTCACATGGATGCGTAGACTGGAAAGTGGGATCTTCATCAGTAGAATAGGCTGGAGACAGAATGCCATATCCAAGGGAGAGCTGGTGGGCCAGTTTGATTGGAGTGAAGAGTGCATTAAAGGAGAATATTATGAAATAAGAATAGAAAGGTATGTGGGGGCCAGATTGTAGAGGGCTTTAAAGGACAACCTTAGAGTCATTTGATTTAAGAAACAGGATCAAAGAAAATCACTGTGAAGTCAGGGTAACAGCACCTTGCACACAGGGGTTTTTTTTGTTGTTGTTTTTGTTGTATTGAATTCAATTGAATCTTTCAGTGCACTCCTACCCACCGTGTCCCCTTTCCTATACCTACCTAAGTCTTACCCAACTTTCAGGACCCAGTTCAAGTCCCATTATCACCAAGGCACCTTCCCTGTTTATTCCAGTCCATATCGATTCTTATCTTCTCTAGATTCTAGTCACATTTAGAGTCAGTAGGGCTTAATTATCCTCCAAAGTCTCTGAAGCAATGCCCTCCCACCTTAGATTACAAACTCCTTTTTAATCTGCCCTCCTTTGATTTTAGAATCTTTATCTTGTACAAGCAAATTATTCTGAGGAGGAAAAAAAGTGATTTTAGGCAAAACACTGTTCCTAGAGGTGGGTAGTTCAAGAGGACCAATGTTAAAAATACAATGACTAGAATGTATGCTCCTTGAGGGCAGGTACTTTCTAAAAATTATCTTTGTATCTCCTTTACTTCGCACAGTGCCTGGCACATAGCTGGTGCTTAGTAAACATTTGATTGGCATCTTGGTAAATGGACAACCGCCAACACAATGACATTCGAGCAGGGTAAGCTTGACTTTAAGACATCATGATGAATCTGGCTAAAATATATTCATTATTTTCAGTGGGGAAACAAAAGTTGGCAAGAGAAATGTTACGTGAGATCTACCTGTACTACTTCTGCATTCCCCACAGCCCCACCCCCAGCATTCACTACTCGGTAAATATTAGTTGAATGTTTGCTCCTCACCTCTGTGCTCTTTTAAAAGGTAGCTAGGGTTTAAATGTCTGCAGCCAGGCTGATGAAGGATCTCAAGAGCATGTGTGCATTAGCTGAAGGAGCTAGGGCTGTTTGGCCTGAAGGGAACTACCCAGAATGTAGCAGAGGTCCTTGAATAGCTACCACATCGAAGAGGGATTGTACTTGTACTGCTTCATCCCAGAAGGAGAAGGAGCAAAGGGTGGAAGCTGAAGAGAATGACTTCCCTCACCATTGCTAAGCTGCCTTTTTACCCTGGAGCTTCCCCCACAACACACAGGGATTCTCACCCTGGACCTTCCCTGGGCCATGCTGACCTCACCATCCCATTAGGGAGCTCCATCTGGGGGCCCTCATTTTGGGGATCAGCCCAAGCTGGCCACGCTTCATTCCCCTCCCAGATCTGCTTCTGACTCTACAGAATTAGCCACCAAGCCCCCTTGAATGTCACCATGAGTCCCTGTGCAGGCAGCTTTCCTCCCTTCTCACTTTCAGCTCCCTTCAGTTTTGTCTCACCCCATTAAAATGTAAGCTCCTTGAAAACAGGCCCTTTCTCTTTGCCTATATTTGTATTTCCTGAGCTGAAGCTCATAGTTCCTGGCACACTCACTGCCTACCTGCCCACTTTCCTCATATCATGAAAAACTTCCTAACAATTAGAGCTGTCCAAAAGGCAGAAAAGGCTACTTGGAATTGGGTTGAACTCAAAACTTTAAAAAAATGAATGTTAAAAATTGTTTTAACGTGTAATGGGGGAAATAATTATTTAAATAATAATAATAAAGGCATTGGGTTTCCCTTCAACTGCAGATCTGCAAGCAAAGTTTGGAAGACCACCCATTAGGGATATTGTACAGGCATTGTCACCCCACTAACCCTGTCCCAAACACCAACCCGTCTAGGGAGGCTCTCCGTGTGGGATGCTCACTGCCACCCTATCTCTTCCAATAGATTCACCAGTAGCTCTTTCCTGCCCTCCATTCCCTCTTCCACTATGCCCTCTGCATCCTTCCGCTATTGTGGTACCCTGGAAAGGCTGCTGGATTTAGACTTGGGGGAACTGTTTGAGCCCACTCACTGTTTGAGGACACTCACTAGGTAACTTTCTCTCTCTCTGGGCCTTACAAAATTCCCTTACCTATAAAATAAGTTAGACAACAAGACTTCTAAGGTCAGTTCTAGTTCCAAGTCTATGATTCTACATCTCTTCTACATTCCTTCCATCCTCTGATGCTCAACTGAAACCCCTTCCTTGCTCAATCACTCTTGAAGACACCACATCCCCTGGTACCCTTCCTTCTCTCCCAAGCATGGACACACAGTTCCAGGAAGAAGAACTGGCATACCCCCTGTACTCCTGTGCCACTTTCAAAGATGACCTCTGCCTTTTCTCCTAGCAATCACCTTTAAAGTTCTCTCCATCCTATCGAGCTCCTTAGTTGTGTGTGTGGTTTGTCCTTCATTCTCAAAGAGGACCATGACATCAGGGAGATGATGACATGACTTGTAGTTAACTTTGATTTGAGTGAGGGAGGTCTGTACAAGGTCACCAGTCCCACTTTCTCCTCCACAGCCATCTGGGTTCAGTGGCCTGAAATCAATCAGGATGACTAGAGAAGGCCCAGAATGTAATGAGACCCTGGCCCTTTTAGGCTAAGGTCTTTTCAGATTCTTATTTTGAGTGAGGCAATACCCATTCAGGGCAAGTCAGAAGCAAGTCAAAGGATGGCCCCTTTAATAAAAAAATAAAAAATAAATCAAACTGGGAGGGGAAGACCCTCAGGGTTGCTGGCCAAAAGAGAAACAGCTCCTTAATACTAACATCTATATACCTTTGAGTTACTTTTCCTTCTTCCCAATAAGGTCAGTAATAGCCTCAGTCTTTTTCTCCACCCTAACCTAGCCCCTTCAAACATTTCCATGTTTTCAACCATGTAAACTCCCATGATCTCTGTGTACACCTCTTAATCGACCACACAGAGAACTGGTCTTACCTCAGACACTCTGCTCCTCCCTGCACCCCACCTACTGAATTTGCCCCAGGTATTAAATTTCTAGTTCCAGCCCTGTGAAGATGGAGTCCTTGTTCAGTATAGGATGGATAAAGAAGGCCTCTGAGGTCCCATATATCCCCCTCTGGTAGAGAGCAGAACTGATTTTTTTTCCCCCTAAAATGTCCTCTTATAAACCTACTAAGTTCTTACTGCCCCAGCTCACAAACCCAATTCAGTCACACTCCTGGAAAGCATTCCCTTATCTGGGATCTGACCCTCTTGATCCAGCCTACAAGGGATCTTTCCTGAACAGTTGGCACATAAAAAACTGGGCCAGCATATATCAGGAGATATATTCATTCAGCACGAGAGCTGGGGCAGCTTAGGGAGGAAAGGAAGATAATTTTAAAATTCTGCTTTTGTGGTGCAGATCCATAACATATGAACATCTGTGTTGGGTTTCCCCGAAAATTTGTTGCTAAGTTGAGGATGCATGCAGGTAGCTCCACTAACACAGGAAAAAAAATCCATCCTAACTTTGGCAGCCTAGGACTTTTCAGGATTCATTTTACATTTAAGGGGAGGGGGGAGGAAAGCAATGCCAAATAGCTTTTGGGAAATAGAGCTGTCTGCCTTTGGCTGGTAGGGAGGTTGCGGAGGGGAGGAGAGGTGAAAGTAGGACACAGCAGAATGAACTACTCTAAAAGCATTTCCAATTAATGAAAACTGCACTGGACCAGAAGCTGGGAAACCCAGATTCTAATCCCAAATCTGTCTGTAGTTAGTGAGCAATGTGACCTTGAACAAATCATATTACCTTCTTTGGGCCTCAGTTTCTTCACCTGTCACTGCAAGGGCATAATTCTGGACATTACTCACTACCCATATGAACTTGGATAAGTCAGTCCTTTAACCTAAGCCTTGTTCTCCTTACCTCTAAAATTAGGGAAATGAACCAGAGCAAGAGCTCCTAGATCCCACCTGGTGAAGCCTGTGGATGCACTCCTTTTTATTTATTTTTTATTCTTTCCCCAATTACATGTAAAAATTAACTTCTAACATCCACTTAAAAAAATGTTTTGAGTTCCAAATTCCCTCCCTACGTTCCCCCTCACATTGAGAAGGCAAACAATTTGATACAAGTTATACGTGTGCATGTTAATCATGTTGTGAAAGACCAAAAAAAAAATACCAAGAAAAATAACGAAAAAGGATCCTTCGATCTGCTTTCAGACTCCATCAGTTTTTTCTCTGGAGATGGAGAGCATTTTTCAGCATAAGTGATGGATTTCTTTCTAAGAAAAATATTTTTAAATGCATAAAACAAAATACATAGAATTACCAACCTCCCCCACCATTATACTGAAGTACAGTGATCAAAACAGAAACAAGTTCCCTGACTCCAGGTTAAGAATTCCTCCACTAGGATTGAGCCCCAGGCCTCCCAGCCCAAAATGGGAGTCCGCCCGAGCACAGAGCCTGCGGCCATGGGAGCAGCTAGCCTGGAGGCCTCCAACCCAGAGTCTAAAGGTTTGAAACTCGCCTTCTTGGACTCCCGGTAGCCAGGATGTGCAGGTAAAATGGCTCATATCCCTCCCTTGAATAAACCCAGAGAATAAAACCTCAGGAGAAACAGAGGAGCCAGAGAAGTGTAGAAGAGTAGCAAGAGAAGTGGGGGAGAGGGCCCTTCCTGTGGTGGCGGAAGGAGACTAGGACAGGAAGAGAGGCATCGCAGCAATCACCTTAGCAGAACAAGAGCAACTGAGCCCCAGGGGGTGGAGCTAAGTAAAGTCAACGCCAGGACCCCAGACTTGGCTTTGCACAGCCAGGGGAAGTGGCAGACACCAGCACAGACAAGAGCTGAGACGACCCCTGCTGCAGAGCAGTCCTGGGGAAGAGGAGACTCCCAGCAGGCAGACCACCCCTCCCCCACACCTCAGGAAACCAGAGGCCATAGCACATAAAGCTAGATCCCAACACAAGAAACTTGGGACAGAGCCCCCTGAGCCTCAGAAACAGAGATCCACTTCAGAAACCAGGAGGAAAAAAAAAACCACCATGAAAAAGAATAGCAAGAAGTCTTCAAAGATGATTGATTCATATTATGGAGACAGGGAAGATCAAACTACCAATTCAGAAGAGGACAGCATGGACATTATACCCACATCTGAAACCTCAAAAGGGAAAGTGAACTGGTCACCAGACCTAAAAGCATTCATGAAAGAACTCAAGGAGGACTTTAAAAACCAAATTAGGGAGGTAAATGAAAAAATGGGAAAAACAGAAAAAAAATTCATTGAGGAAAACAAATCTTTAAAAGGTAAAATCAGGGAATTGGTTAAGGAAAATCAGAATATAAATGGAGAAAATGTCTCACTGAAAAGTAAAATCAACCAAATGGAAAAGGAGATAGAGAAGACAAAGGAAGAAAATAAAACATTAAAAAATTAGAATTGGGCAAGTAGAAGCTAACGACTCTATGAGACACTGAGAATCAGTCAAACAAAATCTAAAACGTGAAAAAATAGAAGAAAACATGAAATATCTGATTGGAAAAACAACCAACCTGGAAAATAGATCCAGGAGAGACAATCTAAGAATTATTGGTCTACCTGAAAGCCATGATAAAAAAAAGAGCCTGGACAGTAACTTCCACGTAATCCTTAAAGAAAATTGCCTGGAGGTCCTAGAACCAGAGGGTAAAACTGTCATCGAAAGAATCCATCGATCACCCCCGAAAAAAGATCCCAAATTGAAAACTCCAAGAAATATTATAGCCAAATTCCAGAACTACCTGGTCAAGGAGAAAATATTGCAAGCAGCTAGAAAGAAACAATTCAAATATCACAGAAACACATCAGGATGACTCAGGATCTTTCAGCTTGTACATTAAATGACAGGAGAAATTGGAATATGATATTCCAAAAGGCAAAGCAGCTTGGACTACAACCAAGGATCAACTACCCAGCAAAACTGAGCATAATTTTGCAGGCAAGGAGATGGACATTCAACGAAATAAGGGAAGTCCAGACCTTCCTGATGAAAAGGCCAGAGCTCAATGGAAAATGTGATCTCCAAATGCAAAACTCAAGAGAGACATAAAAAGGTAAATGGGGAAAAAAAAACCCTAATTAATCAATAAGGCTAATTAATTACATCCTTATATAGGATTATTTTGTTTTATGTATGTTTGATACATATATATATATATATATATATATATGTGTGTGTCAATCTTGAGAATAGTATACTTATGACAATTGAAAGGGATATTCATAGACTGTGGATGTCAGTATAAATAACCAATATAATGATAAAAGACATAATTATAGAGATATAAAGGGATGGTTCTGGGAGAAGGGTAAGGAGATAGCAGAAAAGGGTAAATTACATCACATGAAGAGGTGCAAAAACATATTGTAGTAGAGGGAAAGAAGGGAGGGAGAAGAGCAGTATCTGAGCTTTACTCTCATTGGATTTGGCTCAAGAAGGGAATAACATACCCTGATAAGTATAGAAATCTAACTTGTCCTACAGGCAGTGGGAGGGGAAAGGGGGGGAAAAAAGGAGGGGGGTGGTCAGAAGGGAGGGAAGAAGTAGCAAGTGGAAAATGGGAAGATAAGGGAGGGGAATCAAGAGGGAGGGTAAACTGAGGAAGGTGGCAGTCAAAAGCAAAACTTTGTTGAGGAGTAGAGGGGGAAGGGAGAAATAAAAGCATAAACGGGAGAAATAAGATGGACAAAAAGGCACAGATAGTAATCATAACTGTGAATGTAAATGGGATGAATTCTCCCATAAAATGAAAACAGACAGCAGAATGGATTAAAAACCATAATCCTACGATATGCTGTTTACAAGAAACACATTTGAAACAGGGGGATACACATGGGGTAAAGGTAAAAGGCTGGAGTAGAATATATTGTGCTTCAGCTAAAGTAAAAAAAAGCAGGGGTGGCAATCCTAATCTCAAAAAAAGCAAAAGCAAAGATAGATCTAATTAAAAGATGTAAGGAAGGACACTACATCCTGCTAAAAGGCACCATAAACAATGAAGCAATATCATTATTTAGCATATATGCCCCAAGTGGTATGGCATGCAGATTCTTAGAGGAGAGGTTAAGGGAGTTACAGGAAGAAATAGACAGCAAAACCATAATAATAGGAGACTTCAACCTCCCCATCTCTGAACTTGATAAATCTAACCTCAAAACAAACAAGAAAGAAGTTAAAGAGGTGAACAAAATTTCAGAGAAGGCAGATATGATAGACCTCTGGAGAAAACTGAATGGGTATAAAAAGGAATATACTTTTTTCTGAGTGGTACACGTCACATACTAAAAATTGACCATGTACTAGGGCATAAAAACCTCACAATCCAGTGCAAAAAGGCAGAAGTAGTCAAAGAATCCTTTTCAGATCATGATGCAATAAAAATTATTTGTAATAAAGAACCATGGAAAAATAAGCTAAAAATTATTTGGAAACTAAATAATCTAATTCTAAAGAATGAGTGGGCCAAAGAACAAATCAGAGAAACAATTAATAACTTCATTCAAGAGAATGACAATAATGAGACAACATACCAAAACTTATGGGATACAGGAAAAGTAGTTCTTAGGGGAAGTTTTATATCTCTAAAAGCTTACATCAATAAAATATAGAAAAAGGAGATAAACAAATTGGGCATGCAACTGAAAAAGCTACAAAAAGAACAAACTGAAAATCCCCAATTAAATACCAATAGAAATACTGAAAATCAAAAGAGAGATTAATAAAATTGAAATCAGGAAAACTATTGAATTAATAAATAAAACCAAGAGCTGGTTTTATGAAAAAAAACAATAAAAATTGATAAACCTTTGGTCAATTTGATTAAAAAAAGAAGAAAATCAAATTACCAGTATCAAAAATGAAAAGGGTGAATTCACCTCCAATGAAAAGGAAATTAAAACAATAATTAGGAATTATTTTGCCCAATTGTATGCCCATAAATTTGACAACCTTAGGGATATGGATGAATATCTACAAAAATATAAATTGCCCAGGTTAACAGAAGAGGAAGTAAAATTCCTAAATAATCCCATCTCAGAAAAAGAAATTGAGCATGCCATCAATGAACTCCCTAGGAAAAAATCTCCAGGGCCAGATAGTTTTACATGTGAATTTTATCCAACATTTAAAGAACAATTAACTCCTATACTTTATAGACTATTTGGGAAAATAGGTGGAGTCCTACCAAATTCTTATTATGACACAAATATGGTACTAATACTCAAACCAGGAAGACTCAAAACAGAGAAAGAAAATTATAGACCAATTTCCCTAATGAATATTGATGCAAACACTTTAAATAAAATATTAGCAAAAAGACTGCAGCAACTTATCACGAGAATAGTACACTACGACCAGGTAGGATTTATTCCAGGAATGCAAGGCTGGTTCAATATTAGGAAAACTATCAGCATAATTGATCATACCAACAACAAAACTAGCAGAAACCATATGATCATCTCAATAGATGCAGAAAAAGCCTTTGACAAAATACAATGCCCATTCCTATTCAAAACACTAGACAACATAGGAATAAATGGAGCCTTCCTTAAAATTACAAATAGCATCTACCTAAAACAATCAATAAGCATTATTTGTAAGGGGGGTAACCTAGATGCATTCCCAACAAGATCAGGGGTGAAACAAGAATGTCCATTATCACCCCTACTATTCAATTTTGAGAAACATTAGCTGTAGCAATAAGAGAAGAAAAAGAAATTGAAGAAATCAGAATAGGCAAAAAAGAAACTAAAGTATCACTTTTTGCAGATGATATGATGAGAATCCCAGAGAATTAAGTAAAAAACTACTTGAAATAATAAACAACTTTAGAAAAGCTGCAGGATATAAATTAAAGCCACATAAATCCTCAGCATTCCTATACATTACTAATAAAGCCCAACAGCAAGAGATAGAAAGAGAAATTCCATTCAAAGTTATTGTAGACACTACAAAATATTTGGGAGTCTGTCTGCCAAGACAAACCCAGGGCTTATATGAACATAATTATGAAACACTTTTCACACGAATTAAGTCAGATCTAAATAAATGGGAAAATATCAGTTGCTCATGGTTAGGCCAAGCTAATAAAAATGACAATTTTACCTAAATTAATTTATTTATTCAGTGCCATACCAATTGAACTACCAAAAAATTATTTTGCTGAGCTGGATAAAATAATAACAAAATTCATCTGAAAGAACAAAAGGTCTAGAATATCTAGGGTATTAATGAAATGAAATGCTAGGGAAGGTGGCCTAGCCATACCAGATATTAAACTATACTATAAAGCAGCAGTCATCAAAACTACCTGGTACTGGCTAAGAAACAGAGCTGTGAATCAGTGGAACAGGATAGGTACACAAGACGCAGTAGTCAATGCCTACAGCAATCTACTCTTTGATAAACCCAAAGAATCCAGCTTCTGGGCTAAGAATTCACTATTTCACAAAAACTGCTGGGAAAATTGGAAAATGGTAGGGCAGAAACTGGGCATAGACCAATATCTTACACCATATACCAAAATAAAGTCAAAATGCATTCATGATTTAGGAATAAAGGCTGATACTATAAGCAATTGGAGAGAGCAAGGAATACGTTACCTATCAGATTTATGGAAAAGCAAAGAATTCATGACACAACGAGATAGAGAGCACTACAAAATGCAAAATGGGTAATTTTTTAAGTTGAAATGTTTTTGTATTAAAAAAAGCCAATGCAACAAAGATTAGGAGGGAAGCAGAAAATTGGGAGAAAATCTTTACAAGCAGTGACTCTGATAAAGGCCTCATCTCTAAAATATACAGGGAACTGGGTCAAATTTACAGGAATACAAGTCATTCCCCAATTGAGAAATGGTCAAAGGATATGAACAGACAGTTTTCAGAGGAAGAAATTAAAGACATCTATAGGCATATGAAAAAAATGCTCAAAATCACTACTGATTAGAGAAATGCAAATCGAAACAACTCTTAGGTACCACATCTCTCCTGTCAGATTGGCTAATATGACAAAACAGGAAAATGATAACTGCTGGAGAGGATGTGGGAAAATTGGAACACTGCTACATTGCTGGTGGAGTTGTGAACTGATCCAGCCATTTATAGCCCAAAGGGCTATAAAAATGTTCATACCCTTTGATCCAGCAATACTACTTCTAGGATTGTATCCCAAAGAGATCACACAAGTGGGAAAATGACCCATATGTACAAAAATATTTATAGCAGCTCTTTTTGTAGTAGCAAAGAATTGGACATCAAGGGGATACCCATCAATTGGGGAATGGCAGAACAAGTTGTGGTATATGAAGGTAATGGAATACTACTGTGCAATAAGAAATGGGGATGATATGGACTTCATAATAACATGGAAAAACCTACATGATATAATGCTGAGCAAGCGGAGCAGAACCAGGAGAACATTATACACAACCACAGATATATGGATTCTGTGATGACCAACCCTGATAAGACTTCGCTCTTCTCAGCAATACAAGGTTCAAAGACAACTCCAAAGGACTCATGATGGAGACAGCTATCTACATTCAGAGAAAGAACTATGAAGTATGAATGCAGATGGAGGCACACTGTTTGCTCTCCTTTTTTTTTTCTCTTTTGTTTTTGGTTTTTTTGCTTTTGGTTCTTCTTTCTCCTGATTCATTCCATTGGTCATAATTCTTCTTTACAACTTGACTACAGTGTAAATAAGTTCAATGCGAAGTTATATGTAGAAGATATATCGGATTCCATGCCATCTTGGGGAGGGGGGGGAAGAAAATCTGGAACTCAAAATTATGTGGAACTGAGTGTTGTAAACTAAAAATAAAAAATCTTAATTATAAAAAAAGAAAGGAAAATGAAAGGAAAGAAGGAAGGGAGGGATGAAAAATTAGAACCAATATAAGGCAAGCTCTTTAATATACATATATGTGTATATATATATAATTTATTTATATGAACATAAGTACATACATATAGATATATAAGAGCCACAAAGAAACCCATAACAAAATGAATGTGAATGTTCTTCCTAAAATATTTATTTAGAAAAATTATTTCACGTTTCTACATCTATCATGTAAAATTATTTTAGTGTCACATTATTGAGAGAGTTATTTAAAAGAAAACATAATGTAACATCCAAGATAATGAGCCACAAAATTTATTTAGAGTTTTCACTGTATAGCATGCTAAGTGTAAACCCAAGTTAAACATTCTGTTAATAGTCATTTGTAAATTAAAGCACTAACACTGGTTAATAGTTTTGTATGATTAATAGAATAAAGAGATGTTATCTGCAAGAAAAAAAAAAGAATTCCTGAACTAGAAGATGCTTAAAGCTTCCTTCCAGCTCTAATACTGTTAACACCTGGTGTTAAAAAATACACTTATTTCAAAATTTAAAAAAAAAGGTGTAGAAAGCTGGTCCCAGAAAGACCTGTATGCATGCCCTGTTTCTGACTGACACTAGCTGTGTGACCCTGGGAAAGGCACCTAACTTCTCAGTGCCTCAGGCAACCCTTGGAATCATACAGCAGGTGCCAAATCCCATAGGCAGAGGAAGTTCCTCACCAGGAACACCTTATGCTGATGAAATCACAGGTTCAGTTTATTTTTTTTATTTTAATTTTATTTTTCGTTCCACATTCTCTCCCTCCCCTACCCACTGGAGAAGGCAAGAAAAATGATAGCCATTGTATACGCAAAGCGTATTTCCAAATTGGCCATGACAGGATTAGTTAAAAAAAAAAAACAGCTTGCCAGAAAAATAGGGAGCAAGTAGCTTCTGGGTGAGGAGTGGGGTTGGCTGACTATTAAAAGGGTTCCTTCAGTGCCATTTGTCACATGGCAGACCCAGCAGTGGTGTCCCTCAGGAGCATCTGTTTCCAAAGCATCCTTGGATCACTGGAAGGGATCTTAGAGGTCGGCTAATCTTACTCCCTCATTTCACAGGTGAGGAAACCTGGGCAAATGAGGTCAAATGACTCACCCAAGGTTACACAGGCAGTAAGAAACCAGGATTCCAACCCAGGTCTGCTGACTCCAGTTCCAGCATACTTGGTCTACTATACCACACCAGGTAACCTTGGTATTCATCTGTCCATCCTCCCCATTGGCCTCAGAATCTAGCACCACTCTGAGGCACCCAAATGCTGCTCCAGGGTCAAAAGTCATTGCCAGAATCTTTTTTAGAACAGGGAGAGTTGCCCAGAGCATGGCTCTAGAAACATGCCCTGAGCAAACCCAAAAGACCTGAACACACTAGAGCCCTGACTTATAACTGAGGCTGTGACAGAATTGTAGGACTATGGTTAACTTTCTCCTCCTTACCAAGTTCCTTCTACACGCGCGCGCGCGCGCGCGCGCGCACACACACGCACACACACATGCACACGCGCATATGCACACACACTCGTGTATGCACACAGGTACATGTGCCCTTGACACTGCCTATTAAGAAATCCATACTTGCTACATGCTTAGGAGGTATTCACTCAAGGTCCCGTCTTACAAGGGGCAGAAGGGACAAAAGGAGAAAAATGCAGGAGTTAGATTGCCAATCATCCTGAAATTCTGGAACATTTGTTGCCTGTACCACTCACATGGCATTTACTGAATCAGCAAATTCTAAGAAATGGGAAGGAATCTAAAAACCATCAAATCCAATTTCCCAATTAATACATTCCTGGGCTCATCCAGCCTCTTCTCAAATGCCTCCAGGGACAGGGAGATGACAGCCAAGGTAACCCACGTGGCAAGATTGGACAGCTCTTAAAAAGGTTTTCCTTCTTTTGAACTAAAATCGGCTTTCTTGTAACTTCTACCCACTGTGTGTGTACTGTTCTGCAGCCACAAAGAGTTAGCCTGTTCCCTTTTCTCTACGACAGCCTTCCAAATATTTTAAGACTGCTATGTTCTCCACTTAGACTTTCCTTCTGGGTTAAGGAGGAAGTGGACAAGTGTTTTTATTTATATTGCCTACCTATGTGCCAGGCACTGTGCCAAGCCCTTTACAAATACCTCACATCAACCCTGAGAGGCAGGTGTTCTTATTATCCCCATCTTACAGTTGAGGAAACTAAGTCAAACAAAGGTTGCGTGATTTGCCCAGGCTCACACAGCTAGTAAGGATGAGGCGGGTTTTTAACTGAGCTCTTCCTGACTCCAAGCCCAGTGCTCCATCCAGTTCCTTCAATCGTCCTTTAAATACCATGATTTTGAGTCCTGTTTAACATCTTTCTGGCCCACCTCTGAACATGCTCATTTAATAATGTGTCCCTTAAAATGTGGTTCCCATAACTAAACACAAAACTCCAAATTCGACCTCACTGGCAGAGTAAAGGAAAACCAGCACCCTCAACATTCTAGACTCTATGCCTTCCATTAATGCAACTAAAGACCAAATTAACCTTTTGGACTGCCGTATCATGCTGCTGGTTTGTATTCTGTTTGCAGTCAACTAAAACTTCCAGGTCCTTTTCCCATAAACCAATGCCAGGTCTCACAAATGATTTTGGTTTTTAACCCAAGCGCAGGACTTTATATTTATTCAGATCGAATTTCATCTTCATTTTAGCCCACCATTCCAGGCCCTTAGAGAGCTTTAAAACATCCTGCTGCCTTGGATTGTGTGTACATATCATCTCCATGATGAGATTGCAAACCCCCTAACAGCAGGAAGCATGCCTTCTATGACTAGGTAACCTCCATAGTGGCTTGCACGGATAAATACACTGAGTAAGTTAATTTATGAATGGTGGAGATCCTGGAGACCCAAAGGACAGGCTTTAGGAGATAATTACAGCAGAGAAGTCCTCTGGGGATGGCAAGCAAACTCAGCTAACCACAAGCTATTCAACCCAAGCCCCACTTGGCCCTTCAAGGACCTCACAGCTGTGTAGGCACCTCAGTCTTTCCTGTCAGGAGCAGTTTCTCTGGGTTCACATTTTTGGTAGCAGAAGAAGGAATTCCTGGCCTCAGTTAGAGGTCAGCTCATGTCTCTCTCCACAGAGAACTGGGGAATTGGGCCAGACCACAGCTCCAGGAGTCAAGGTGGCACAAGAATTCTACCACTTCCTAAGAAGCAGAGGTAGTGCCAAGATGAAGGGGTCACGCTCTCCTTCATCCTTCATCCCAGCAATCTGAAGAAGGAGGTGACGACAGTTTACAAAGAGAAAGAAACACCATTCACACTACTGAATTGTAGAAAAATGACCCATGGAGGTTTAATTGATATAGAAAACATGGGGCAAGAGAAGCTGGATTGATTGTCACCACAGTTGTTAAGTACACACAAGCCATTCCTAAACCACATAGCATCAGTCAAGTAACAAAATGGACTCCTCTGAGAGGAGAGGCTTGTGCCTTGCTGTAGTGCCTGGGGGGAGGGGGAGGGCGGGGAGGGTTAAAAAGCAATTTGATCCCCAGGTTTCTCCTCCATGAGAAAGATGATGAAGAGGCTGGTTTCCATGTTGAGGAGTGCTAAGCACAACTCCACTGCCTTAAAGACAGAAAAATAGTGATTTCTTCCAAACAGTGAGACGAACTCACCAAAAATCCCCACCAAATCCCATCGAGGAGCCCACTTGTCTGTTGGCTGATCGAAGGGGACTTGCAGGGGACCCTCTCCCCAGTGCCAAGATGGCTCCAGACCCCTCTCTGATTATTCATCTTCTCCCCTCCTGCCCCCTCGTGCACCGCATGGTCCACAGGTAAACTCAAAAGATTAGAGGCGAGCGGCAAGAAGAGGAAAAAAAGAATGGTGGTTGAAATGCCAATGTTTTTATCCAAACAAGCCAGGTAAGAAGAGGCGGGAGGAAAGCAAGCACTACAAATATTCAAGTTGACCTGAGAACTGAAAAGATGACTGGGATGAGGCTGAGGACAGCCCCATCCACTTTTCTAATGGCTTTCTGGCTATCTGAGGGAAGCCAGAACTTTAATGCCTGAGGGTCATAGAATGGGATCCCTAGAGAGGCCTGCCCTGGCTTCATCTTCCCATGGAGTCTGATTCCCAAGGTCCTCCTTTCCCCAAGCCCAAGAATAAGGCCCTTTTGTTAGTAGGAACCCAGTGATAAAGGCAGAAAGTGATTTCCTCTGTTGCATGGGGCAAGCATAGCAAAGGCAGAAGGAAGACTCAGAGTTGCCTCATTTCTCAGGACCCCACATCAATCAGCATCAGCGAAAGGCTCTGTAAAGCTGACCACAAACCTGAGACAGCCCAAGTTGTTGGGCAAAAAAGGAATCATTAAGAAAAAAACCAGAGGGCCTGGTGCCCTGCTGCTGAGGTATTAGCTCAAAGGAAGCAGATTCAGAACAGAGCTAGTCCCCAAGAAGCACCAAGTCCTGGGGTGAACATGCTTTGGAGAGGGGATGCATCACACCATGATCTGCCCGGTACATCAAGAGTTACAAAACTGGCTACTCTGAGGACCTCTCCAAAATACCCTGGAGAGCTGAGGGAGAGAATCAGTCCACTGGAAGGGCTAAGACCACTCCCTGAAGGTTCCCTTGGCTTTCTGACATCAGGTCCCCATGGAAGTGTCCAGCTCTACCCTCCTCTCCTTCCCACCATGAGGGGGCTTGTCAGCCCTACCTCATCTGCACTGGCATAATAATGCAGGCCCTAATGGGTGATGGAAGCTCAAAACTTTTCCATGTAGGATACATTGTGGGTTTCTCAGAGGGTGTGGCTTGCTACACTCCTCCCATTGCCCCCTACACCATCATCACTCCTACACCTTCCCCCAAAGTCCTGAGAGGGTAAGGCTTATATAGCAGAGGAATGATGGATCAGGGACAATAAAGTGCAGGAGGCTCCTTAGGCACTTGGTCTAAGATGAGGGGGGCCTGGAGAGCCCTATACCCTACTGCCACAGGGGCCTTAATAGTGATACACCTTCAGCTTGTTTTTTTCATCCAGGTCCAGCTGCAGCAGGCCCGAGGTAACCGAGGACTTGGGTGTGGTGGAGAAGAGGGGTCTGGTAACACTGTGAAGGAAAAGCTGAGATTGGCTGGAGCAAAGATACAGAGGGAATGAAGGTCATGGGAAGTGGGAAAAGAGAAAGAAGACCACCCTCTGATCCCCACCAAAGCCCCAGGGGTACATGCAGCACCCATCCTTTATCTCTGTGACATTATCCCAGCCTCCCTGCACCGGAAGTGTGGGCACACAAAGGCAAAGGGATAAGTTGAAAGGATACACCTTGGGGTCCTTCTTCATATGTTCTAGCCACTTCCTATTGGACTCGATCATGCCTTGAAAGTTGGCACCACTGCTCTGAGAGATCTGGGAGTGGGAGCGACGCAAGAGGCGGAGCTGTTCACTGAAGCCCAGGTGGCATGGGGGTGAGGAGAGAAAGAGAGCAGACAGGAAGAGGAAACCAAGGAAGAAGGTGAAACTTCAGGGCTCATCTCAGTCTGGATGCCCCCACCCCTCAGCAAAGAGAAATGTAAAAGGACATAAGCAATCCAGCTAGAAGCCGCTGCCAGACCCTGGATCTGTTTTACCTCACAAAGCCAGTTGGCAAGACCTGACTGCTTCCCAGCCTCCCCATCAAACAGCATCTTTTTTTCCAGGAATAGGGAGGGGACAAAGGAAGATTCCTCCCTTAGGAGAGCACCAATGCCTTGGATCTAGATTTGTTCATATATCCACTTTCTGCCAGTCCCTGAAGCAAAGCACTCTGACCCTCCCAGACACCCACCCCCACCTTACCCTCTGAAGCAAACCAGAATGTTTGGGGTTTTTTTTTTCCTGAGGGGTGAAAGAATGTGCAGAGAAAAATGTAGTATGGGGGGTGGGGCGGGCAGTACAGAAGAACTGGCAAAGAGGGATGAACAAGGAATGAGAAAATTACAATTGGCTTAAGTAACTGCCTCTTGTAGGGAGACCCCTGCTCCAGATGCTGCTTATCAGTAACCAGGGTACACCATGGCAGGCTAATAGCTCAGAGAGTTATCTACGGGAACTGGGCTCCAAGGGCTAGAAAGGGCAGGAAGGAGTCCAGCTCCAGAGCTGATCTTTCCTGCCCAGCTCTCATGAGACAGATTTTTCTAATGGGACGCCTTTGGAGATGGGTCAGGTAAGCTCTGGCATTTGGGATTCTCTGGAAGGAGAGGTCCTCCCACTGGATGCCTCTCTTGGTGACAGCGGGATCTTGCCCTGCAAGTTGATGGGGCAGGTGTGGAACAGGGTTGAATCGCCTAAATCTGCGTGAGGTGGAGGGCAGTCATGCTAATGGGGGCCCTCTCCTGGTCTTTTTTGGGAGACAGACTAGATCTGCTTTTCCCCAGAGGTCCCATCCCTTGGGAAGAAATGGGGAGCAGCCTAAATCCATAACAATGACTACAGAAAAGAAGTCAGGAAGCTCACCTGGCAGAAATATAACCCAACCTATTGTCCAGAGGAGCTGGGCTTCCACTAAGTAATGGGACTCCAGCTGAAAAACATCAAAAAATGGTTACAGAAAGGTAACCTGAACTGGTACTCCCATCCTCACCTAGCTGCCTCTTCTGGAAGCCTTTTCTCACTACCAAAAATTTAATTTTTCCAACAGGGAAACAGGAGAGGATTCCCCAGGCACTCATGTCTCTAAGGTAGTAGGGATATTAGCAGCATCCTTGCTTAGAGATGGTAGAGATGACTCCCACAGCTCAACTATCCAGTGAGAACATTCCATTGGGTCATCTTCCAGGCAAACTACCCATGAGGGCCTACAGCTTCCCAAATTTTCCATTTCCCAGATTCATTTAATTTTGAGACCAACATGGTATCTTTCACCAAAGGGCCCATGGACTGCCTGTATGGGCTGGAGAACTATACAATGAAGAAGACAGAGTTGATCAGAGTGAGGTAAGGAGAATCAGCTGGAGACCAGGAACAGGGGCGTGGGGGGGGGGGAACTTACCCGGGAAATATTTGTGCCACTTCTCCACCAGAAAGTTGTCCACTGACTGAGCAACTGACGAGGTGAGCCCAGAGCTTAGTCCAGGGTCCCAGGCCCACTGATTGGGAACAGGGATGCCAGTGGAGGGAGTCAAAGGGGTAGGTGCTGAAACTCTGGTCACAGAAGGGTGAGTGCAGATGGGAGCGGTCTTGGAGGGCAGGGGAGGCATCTGGACTTGTGTTGAAGTTAAGACAGGTGATGGTTGGATGCTGAGGGTGCCCAAGACGCTCAGTACACCATTGAGCTCATTGGTGATTCTCTGTAAGGAGTTGCTCAGGTATCGGATCTTGTTGAGCTGGAGGAAAGGCATGTTTGACACTGGGTTCTCTGAAAGAAAAGATGTTGGTGGTGAAGGAGGAATTCAGGGGCCACCTCCAGATCACCTAGTGTTTCCAGCTTCTCAGGATGGCCTCCTGTCTGTGGAAGAAGGCATAGATCGACAAGAGGTGCTTTTCAGCTTTTTAACCTGGTGGAAATCTCAAAGTCTACCCAGAGAGAGAGCCCTCAAAGTTCAGTCACCCTCACGGCTGAATGGGGCCCACACCTCCCAGAAAAGACACCGACTCCCCAGGAGCCGGGATTAGACAGAAGTAGAGAGGTCAGAAAAGGTGAAAGGTGTTTCTGCCCACTGGATGGCCAGATTGGAAGAGAAATTCTGAAAGCTGGGAGCTGGAGAGGAAAGAGTCAGTGAGGAAGCAAATCTCGGGTGACCAACAGAAGCCTCCGTAGAGCTGAGGGCTAGATGGTGACAACTCAACCTGCCTTCCCCTGAGTCTTCATGAATGCTGCTGGATATTTTGTCTTTTCCTCCACCCTTGTCACCTCCCCATTTCCAGCCAAACAATACTCACCATGGGGCAGAGGGGAGGTCTCAGGGCTTGAACTGCTGCTGTCTTCAAAATCACTAACATCAAATGTTACCACCTTCCTATAGGAGGCTCCTCTCAGTGTGTCCTCATCTGAAAGCTAAGTGGAGAAGGAGGCAGTTGGGACTTATCCCTCTTATGGGCCCAATGCCTTCCTGTCCACATGACCAGTGGGGTCTGAGGACACCACCTCACTGCTCTAAGGGCAGCAGAGACCTGCAAAGACAACTTTGCGGGGACATCTATGGGAAGGGCAGTCAATATGGGATTGGTCGCTCTCTTAACCGAAAGGACCTGATCCCAGAGCCAGGACAAAGTATCTGTGCACCTGTGGGAAAGATTTGAAAATGTCCTCAATCCTCAGCGCTCCTGCCCCCACCCTCACACCCCTCCCTCCCTCCCAAGTCTGCAAATCATTACTTGTATGTTACTGTCTTGCAGGAGGCATCGAGCCTTTACCATAGCCAACACATGCAACTTAACACAAAATAAATACCTACAAGGCCACAGAAAGCAGGATTCTCTGGCAGTGAAAACATTTGCATTTATAATAATAGTAAATAATAATAGCTAGCCTTTTATAGTGCTTTCAGGTTTGCAAAGTGTTTTTCATATGCTCATCTGATCCTCTTAACAATCCTGTGTGGGAGGTGCTATCATTATCCTCAATTCCCAGATAAGGAAACCAAAGCACAGAGAGGCTAAGTAAATATCTGAGGCAGAATTCCAACTCAGGTCTTTCTGACTCCAAGTCCTGTGCTCTACTCACTGTACCACCCTAGGTAACTACCTAGCTCACCTAGCACTAATCCTGGCTAGAGCTGATTCCCACCCTTTGCCCAGAAGATGGTCTGACTCTTCCCCTGGAAGCTCCTTCCCCTTGGTTCTTAACTAAACACTCAGGGCTATCTATCCACTGGCAGGTCAGCAAAGTAGCAGGGGTTTAGACCAGCATAGCTGTGTGAACAGAGCACCTTTTCAAACACCTCATGGATGGCAGTCATTATCTCTTTGTGATGACATGGTTGATGGGAAGGTACAGATCAGGGGGAGGATTGCTATGCGGCCAGAATCACTAAGCAGGTACAGCTGGGCCCACAAGTACACTCAGCCTCAAAAATCACACTGGAGACCACCATTATCTCCTAAACATCATGGGACCTTGGAAAGCCATCTCAACCAACCCCCTGTTTTACTGGAGTCAAGAGAAGCCACATGAACTCCCTGAGGTCCCAGAGTTGCATGTATAAAGGCCGGGACTTTGACCTTGGTTCTCTGACTCCAGATCCAGGCATGATGCCTGGATCTATCTCAAAGCTCGGCCTAAGGATTCCCATACTTTTTCCCCAGATCCTGCACCCCCAGACCCTCCAACCCCAAGACAGAAGATATGATCTATGGCATCTGAGCAAGAGGAAGGCAGCAGTCACAGCTCCTCCACACTGGGCATGAATCTGAGGGCCTGTACCTCTTCACGAATGGAATTCTCCAGCTGACTCAGCTTCTCCTCTTTTTTCTTCAGTAGAACTTGGCCCTTGCGCATGGCTGACTTCATCTCATCCAGGTTTTTTGTCTCCTGCAGTCAGGTAAAAAAGATGGGAGAGAGAATCAGAGCAGTGATGGGGTCCTGAGCAATGCAGCTGGCCAGGAAAAACGGTGTTAGTGAAGGGAAGGAGCAGATGGGTAGCGGGAAGAGGTGGCAGCATTCATTAGCCCAACAGTAAGCAACCCAGGGGATACCAGCCTCTCTGTCAATGCCAAGGGCTCAGCCTTTGGTCAGCCACAGGGTTCCTTCCCTGCCTTTCTAACCCTTACTGTATCACACGCTATCGGTTTTAAGCAAACTGTAGCATCAGCCTTCTGACTGAGAATTAAAATATCCCAAAAGGATCTGCATTGCTGGCAATATCAAAATGGTCCCACCAATCGTGCTAAGTCTGTGACTTCTACTGAAAAGTATTCTTTGCAAGAAAGGGCCCCAGAATCAACTTACACTGAAGACTGTTATTGTAACAATAATAACGATAACCAGCATTTACATAGCACTTGAAGGTTTGCAATGAGCTGTAATGTTATTCATTTGATCTTCACAACAAACCTGTGAGGCAGGTGCAACCATGACCCCACTTTACAGCTGAGGAAACTGAGGCAAACACAGGTTAAGTGACTTGTCCAGGGTCACACTGTATGTGTCTGAGACAGGATTTGAACTTGGGTCTTCCCAACTCCAAGTCCAGCACTCTTGGCCACTGAACCCCACTAGCTGCCTCTGTTATGTTCAAAAACATACAGTAGTATCAACATGGTACCTTTCTTAAAGACTTAAAGATTTTGAAGATGCACTGATTATGATGCCATGCTTCGGAAGCCTGCTTTAGCTTGCCTGATCTCTAGATCCTCGCCCAAGACCACGGTCCTAGAATCTAGAAGGATCATCTTAGGGAAAATCCTCCTGACACAGTGCACAGAGGGAACCCAAGATCCTTCCCATCCCTTCCTCTGGGTCTGGAGAGCTACCTGTCCCACCCTACATAGAAACACCTGGCTTTCCTTCCCACCTTGCCCTCACGCCTTCTTACCTCCTCTAGGTTCTTTCGTATATCTTCTAGGTTATGGGAATTAGGCAAGTCTTCAGAGGTCACCTGGGCAGTGGCTACATCATGGCGCCACTGCTGCTGGGCAGCTTTTAGAGCTGTCTGGCGCTTCCTCATAGAGCGTGTCTGCCGGACCAGGAATTCCCTGGCACTGCGAAGGGACACACCCTCAGAGGAGAGATAATGGCGGATGCTGTGGGAAGACAGGCCAGGATGAGGGAGAGTCAGAGATGAAAAGGCTCTCATGCTCATTCCCAATGCCCTTCAGACCCACAAAATCCTCTTGGTTCATGGTCACTGAGAGGAGTTTCTGCAGGTGGGGCCTCAGGGATTGATGACAGCTTCCAGAGGCTCACTAGGGAGAAGGGCTAGGGCCTCCAACGCAGTCATGAAGCACTTGTTAGAATAACTACTATGTGCAGGGTACTACATTAGGTGTCATTAATCCTTCCTTCCTGACCCTATATGGAGCAAGCCCACAGGCTACTGGGCAGAAACCCAAGTTCTCCCTTATATAGCTGGACTCTGCCAATGATGAAAAAAGATGGACAGCTTTCCAGTATGCTTCCTGGGTCCTCTTCTGAGAGCCCACCCCTATCCCCAGCCTTGCCAGCAGCAAACTTCCTTTCAGTTGATTCCTCCCACAAGGATTTATTAAGTACCTCCTATATAGAGAGCATAAAGGGTGCCCCCAATATTTACTTATCCAGCCGGGGAGTGCTTTCCTCATTGTTCTGGGAGCTGATGGCCGGGGGCTCCTTATCCAGGGTCTAAGAAGGAAAGAGCAGAAAGGATCAATAGCAGGAGAGTAAGGCACCAAGTCCACCAATCTGGAGAAAGAAATGGTCCTGACAGCGCCCCCTATCTCCTGCAGAGTCTCAACCTGTTTGGGAGTGGCAAACTCAAGAAAATGCCTAGCCAAACTTGACAGACACTACCAAATGGTAAAATCCCAGTTGGCTTGAGAAATGGGGAAAAGTCAGGCAGGGATGGTGGCACAGGTGCCAGAAGGTCTGAGAAAAACACAATGACAGTCACAGTCACAGACCAGGCAGAAACCCAACTATCTAAAGGCTACAAAGTCACGCCACCGTCCTTCCAAATGTACTCTGCAGACCTAAGCGAAGCTCCTCATCCTTCTCAAAAGTAGGCCCCAGCTCACCGTCCCGCCAGACTTCCTCAGATCCTCCAGGTGGAGCTCCCCTTCACGACGGGGAGAAGCGACAGTGCTCTCCTCAACAGCCAGTTCATTCAAAGCATCCTGCTTCCTTTGGGCCTCAGCCTCCAAGTCGCTGTAACAGACGGTAAGGGAGACACGTTCATGTCAACAAAGGGCTGATAACATACTGATCTGTCCCCACATCATTCAGCAAACACTTGACTGACACACTGAACACAACACACTTATGCTAAAGTCTCGTCCCTAGGTCACACCTGTAGTCCATAAGCCCTGATTCACAGGAGGGAGCTGGGGCATTCCAGACTCATTTCTGGAGGCAGCTAGGTGGTACAGCTGATAAAGCACTGGGCCTGGAGTCAAGAAAACTTGAGTTCAAATCTGACCTCAGACACCAGCTGTGTGAACCCTGGGCAAGTCACTTAACCTCTGTCGGCCTCAGTTTCCTCATCTGTGAAACGGGGATAATAACAGCACCTACCTCTCAAATGAGATAATCTTTATAAAGCACTTCTTACAGTGCCTGGCACATAGTAGGTGCTGAATATTTATTCCCTGTCCCCTTCCCTCATTTCTCTCCCAGGGCTCCTGAATGAAGACTGGGGAATCCCACACACCACTGCCCCCACATACTCCTTTGGAAACAAGGGGGCAGAGCAGCAACTGCCCTGTGGCTTTGGAGACCTCGTTGCCCCCATGCTCCAAGTGGGCCAGCAGTCAGAATCTACATAACCTTGTTTCATTTCCATGCTAATGGCGCATGAGCAAGATGTGGTGACCAACAGCTGGGTGTGCCCACCTAGCTGGGCGAGGGTGTTGCAGAGCCCCCACCTGATCCGTCTCTGCAGCCTCTGACTGCGGGCCTGAAGCACCTCCACCTGGGACTCCAGCTCAGCCTTCCGTGACCGCAGCTCCTCTAGGGTCCGGCGCAGCTGCCGGGTGGACTCCACCAGCTGGGCTTGCTCCTTCCTCGCTTCCTCCAGGTGTTGGTGGGTAGATGTGGCTTCCTGAAGGTACAAGGAAAGTGGAGCCTTCTCGGGGCCAAAGTGGAGAAAAGCCAGAGGAGAACTGGGAAGAAGTCACACTTCTAGAAGGTGAGACCCAGGAAAGTATTGTAGGAGAGGGCAAAGAGCTGGAATGAGACCCGTTTTTCTGCTGCTTGTAAGGGTCTTATATCCTTTCCCACCATGGTCATGACAACCTAGTGTCCATCCCATAGCTCCCGATAGGGAAAATCATTTCCATTTTGGTGTTGAGCTCCAGTGTTCTGGACTGGGCCAGAAGGAATGAGGGAGGGAGAGAAACAGAGAGAAGAGGAAAAAGAGGAAAGGAGAGAGAGAAAACTAAACATGGAATGATACAGACCTCTCTCTCCAGGGCAATCTGCTTCTCTACATCTAGAAGCTGCTGCTTCTTCTTTCTGATGGTGTCCTCCTACAATAGGATTAAAGGAGCCATGAAGACTTCAGGGCCAGGGGATGAAGGAGCTATCTGTCAGAGCCTCCTCCATTAGGGAAGGCAGGGCCAGAATCGAGGCATGCTGGGAGTTCTGACCTGCACCCCGCACTCTCCCCTCCACAAGGCACTTACTTGCAGATCCAGTTGGATCAATCTGGCCTTAATCTCTTTAGTTCTGCCTTCAAGTTCTGCTTCTGAATCCTGGAACTTCCTTTCCTATACAGAATGGCAGATGGAAATAAAGATGCCAGGGACATAAGGAATGAGGTAAAGCTAGGAGTGGGGTAATTAGGACCTTGGAGTTCCCAAAATGCTGAAATCCTAGATTTTACCTGATGGTCCCTCCCTCTACCATGTTCCAAGAGTGTCACGCCTTATTTCCAACAAGGCAGAAGAGAAGCAAAACCTCTGCCTCCAGGCTTCTACTGGTGTGGATAGAGCAGGTGAACGTTCTAAAAACACTTGACCCAGGAATTTAAAAAAATGGAAAAGCTCCCAGCCTTGAAGCAGACAGAACAGGTTCAGAAGCGATTCCTCTAGATACCACTGTGCCATTGCCTTCGGTCAGGCAGATGCCAATAACTCTCCAGCTCTGCACAACAACGTGTCCTCTACGCCTGCATCTCCAGAGCGGGTCCCCTCGCTCACCTGCTCTCGGTGCCTGAGCTGGATTTCGCTGAGCTGCCTTTCCAGGTCCCGCTGCATGGTCTCCAGCTCCCGATCATGGGACCGCCTCACACGCTCCATCTCACCTGCCAAGTTTGTCCGAAGATCTGCTCGCTGCTTCCTCTCCTGGCAGAGCGAAGAAGGGGCCAGGCTGAGTGAGTTGTTATAGTATCTTAACAGACCTATGTAGACAGATGGGCCACAGTATTTCCCCCCAACCTTGGACAAATAAGATCGATGACAGAGTAAATACCATTGAAGCTGACCCTTACAGAAGAAAAGGGTAAGGTCAGAGAGGAAGGACCTAAACTCTAGCCTACTCCCCACCTCTACTCCAACGCATGCACGCTTCCCCCCCACCCACACACATACATGTATATACATTGTGCATGCACACACATCTCAGATGCCCATAACCTTCTCCTGCCTTCATTTCCAAACAGAGAAGACTTGAGGAAGGAGGAATAACTTCATGCCCATCCCCTCCCCCCACTACCACTCTCAGCACCGCTCAGCAGAAGGGGCAGGCTCCTCCAGGCCGTAACTTAGCGACAGAATCGAATGGTTCAGAACCTGAATGAACCCTGTAGACCACTTAGGATAGCACACTCATCTTCACATAGAAACACAACTATGAGTGGTCACCCGCCTCTACACTCCAAGACTTCCACTGAAGCGTGTGCTCCCCACTACCTTGGGAGGCAGCTTTTCCCAGGCAGATCAGTTAGTCAGTCAGTTGACATGCATATATTAAGCACTTACTATATGCTAAACACTGTGCTAAGCATTGGGAATACAGATACAAGCAAGCAAAGAGCTCTGGTTCTAATGGGGGAGACAACGTGTAAATAACTAGGTGGGTAGAAGGAGAGGAAAGAGGAGCCCATTTCAGAGGGGAAGGTGGCAGGCCTAGAAAGGCCTCCAGCAGAGGGTGAGACCTGAGATGAGTCCAGAAGGAAGCCAGGGGCCTATGAGGCAAGTCTGAGACGGAGAGCATTGGAGGGGCGGGCCAGGAGGCGGGCCAGGAGGCAGGCCGGGGCAGTCGGATCACAGAGTGCATGCAGACATATGGGCAGAGCTCCAGAACACATTCCTTATCCTCCCACATGTTCTTTCTCTAGCTACCAACCATCTGGGTGATTCTCAGATAGTTAATCCAAGGTCCCCGCCCGCTCAAGGCTATGCAACGTGAGCCAGGGGACACTGCAGACAGGTTACCTCTTCATCATACTGCCCCCTGGTCTCTGCCAGCACTTGTTGGTGCTCCTCTTTCATTCTGTCCATCCTCCGCTCATGGTCCTTCTCCACGTCCTCCCTCTTCTCTCTCAGGAGGTCGCTGAGCTGCAGTGTACCAGAAAGGCTAACGTGGGCAGCACTGGGCGTGGTCAGAGGCCCAGGTATACACATAAACCAGAGATGCTGCCCACACATCCCTTCTGCAAGCCAGGGGTATGTCCAGGGTGAAAGGGGGCAGTGAGCCTCCATCAGTCCATGTGTCTAAACCTACCTTTGACAGAATGAGCGAGTCAAGGGGCCACCCTGGCCTAAGCCTCATCCTACAAACCATCCTTCCACCCTGGTACTTCCTACTACAGAATATGGGAGGGAGACCCTCAGGATAGTGTCTGGAGAACCCAGGGAAAACTCATGCCAGTGTGAGGAAAATGAGCTGTAACAAGTATGGAGCAGAGTGGGAGTTCTTCTGGATCCCTATGCACCAGGGTGCTCTCTGCCACCTGCTCACCACCTCTCAGGACAGGCAGCTGGAAGGGTCTGCCATGCCACTCCCTCCCCAGTGACCCCCTGGGCAGCCAAGAACAGCATTCACCTCTCTCTCATACTCCATCACGCGGTAGGCTTTCTGTTGGGTTCTCTGTTCTGCCTGAGCCAGCTCTTCCTGCAGCTGGGCCTCCTCCTTCCGATGGACCTCCTCTATCCGCTTTTGCAGGCCAGCAATGTCCTGAGGAAGGATTGAATAGTGCTAAGGAAGAGGCAGAGGATAGGGCAGTATAGGAAAAAGATGCCGGATTTAGAGCCAAAACAACTCGGTTCAAACCCCAGCTCTTCAACTTGCCTTCTGTGTGACCTGGGACAAGTTAATTAATCTCTCATGGTTGGGCTACCCAGATTCTAAAGCCCCTTCCAGCTTTAAACTGATGATGCTACGAGAAGACCCCAGCTATGCCTTCAGGAAGGGCACACCTCACAAACATTTATTAAGCTCCTATCAAGCAGCTGCCATTTATCAAGTGCCTACTATGTGCCCAGCACTGTACTAAGTGCTGGGGAGGAAAAGATAAAATGAATAAGTCCTTGCATTCAAGAAATGTTAGGAAGGTGGCTGGCACTATGGGTAGGGTGTTGTACTTCCAATCAAGGATTCAAATCCTGTCTCAGACACACCCTAGCTTGTCAACCTCAGAAAGTCAGTTAACTTTTATCAGCTCCAGTTTTCCTGCCTGTAAAACAGAGATGATAATAGCGTGGACCTCACAAAGGTTATTGTGAGGACTAAGTGAGATGATGTCTGTAAAGAGCTCTGCAAACCTTGAAAAGTTAGCCAAATACCAGCTATTATTAAGGAGCTTACTTCCATCAGAGGAAGACAACAAATATGTAAATAAGTACAAAATAAATAAATCTATCTTATCCAATAGGAAAGTAGAAGGGAAAAGGGACAAGAGAAGGGGGGAGGGGGGTGGTGATAGAAAGAAGGGCAGACAGGGGCCGGGGATAATCAGAAGCAAAACACTTTTGAGGAAGGACAGGGTGAAAGAAGAGAGAGAATAGAATAAGGGGGGAGGATAGGATGGAGGGAAATACAGGTAGCAATAACTGAAAAAAAATTTGAAGCAAGTTTCTCTGATAAAGGCCTCATTCCTCTAACATATAGAGAACTGTGTCAAGTTTATAAAAATAAGAGCCATTCCCCAATTGATAAATATTCAAAAGACATGATCAGTTTTCAGATGAAGTAATCAAAGCTATCTATAGCCATATGAAAAATGCTCTAACTCACTATTGATAGGAAAATGCAAATTAAAACAATTCTGAGATACTACCTCATGCCTATTCAATTGGCTAATTGGAGGAGAAAAGCTAAATGACAAATGTTGGAGGGGATGTGAGAAAAATGAGACACTAATGCATTGTTGGTGGAGTTGTGAACTGATTGAACCATTCTGTAGAGCAATTTGGAACTACACCCAAAGGGCTATAAAACCATGCTTACCTAGCAATACCACTACTAGGTCTGTATCCCAAAAGAGATAAAAAAACAAAAAGGAAAAAGACCTATATGTACAAAAATATTTATAGCAGCTCTTTTCTGGAGGTAAAGAATTAGAAATTGAGGGGCTGCCCATCAATTGGGGAATGTAGTATGTGATCATGAAGGAATACTGTTGTACTATAAGAAATGATGAGCAGGATGCCCTCAGAGAAACCTGAAAAGACTTGCAAGAACGGATACAAAGTGCAATGGACTGTGTACAAAGTAACAGCAATATTGTGAGATGATCGGCTGCGAATGACTTAGCTATTCTGAGCAATACAATGATCCAAGACAACTCTGAAGGACTTATGATGAAAAATGCTGTCCATCCCCAGAGAAAGAACTGATGGTGTCTGAATACAGATTGAAGCAGACTTTTTAACTTTATTTTTCTTGAGCTTCTTTTCTTTTGGTCTGTGTTTTTTAGTTTGTTTGTTTTTTTACCACAAGGCTGGTAGGGAAGTGTCTTTTTGCATCATTGCATATGTACAACCTATATCAGATTGTTTGCCTTCTCAATGAGGGGGACTGGAGAGGGAGAAAGGGAAAGAATTTGGAACTCAAAGTTTTAAAAATGAATGTTAAAAATTGTTTTTACATGTAACTAGGGAAAATAAAAATAATATACTTTTTTAAAAAGTATAAAATAAATACAATAAAGGGATGCCTACTCTGCACTTACATTCCATGGGCAGATGACAACACTGGACGGCGCACTAACAAGTCAGGAGCTTGGGGGAGCAGGAAAGGTTTCATGTAAGAGGTGGCGCCTGAACAGAGGGAGTCCTGAAGGAAGCTAAGCATGCTAAAAGGAGAGGACAGTAAGAGCATACAATCCAGGCCCTCTCTGAAAGGACAGAGAAGGCAGGTGAAAAGCCGAGTTCAAGAAAGAATAAGTAAATCAGTTCGGCTAGAGCACAGTGTGTGGGAAGGGTTGTCGTATGAGATAAGTCTGGAAAGGCAGACTGGAGCTTTAAATGCTGGGCTGGAGAGACTGTGTTTGATCCTGGAGATGACCATCAGAGCACCCTTTAACGAGATCAACTACATGGTCAGACTTCTGGCTTTGGAAGTTTATTTGGGGAACCATATGGAGGACAGAATGGAAAGGGGAAAAAATAGCAGCAAGAAAATCAATGAAGAAATAGACAGCGCTATTTGTCAATAGTCCAGGTGAGAGGTGAGGTCGTGGCCGTGAGAGGACAGAGAAGGGAAGAGTGCATCCTAGGAGATGCTGGGGGGCTAGAAGCAATGTTACCCGACAATGTATTTAACGTGGGGGTCCATGCTCTGTGGGGACTGGACACTGAGGGGGAACCTCCTTTGCCAACCTAAATTGTGACCAGAGTCCATAACACTACAGTTGACTCTTTGGAAGCAAGGTCCCCTGGCATCCATCCACCTCTAAGCTAGTGTGCCAGGGTGGGCAGTCACGAGGAACAGTCTCACCTGACGATGTTTCTCCTCAGCTAAGGCTCGAAGCCTCTGCAGGATACCTGCATGCTCCTTCTCCAGCACTGCCATGGCCTGGTGAGGGGGGAAGCAACAAGGAACAATAAGAGAGTATAGGCAGATGGAGTTCTTGGCTAGATGCTGTCAAAGAGAGGGAAACACACCATAAAACCACTTCCCATGACCTGGTGTTATACTAGAAAAAGCCCTGGCGTTGGAGTCAGAAGACCTAGATTTGAGTTCCAGCTCTTACATTATGATCATAGACAAAATACTTAATCCCTCTGAGCATCAGTATCCTCAACCATAAAATGAGATTTATACTACTTTTACTACTATCTCATAGGGTTATAGTGAGGATCAAATAAGATAATATACATTCAAGTACTTTATAAATGGTCAAATGGTATATAACGGCAATAAATGAATAAAGAATCACATATAGTTCTTTGTTTCTCTGAAATTATTCCTGCCATTTCTACAATTCACAGAGTTAGCATCCAAAAAGCCACAATAACTCATCTTCCCTTAGTTGTGGGCAGGATTATAGCCCGACTCATCTCTCTCTTGAGTTTAAACAAATTTATGAAAAAAAAAAAGTCACTAACTTTCCTGAGCCCCCCAGCTCCAAATTTCCCAAGAGGTACAAAGCTTTGGGTAATGCTGCCATTTAGAGCTCCTTCCCCCTTATCCAACTGCCAAAGTCCCTGGAAGAACCTCTGTAAAAGTCCACAGAGCTTGCCATTTTGGAGAGAAGGAAGGAAGAGTAGCTTGGACCCTGTGATTTCATTAGTGCTGAGAATTCCAGATGAGGAAAGCTCCTCTCCCAAGACAGACCAGCACCTGCTCAGCATTGGATTCTCGTAGAGAGTTGCATAGAGCACTGAGAACTCAGTGATTTGCCTAGGATCACACAGCCAGGATGGGCCAACCTTCCAGCTTTCTATTCACTCTAACACTTACGTGAGGGGAATATTAGAGGCTAAGGGAGAAGGAGGGAAGAGACAAAAGTGCGCCAAATAGGCTGTGACAAATGTGAGGTTATCTCACTGGGATGAGAGTAAGGAAGAATCCCCCAAGAGGCTCTGCTCCAGTTAAAGGTGGATGGGGCTTGAAGCAGCCATAGGATCATTGTGGGACAAGGATATTTCTCCTCAAACCCTTTGCCACCACTGACGAGGGCATGCCTGTGGCTATTGTCATAGGATCAGTCCCTGTCTTCTAAGGGAAGAACTCTCAAGATGCTTCCAAGTCCGTCACTCCCAAGAGTAATCCTGAGATCAGTCAGGTCCATTCTGAGCTTATGATGCTGAATGGGTCCAAAGTAACCCTTCTCCAGATCCGTTGGCACATTACATTTGTTCTCTACTCTGTTTCAACCTCTAAAGATCAATGGTTGATTTTTCTCCTTGCCTTGACCCTAGGCCTCATCCCTGTTTTCTTTCTCAGAGAGTAAAGCACTGGAAGTTCCATATTAGGGGCCAGAACACTCACTAGCATAAAAATTTCTGTACCTGGAGGTGTCTAAAGAGACATACACACCTCCTTCCTTGCCTCTTCCAGACGTGCCTTCAGCTGACTCACTGCTTTTTCGTTCTCCTCTTCCAAGAGGGCCCTCTCTTTCTTTTCATTAGCCTCCATTTCCTCCTTAAGCTTCTCCAGCGCCTGCTTCTTTTTCTGCTCCAGGCTGGACCTTTCAGCCCTCTGCAATGACTCCAAGTCTTCTCTTACTTTCTTCAGTGAAGCTTCTTGCTCTGCCCTGGAGAGACAGGAGGGCAATAAGATAGGCAAGAGCACCAAAGGATAGAGCTTCCTGAGACTAAAGACTCCATTCTCAGTCAGTCAATCAATCAGTCAACATTTGTTAAGTGCCTACTCTCTGCCAGGCACTGTGCTAAGTGCTAGGGATACAAAAAGAGGCAAAAGACAGTCTGTGCCCTCAGGAAGCTTACAGTCTAATAAGGGAGATAACTAACAACTATATACAAACAAGCAGTATACTTACAAGACAAACAGGAAATAATTAACAAAGGGAAAGTACTAGAATTAAGGGAGGGTCAAGAAAGGTATCCTGTAGAAGGTGAGGTTTTAGTTAGGACTTAAAGGAAGCCAGGGGAGCCAGTAAGTGGAGACAAAGAAGGAGAACATTTCTGGCACGGGAGACAGACAAAATGTCCAGAGCCGAGAGATGGAGTGTCTTGCTCACAGAATAGCAAAGAGGCCATTTTCACTGGATTGAAGGGTACTTAGGGCATGGGGGAGTATGGTGTAAGAAGAGTGGAAAAGCAGGAGGGAGCTAGGTTATGAAGTTCTGAATGACAGAGCACTTTATATTTCATCCCGGAAGCCCCTGGAGTTTACTGAGTAATGGGATGACATGGTTGGAACTTTACTTTAGGAAAATCACTTTGGTGGCTGAATGGAAGAGAGACTGGAGTCGGGGTTGGGGGGAGACCTGAGGCGGGCAGACCCACCAGCACGCTATTGCAACAGTACAGCATGATGTGATGAGGGCCTGTACTAGAGTGATGGCAGCATCAGAGAGGGTGTATGTGAAAGATGTTGCAAAGGTAAATCGACAAGCCTCAGCAACAGATTAGATATGGGGGGTGAAAGATCATGAAGACGACTCCTAGGCTGGAAGCCCAAGTGGCTGGGAGGATGCTCTTGGCCTCCCCAGTAACAGGCAGGCGAGGTGGGTTTAGGGGAAAGGATGATGAGTTCAATTTTGGACATACTGAGTTTAAGATGTCTACTGGACATCCAGATCAAGATGTCTAAAAGGCAGTTAGAGATGGGAGACTGGAGGCAGGAAAGGTGGACCCCAAAATCAACAGCATAGAAATGGTAATTTAATCCACAGAAACTGATGAAATCACCAAGTTAAGTGATATATAGGGAGAAGAGAAAAGAGCCCACGATAAGACCCTGAAGGACAGTGATAATTAGTTGGTATGTTCTGGATGAGGACTCAGCAAAGAAGACTGAAAAAGAGCAGGAGAAAGGGGTGTCCTGAAAACCTAGGGAAAAGAGAATGATATCAAGCAGAAGAGGGGGATCAACAGTGTCAAAGGCTGCAGAGACGTCAAGGAGAATGAGGACTGGAAAAAGCCCGCAGGATTTGGCAATTAAGAGATCACTGGTAACTCTGAAGAGAGTGGTTTCAATGGAACAATGAAGGTGGAAGTTGGATGGTGGAAGAAGAAGAGAGTGAGAAGAGAGAAAATGCAGACATCTATTATAGATAGCCTTTTCAAGGAATTCAGTCACAAAGGCCTGAAGAGACATAGGCTGACAGGTCGCAGGGAATGGAATGATCGAGTGAGTGGTTTTGGGGAGACACAGGCATGATTGTAGACAGTAGGGAAGGAGCCAGGAGACAGGGAGAAATGAAAAATAAGTGACAGAATAGGGATACCAGAGGGGGCAGTCTGTGGGAGGAGATGGGATGGAATAGGGTCACCTGAGCAACAAGAGGCATTAACCTTGGTAAGGAGTATGGCCACTTCATCACGTGAGACAGGGATGAAGGAAGAGAGGTGGGGAAGAAAGCACCTGAGCGATGGCAGCTGAGGAAGAGGGGAGAAGAGGGAATTCATGGCAAATGGCCTCAATTTTTTTCTGTAAAATATGAGGCAAGGTTCTTGAGGGAGTCTGGGAGGCTCACAGTAGGATCCACACCTAATTTGATTTTCCTGTGTTTCTGTACTGGCTAGGATCTGAGCTCGGAGCTTGGAAAGTTTCTGACTCTCTTCTTCCCTCACTCGGGCCTCTTCCTCCTCAGCTGTTTTCTTGAGCTGCTCTCTCAGAGACCTGAAAGAAACATAGAAGAGTTTGCTGCAAGGACATTAAATTTATTTCCTCTTCTGTCAACAGGCCCTTGCTATAAGTCTACAGGATGACTGATCAGGAAACTTCCTAGAGATTAGTGATGGGTCTACTTCCATTTGAGGCCATGTTCCCTCCCTATGCCAGTTCTTGGGGAGAGGAAAGGAAGAACAACATGGTGGGTACCCCTTGTCTCAAAGGTGGAATGCTGGCTGCCTAATCCCAAAGCAGCATCATCCCAGACCAAAGATAGGCAACACTTGATTATCCACCTACGGATGATCCTATTTTTAGATTAGAGCCTTTGATTGTTTAATCTCAGATTGGCTTCTCCCAATTTACATAATGCACTTCTAAAGCTGCCTGAATTCCTCACTGTCAGCTGGTTTAGGCTCAGGAAATTCAAGCTCGCTTTAATATTGGCTGAGCAAAATAAATGATAAAGGTAAATCTGCTGCCAAAAGAACCAGAATCAATTCCAAAGCCAAATATAAATGGTCTGGGATTAGCTACACCACTGCTGCCAATGAATCAACACTGACACGTCAGGAGCTAATGTGATCTGGAGGCTGCATTAACAAAAGCATGGTGCTGACCTCCGACCTGGAGAGATCACATCTGGGGTACCATTCTCAGTTCCTAACCCTGCCCCTCACTTTAGGTAAAACAGAGGAAGACCAGGATAGGGAGGAGACCCAAAACTATATCATACACTCATCAGCTGAGACAATGGGGAAGTATAACATAAAGAGGAGAACACTTCGGGGGCACAAAATAACTGATTATCTTCAAATATCTGAAGGGCTGTTACATGAAAGAGGAACTTGATTTATTGTTCTATTTGAGTTCAAAGGGCAGAATTAGGTAGAAATTACAGAGGACTTTTTGGTTCAATATAGGGAAATGCTTCCTAACAATAAGAGCCATCCAAAAGTGGAACAAACTCCATTGGGAAGTAGTGAGCTCCCTGTCACTGGAGGTCAAAAGAAGGCTGAGTGAATTTGTCAGAGATGTTTGTAGAATAGATTCACGCTTCTGGTAACAGCTGAATCAGATGACCTCTGGGGACCCTTCCAAATCTAGGATTCTATGATCTTTTCCAGGCCAAGAACAACCAAGCAGCACTCTGGTCTACGAAGAAAGGAAACATGGCACCCCACACATAAGCATTCCTGCTGATATTATCTCAAATATCAGGCCCCAGAAGGCTTCCTCCCCAAGGGGAAGGAACAGAACCTGAGGGACTTGTCTTTCTGCTCCTCAAGTTTCAGCTTCTCCTCTTCTTCCTCTTGACACAGCTCCTCCCGCAGCCGCTCCATCTTCTGTCTCCGATCCTCTAACAGTCTTGCCCGCTCCCGCTCCAGATCCTGGGCTGTCTTTTTTTCTATGATCTTCAGGGAATCTCCTAAGGGCTGCCTGTGAGCAGTTACGGATTCTAGGACAAGTCTATCAAGGACAGAGAGTAGCACATTGTTATCTAGTATAACATATGGACTCTTATTAGCCTATAGCACATGTACAGTGTACAAAATGTAAAGTTATCTTATAAGGGCACACAGACACACATCATATATGAGACATATAAGACACATAGGGAACAGAAATACACCTCCCACTGTCCAAAGACAAAGCATAATCAACTCAGTAAACAGTTGGTCTGTAATGCTAATAGTCTCACTGGCTAAGACACCAAGATACTTGGGACAATGAGAAAGGCGACTGGGGTGGCACATCTTTGATTCCCAGAAAACTTGACAAATGTGCCCCTTAATGGAAGGTATGACAGCTAGGGAGGGCAGGAGAGGTAGAGACAAGCACAATCATTAGTTGATCCTACTTCTAGATAACCTAGTGCTAGCTTCCCCTCTCTACCTGGTTCATATCATTAGGCTGAAAACAGTCCCCCAAATCTGATCTCTATCTCCCAATATAAAGAGCCAGTGAAAAAAGGGAGGAAATCTCCCCAATATAGAGAATACAGCCCAGTTCCTTAACCTCTAAAGGTTCCCTGCTCCTAGTTCAGGGATAAAGGTTTCTCATACTGTGGGGGATTCTGACTGAAAAACTCTTCTAGTGCAGAGATCACAGGATTATAAATTTAGTGCTGAACGGAACCTTTGAGGTCATCAATCAAGTCCAACCCTCTCATGTTACATATGGAGAAACTGAAACCTTGAGAGGTTCCATGACTTTCCCTGGGTCACGCTGCTAGTAAATGTCCAAGCCAGAATTCAAACCCAGGTCTCCTTGATCTCCAGTCCAATGCTCCATCCATTACTCCATGCAAAGGGAATTGCAGCAGTGCAGTACCCATGCCACATCTGTTCAATGGGTCACTTGGTTCACGGGGGACTTCTAGTGCCAAGATGGTGGAGTAGGAAGGCATTTTTAACAAAAATATCAGAAATTACACATACATTGCCCCCTCTGAGTTACTGTGGGTTCCTTGGCTTCTGGATGTGAACAGTTCTCAAAAAGAAGTTCCAAAAATGTTTTGGACAATCATAATATTGGAATTAGTGGTTCTCTGTAAGCTCAAGACCTTGAATCTGGACAAGATTCAGGGGGAAGGATAAAGATAAGCTCTTTTTGGTTTCGTGTCATTTGTCTGTTCCGTTTGTTATAAAAACCAGTCTCTTGACTTTTTAGTCATACCTCATTAAGTGTAGTCTCAAGATGTAGGAATGGCTGAAAGTCGGCCTAAGCAGCCACCCACGAAAAGAGTCAAAAAACCAAAAGAGAATCAACTGTCAGCATCGGCTCAGCATGAGCCTTGTGGGTTACACTAGAAAGCATGAGGTTCAGAACCCCCTTTCTCCTCCTTTCAGCTCCAGCAACACAACAGATGGGAAGTGACATATCAGAATAGCAGGAGAAAAATGGCTTGTGAGGGGCTTAGAAATTATGACTTGGATCCCTTTACGCCTGGATGAAGGAGTGAGGGAGGACTTTATTATCTTCTTGCAAAAATCGTTAAGATTCTTGTTGAGTGATTTCCCAAAACCATGGAGTGGTCCCAGATCACACCACAGGTTCCCTCTTTCTCAAGTCTCTTGGCCCACTTCACACAACTGGCTTCATCTGATTGCCCTGGCAAGTCCAACCAATGCAGATGTCAGATGGGCTGCTGTTGCCACCTCCCTCCTTTGAGAATCCTGCCCTCAGAAACAGCCTCTCTCTCCCTGCAGCTCTCCGCCTCATCAACTCTCCAACTCATTTCCAACCTTGGCTGAAAGCATCATTTTTTCCTGAGATGGTACCTTTTAACGTTTTTCTCCCCTGTGGGCTATCTAACTATGTGGGGCTCTAGGGACAGATGCTGCAGAAGAGATGAAGCATCAGATAAAATGCCAGTGTGCAAAGAGCCTGCAAATACATGTGTGTTTGCATACCTTAGTATGTAGGGTTACTTTCTAGTTAGTCTTCCTCTTTCCCCAGCATCTGGATTTGGGAAGGGTCTCAAGAGAGGTATGAAACCATAAGCAATGGGCCAGAGCCACATTACAAAATCTGAACTAACATTAGAAGGGAACCCCCAGAGGCCATCCAGTCAAACCAAGAATATCCTCTACAACATACCCTGACAAGTGGTCATATAGGCTTTGGATAGCTCTGTCAGGAAAGTTTTTCCTGGCATCAATTTAATATCTACCTCTGCAACTTTTACCCATTATTCCTAGTTCTGCCTTTTGGGTGCCAATAATAGCTTCTCAAATACCTGAAGAGAACCAACTATCAAATACTCCCCTCCATGCCACCTACCCTAGCCAAGTCCTCTCTTCTCTATGCTGTATATCTTTAGTTCCTTCTATACAGATTCTCATATGCCATGATCTTAGGACCTTTTGGCATCCTGGTTACCCTACTCTGAAAACTCTCCAGCTATCTATGTCTTTCCAAAAATATGCTGTCCAGAACTGGACCCTATACTCTAGATGCAATCTGATCAGGTCAGAATACGACAATTCTGGGCATACCAGACAAGACAGCTCTGGCAGATGACCCAGAACCAACAAATGGGACAGTCAGCCATTGCTCTCAATATCTTCAGAAAAAAAAAAGTTTTTTCCTAATGAAACTTTGAATTTGACTAGCAAGAAAGTCCCTACTTCACAGGTGCGTTATGAGGATTAAATAAGACTAAGGATTTGAGAGCATTTTGAATAAAAGGTTTCAGCTATTAACAAACACTTGCAAAATGCTCAGAAAAAAAGAGTCCAGGAGAGGACCAGATAGCAGGTCCTAGGAAAAGTATAGCAATTCTCAACATCTGACCCAACTGAGATACTACAAAGAGATGATTAGTGGCAGATAGCTAGTCTGGGATGGTGAATGAATGACTAATACAGCTATGGTGAGAAGAGTAGCCTAAGCTTAGGGGCTCTGCCTGGCCTTCACTGCCTATTCCACCCATGAGAAAGATACCTAGAATCTGCCTTGTGTAGTCACTGCATCTCCTTAGCCCTCTTTGAAATATATTTTCCAAATACTACACAATGACCAAATGTGAATGTTTAGCTAGTCTCAGCAATACAATAATCTAAGACCATTCCAGAGGACTTATGATGAAAGATGCTGTACACATCCAGAGAAAGAACTGATGGAGTCTGAATGCTGACAGAAGCAGACTATTTTTCACTTTTTTGTGTGCGTGGTTTTTTTTTTCCTTTTTGTCTATGTCTTCTTTCACAACATGACTAACACAGAAGTGTTTTTCGTTATTGCACATATGTAACCTATATCAAACTTCTTGCTACCTCAGAGAGAAGGGAGGTGAGAGAGAAAATTTGGAACTCAAAAATTTTTTTAAATGAATGTTAAAAGTTGTTATTACATATAATTGGGGAAAAATATTATTAAAAAAAAAGAAATATACTTTGCAGCCTGATCTAGTGAAAGGGATCCTGACTCCTCTAGGAAACATGATATTGTAACAGAAAAGAAACATAATGGTCTGCTTTGAGAGGTATTGAGGTCCCCACGGTTGGACAACCACCAGGTGTTGGGGAAACTATATAGGGGCCTGTCTAGTCACTAACCTGCCATGTGACCTTGGGCAAGTCACTGGCCAAACTTTCTGTGCCATTTCTTCATCTATACAATGGGTATAATGCACCTTGCGAAGGTGCATTATCTACCTCATGGAAGTGTTATGAGCAAAAGTGCTTGGTAGATGTGAGATATTATAATTATGATTATTATACATTATAATACAATACAATTATGATATGCAATTATAAATATGAGTCTAGCAACTGGCTCTATTCTGAGGACAAGCCTAAGTCCAAAGAGGCTCATCACCTGAGGGCTGGTCACAGCAATTTATGAAACGACCCACCAAGGCAGAGAGGACTTGCGATCTACATCAGGGGAGTGAGTACCTATGTAGATAATATCACACATGCATGAAATGTCAAAGTTTCATAATATCAAGATGTCCAGGGAACTCCCTACACTAACACAGATTATTATGCTGTGCTTAATATTACGCTTTAGGAAAAGCTCATGGTTCATAAAGGTCATAAAATCCCTAAGTATGAGAGCCAGAATTTTAACCCAGGTCTTCCTGATTTCAAAATCAGAAAATCCACTATCCACCATGCCCTACTGGCTCTCAGGAGTTTTAGCATAAAATAATACCTGACCTCCCTACTTCACAGGGGCATTATGAGGATTAAATAAGACAAAGGATTTGAGAGCATTTTGGATAAAAGGTTTCAGCTATTGACAAATGCTTGCAAAATGCTCCACTTCATTAAAATCAAAGAGATACAAATTAAAACAACTGTGCGGTACCAAGTCACACTCATCAAACAGGAAAAATAATTAAAAGCAAGGAGACTCGGTGCTAGTTTAGTTGTGGAAAAACAGGTACAATTATTCATTGCTGGTGGCTCAGAAAGTTTGTTGAATCTTTTTGGAGCGCACTCTTGCAGTAAACAGTAAAAGTTACAAAAATAATCACACCCTTTGAACCAATAATTCCACTGTTGGGAATATTCCCTGAAAATGTTATTAAAAAAAAAGCAAACAAAAGAAGAGTTGTCAAAGATGTCCAAAGCAGCATTATAAGTAACTGCAAAGCGCTGGAGCTAACCTAAATATCTGGTAATGGGAGAACAATTAAATAGACTACAGTACATTCGTGTAAGAGTCTATGACACAATTAAGAGTAACAAATACAAGAAATACAAAGAGGCCTTTATGAAACTGCCTGAAGTGAGAAAGCAGAACCAGAAGAACGAGGAGGAACAAAGAATCCCAATAAAGGAGTGGCTGAAAAGTTCTGATTAAATTATACAATGAAATTAATTGATTCAAATGCAGATACTGAGCCAGTTTAGTTGGATGTACTGATGTTCAAGACTAAGTTTTTAATTAATCATTTAGCAACAAAAAAATTTTAGCTGCTTGGCCAGAAATGACTCCTCCTCTCCCTCCAGCATGGAACCCCATGTTGCACCTAAGCAATACTTGGGACACAATGACTTTCTTCAGGACTTTCAACCACCCAAACCTCCCTAGACACCTACTCCCCCACAGAAGAGCTTTCATCCCAAAGGTCCACACACACGACCCTTCTTTATATGGCAAGCAGGCAGACCACATGCAAAAGACACAAACAGAGAGATTAAAAGTGGCCCTTACTCTTCTCGGGAGCCTGGCAACGTTGGGCTGGTCATCATCTCCTCAAGTTCTTCTGCCTTTTTCTGCTCATGTTCAACTACGGTGGTGTGTGGCTCTTCTTCCATCTTACAGTCATGAGTAAGGTTGATGATCTGCTCCCTTTTGTATCAGTAAGAAGGTAAGGGAAGCACGATAAGGACAGGGAGCTCAGGACTCAGGTCAGGGACAAAGAAAAAAGCAATTTGGAGCAGATGGTATACCAGTTCCCCAACCACAGATGCCAGGCTTTCTACAGGTCTTTAGCCCTCTCCCTGCCTACTCCCCAGCAATGTGAGACACAGACAGAGCAGGTCCATGCCCTTCTGGGACACAGAATTTCACAGCACTTAGTGAGATACTAAGCAGACAGCAGGCATATTTAATTGATGTTACTGGTTGAATGCTAATTCTTTTAAGTAGCCATGAGTGTTTAATAAAACCAATGGTCTCAAAGCCAAGGCTCAAAGCTCTGAGAGAAACAACTTCCCACTGCCAGAGAACCAAAGGAACAAGAAGAGAAGACTGTTGTCTCTGAATCAGGTCTTCTGGTCTGACACAGGAAGTCTTCTCTGACTGCCATCTCTAATTCCCAAACTGAATTCTGCCAAAATAATAGGCACTGTGGTGATACTCTGGTGAAGGAGGAAGGGAATAACAGCTCGAATGTATATAGCTCTCTAAGGCTACAAAGCACTTTCTCCAGATCAACCTGAAGAGAGGTCGCACAAGCAGTACTGTCCCCATTTTACAGAGGAGGTGACTCAGAGGTAAGGTGCCTTGGCCATCATCTGCTACTGAGAGTCAGAGCTAAGACTCCGACACAAGCTTCCTGGTCCAAGTCCAGCCCTCTTTCTCCTCTGTGATGGCGCCTCTCCAGCAGCAGGTGGAAGGAAGAAGGAAAGCTACCCCAGCATCACCAAAAGAGTTGCCAATGCTTACAACCACCTTTCTGTTGTGGGAAGGAAGAGATGTGACACCAAAGGGTACTTTCAAATTCAATAGTTTCTATTCATGAAAATAAATGCACCAAACGCAGATCCAGAGCAGGGTGCAAAAACAGGGCCAAACTCCTTACTTTCCTTAAAGAGAGAGAATTCCTATGCCACTCACATATACAGTCACCTTACATGGCTCTCCATCAAGGCACCCTGCTGTTCACTATGACACAGACTTAAATCCAACTCTTCCCTTTCCAGGCTCTAGATTAGCACATCCTCTGGGCTGCCATCTCTGTACCAGACATCCCCTCCCCTAGCCCCGCACTGACACAGCAGAGGACTCAACCCAACTCTTACCTCTTTGGGGAGGGTGTCTGTGAAGCTGGGCTGGCCATCACATTCTGCTCAGGTTCCACCGTCTCCCTAGGCTCCCCCTCCAGGGAATGTTGCCCTTCTCCTACCTCTTGGACATTAAACAGGCTCTGGATTTTCTCCCTTCACAGAAGGAAGAAGGTAACTATTAGTCATGAAAAGGACATTGGGGGCCATGTCTCTCAGTTTAGGTCAAAAAGAGAAGGTGAGAGGAAGGAGAGTTGCAAAGGAAGGCCCACCTGATGCACCACACTCCCCTCCACCTCCCCTCTGGTTCTCTTTTTTCCCTGCTCCACAGAGACCCACACAAGAGAAAAGTATCTCAAAGTAGGCCAGGCATACAGGACAAGGAAGGGAGAAGGAAGAATTCTTCTAGATGAGCCGCAGCACATCCCCCCCCCCCCCGCCCCCCCCCGCCAACTCTCTAATTTGTGGGCAGGTTTCCAGAGCCCTTTCTTAGGTAAGTCCGTTTTTCTGGGATACACTTACTCTTCATGTGAATGACTGGAGATACTGGCAGGTGGGTCTGTACCCAGTATTCTAAAGCACAACAGAGAGGTGGGGACCAAGAGAAAAGGGAAAGGAAAATGAGGAGAAAATGATATACCTTATACAAGGTACATCACTTTCAAAACTGCCTGAAGTTACGATTTAAGGAGGGAGAGAATCAATCCATTTTTGCTGTCTTAAAGCTACAGGCCTTTACCCAGGGTGAAAGTCCCTGATCCACATAGCTCAGGTCGGGGATACCACTGCCTCTGTAAGCCCTGGTCATGCCTGAGGTCAAAGGGACTTCTCTCAGAGGTCAGTGCTGACCCTCTCCCCCTGTAGTTTCCCTTCTGCACACAAACTATCCCTGTCTTGGCCCTATGCCACACATGGAAATGCTTAATCAGTTTAACACAACAATGAGGCCAGACCCCAGGTCCCACAAATGGTGCAGTATGGACAAGGTCATTTTCAAAGGCATGTAGCAGCACTTAAAAAGCCCCGCTTAGCATGAAACATGAGGGCAACAACAAATGATCTTGGGAGGTGACTGAATCCATCCTCCTTCCCTTTAGACAGGAGCCTCAGGAGTCATCTCAGAGACGAGAATCCCTTCCAAGTCATTACTAAGGCTCTCTGTTTCACACCACCGAAAAAGTGAGATTTCACGTGCCATACCTCTCTTCCTCACTGGACTGTTCACTCTCTGGTTCTTCCAGGTTGGACTGACTTTGGTCTTTTTCCTCCTCTCCTGGGCCCTTGGTCTAGGGGCAACAAGCAAGAATGTTATACTTTAGCTGGGAAAACAGGAGAAGCGCTTTAAACAAAGAGGCAGCTGCTAGATATGTCCCTCTGCATTCCCACTGATTTCCAGGCTTGGTGGAAAGCACCGACAATCTCAAGGCTTGTATGACATTGTAAGGGCTTGTATTCTCAGGGCCTGAAAGACATTAGGGCTATATAGGAAACAGAACCTAAGTCCACAGAATCCTATTTCTCAGACCCTCAGCAAAGTTCCCTCTCACTCCCAATTTCTTGGTTGTTTCCTGGGCCTGCTATAGTGGTCTAGGGAGAACAGCTCACCCCACCATATGCACTGAATGGTCACTGTGTGCTGAGCCCCGTTCTAGGTTCTATGAAAGAATACAAAACACACAGAAAGTCACTCTTTCTGCCTTTGGGAAACCTTCAGTATAAGCAAAGAGAAAAGTTAAGCATACAAACACATCCATCACCTGTGCAAACTACATGCCTGAGTACTAGAGCTATCATCAGGTAAACAGGACTTAGTAGGACTGCTTTGGAAAAGCACCCTGGAGAAGGAATTCAAACAGTGTCCCAACAGTTTATACTCTATCAGAGGATGGAAAGTTCTACCCCCAAGACCAAAAAACTACCAAAGCTGTGCTCCTGTGAAAAGGAAGAAGATGCTTCATGGTCCATCCATGGTATTACCCACCTAGGTTCCATCATTACACAAGCACCTTCCTCATACCCAGGACCATGCTATTTAGCCAATAAATCTCTGTGAGACTCTTCACAGCATAAAGGCCCACAAGCATCATCACACAGGAGACATAAAGGGCTATGGGCATGTTATATGATAAGAAGGAGCCACCTGGACAAGATTTCAAATTCACAACTCCCGGGCCTTTGCTTTAATCCAGACATAAAACAAACAGGTCTAAAAGAAAGTAAACTATAGACCTAAAAATCAGTGAATGAACTCTCTTCTTTCTATTCCCTTTAGCTAAGGAGAGAGTGTCTACTTCACGCAGACTTATAGACGTATGGTCATCGGATGAGGGATGAAAATAGTACAGTTAGGAAGACGCAGAGCTAATAAATATTTCCAAGGATGATGAAAAGTAAGGGGGCCTGGACATTTTCAAATGCTTTCCACAGGAGCAGGTGATCAACTCCAACCTACCACAGCCCTATCTCTCAGCCAGAGTAAAGTATCTTTGTCAACTGGCATTCCAAAACTAGCCATTTATAATCCTGATAGGAGTTTCTTCTGTTCTGGAGCAGCAAGGGTTAATTGCGGGGGGAGGGGGAGTGTTGGTAGAAGAGGAGACAGATCATTCTGTCTTCCCCCAGCTGGGGTTCCCTGGGCCCAGGCTGGCACACTGCCCTGTACTCCCTTTTCCCTACCCCTACCGCCCACTGGCAGCTCAAGCTTCAGCAGCTGTGGCCCAATTCTACCATCTGGATGGGCACTGAGGGGCAGGGCCAGAACTGTGACCCCACCCCCTCCCCCCAAAAAATTTTAAGTTAAAAATAGAAATGTCATCTGTGAATATCTAGTGGCACGCGTGGCAGAAGGATTCCCTGCTAGTGCTGTCACTTTTAATCACATCAGCCAGGTCAGACCCTTCAAACAATGGCTTACTCCTTTCCCTGTTCCTCTCCCCATTTCCAATCACAAATTTTATTCCTATAAACTGAACTGTACAACAAGGCCCTTCTTTAGACCTTGTAGTATATGCCTTTTGAAGGAAAGCCAAAAATAAAATTGGACAACCCTCTGATTTAACAAATTTAAAAATAGGAATGATTAAAAAGACAGAAAGATTATGAGCCTACGTAAGTGTTCTGGTATAGAATTTTGGATTAGAATGGCCTATGAGACCAGCGAGTACAATTTCAAGATGGAATCAACCACCTGTGGGAAGGACATCTACGGAAGATCTCTGTCCTTTTCCTCATATTTGCCACATCTGCTATAAACACAATCAACCCTCCAGCCTAAGAGAAAAGTACAGAGAATGAATAAATACCTCAAGATATGCCCCTAGGGCAGACCCTAAGACTGCATTTCCAACCCTTGTTCTCAAAATATAATACAGAACAGAATGTCTACTTCAGAGAACCAGCCTAGCCAGAGGAGAAAATCAATGTCCCTAAATTTCTACCTAAAGGGCCACAGGGCATGTTCTATGTCCCTGACCCAAAGTGACTAGGATGTTTTAGACTCCTTTCTCAACCTTAACTCTACTCTTGTCAGATTTGTGTAGTCTAAGAAAGCATGGATCAAATCCAAACAGATCCCCTTGATTCCTCAGTTACCATGGTCATGGAGCAAGCTTCACAAGATACAGAGAGGAAGGGAGCAGGATCTCAAGAGCTGAGAGGAGAAGGGGGAAAGAGGCGGAGGGAGAAAAAGGAGAGAAGAAAAGAAAGAGAGGACACAGAAAAGGAGAGAGTGTAGGAAAGGGAGAAGAGAAAGAGAGGGGAGGAGGAGAGAAGGGAAAGGAGGAAAGAGGGAGAAGGAAGAAAGAAGAGAGAGAGAGGAAAGGAGAGGGGAGAAGAGGAAGGGGAGTGAGAAGGAAGAAAGGTGGGAGAGAGGGAAAAGAAAAGAAGAGGAAAAGGGAAAAGGAGAGAGATGAAGGGATATAGGGAGGAGGGGAGAGAGAAAGGGAGGGGAAGGGGAGAGAGACAAGGAGAATAGGACAGGGAGGGTGAAAGAGGAAGGGGAGGGGAAGAGAGACAGAGACAGAGAAACTGGGAGAGAGAGAGAAAAAATAGGTGACTACTTCACAGGGCCCAGCTATCCATAGGAATAGCTGAAAGAGATTCAAGTTCCAGTCTCACTCCCTACTCTGAAGATGGGATGGTTAAGCAGAAACTTGTATAGCCATTGAGGGACCTAATACTCTGCCATGACAAAGCAAGTACCAAATGGAATCAGGAAGAGGAAAAAACTTCACCTACAGCATTCAACTGGTATCTCTGGTGTCTCCATCTCTTATCTGCATTCTTGGCCATAGATATCATTTGACTTTTTTGTTTTTAACAAAGACCAGCATGTTCATGGTACCCTCAGATAAGGTTTACAGACATTCCTAAGGATCACAGGTTTAGAGCTGGAAGGTACCTCAAAAGTCATTTAAACCCAACCTCTTCATTTTACAGATGAGGAAACTGAGACCCAGAGAACTAAAATGACTTGTCCAAGGTCACATACATAGTAAAGATTAGGATTCAAACCCAGGTCCTCTGACTTCAAATCCAGCAGTCTTTGCACTGCAAGAATTCTGAACAATGAGCAAAATTATCAAGTGTTCTACATATCCGACGAAAGAGTCGCTCTGTGAAGTTCCTTTCTTAGCTGCAAAATGTCTCATTTTTAGCTCTGGCCACAGAAAATTCAAAGCTACGAATCTCTTCATTTTATCACGGGGACAAAGACTCAAGGCTGAGTTTCTTGATGAAATCTAAAATTGTTTGGAGGAGTGTTAATTACTGAAGCAAAGGCGCATTAGGTCTAGCAAGGACATACCTCTTTCTACCCTAAATTCACATCAGCCTCTCATGCTTGAATCTTCTAGGCCAGGAACCTCAGTATAGTATATATGAGGAAGATTTTGAAACTATTAGCTTTTTTTTCTATCAACAGATATTTATAGAGGCTACATCATAGCTTCATTCTTCAGAACCTGGCACTGAGGGGCCAAATACTATGTTACCTATTAGCTCTCAATAGAGAAAATAAATCTCTTTATTATAATTTTTATTATAACTTTTTGGAGCACCATCATTAGCTATTGTTAACTGAGTGAAGACTATGTCTTATCAGGGTGAGATATGATCTAGCCTGTAACTACTTAGCAAGAGAAGGAGATTCAAGAGGATTCATAAAGTAGCCTGCTTCTTCTACTGATTCTTCTCCCTAATACTGCCTTGGCTAAAGGAAACATATTTGTCTCAAAAACTATCTCTCATCTTCTGAGTCATGTGACCAAACAAGATGACAGACTGAACATTTTCTCCAATCCCCATTAACTCTCAACCCCACCCCCAAGAGCAAGTATACAACAGAGGTAGAGGAATTACAGCTAAATCTACAGGACAAGATAAAAGCCTTATAAACGAACACTGGAGAACCCTAGTCTTCAATGTGCTCGCTCAGCACCCCACCGCTGCCAGCGTCCATGCTACTATGGCAGGGATGCGCAAATCAACCCAAAGATTTGTGCCTGGCACTCACAAAAGGATTCCCTTACTCCTGTAGAGACTTTGCCATCACACTCCAAGCAGCTGCAACAAACAAAAACACTGAATCTGTCTAGACACATGGGGGTGGGAGAGAAGAGAGGAGGAGAGATGTGTAGGTCAAGGAGCCAGTAAACGTGACTGATGCATCCTAAAGGAAAGGGAATGGAAATCCAGTCTAGGTCAGTCCTGTCTCCCACAGAAACCACTTAGGGTAGGGACCAAGGCAAGGCAGATGACAATTAGATTCCCCAACAGGGGAAGATTGACTGAGGCAGCTTTGCAATCCATTCCTAGAGGTATGCCCACTGCCAAAGAGGGAGAAGTCAAAAAGTCAGTGATGCAAATATAAAGAAAAAAAGCTGAAACACCAGATTTCAAGAGGAGAAAAAGTCAATTAAAAATCTAGAGCAAATGAGAAAAGATTGATTCTGTTTAAAATTAATGTAGACATGGGGCAGCTAGATGGCGCAGTGAGTAGAGCACCAGCCCTGGAGTCAGGAGGACCTGAGTCAAATCCGGCCTCAGACATCTGACACACTTACTAGCTGTGCGACCCTGGGAAAGTCACTTAACCCCAATTGCCCTGCCTTCCCCCCTCCAAAAAAAAAGGGAAAAAAATAACTGTAGACAATATAAAACACATGCGAGTCTAACTTCCAAGAAAAACCAAGGAACTCTATGAATGCAATTACAAAACACTTTTCACACAAATAAAGACAGATCTAAACAATGGGAGAAATATTAATTGCTTGTGGGTAGGCTAAGTCTATATAAACATTGACAATTCTACATAAGTTAATTTATTTATTCAGTGCCATACTAATCAAAGTACCAAATAATTATTTTATAGAGCTAGAAAAAAACGACAAAATTCACCTAGAAAAACAAAAGGTCAAGAATATCATGGGAATCAATGAAAAAAATGTAAAGGAAAACAGCCAGTAATACCAGATTTCAAACCATATTACAAAGCAGCAATACTGAAAATACTCTGGTACTGTCTAAGAAATACAGTGGTGGGTTAGTGGAATAGATTAGGGACACAACACACAGTTGCAGATGACTGTGGCAACCTAGTATTTGATAAACCCAAAGAGCCAAGCTTCTGGGATAAGAACTTACTATTTGACAAAAATTGCTGGGAAAACTAGAAAGCGAATTTGGCAAAAACTAGGCATAGAACAACATCTCACACTGTGTACTAAGATGAGGTCAAAATGGATAAAAAATTTAGCTATAAAGGGTAATATTATAACTAAATTAGGGGAGCATGGAAAAATTTGTTAGATCTATGGATAACCAAACGAGACTAAACCAAACTATGACCAAACAAGAGATAGAGAGGATCACAGGAAGTAAAATGGATAATTTTGATTTCGTGAAATTAAAAAGCTTTTACACAAAGAAAACTAATGCAAATAAAATTAGAAGGAAAACTGGAAACTGGCAGAGGGGATTTCACAGCAAGTTTCTCTGATAAAGGCCTCATTTCTCAAATATATAGAGAACTGAGCCAAATTTATAAAAATAAGAGCCGCTCCCCAGTTGATAAATGGTCAAAGGATAGGATACGAACAGGCAATTTTCAGAAGAAGCAATCAAAGCTTTCAATAGTTACATCAAAAAAATGCTCTAAGTCACTATTGATAAGAAAAATGCAAATTAAAACAACTCTGAGAGACAACCTCATACCTATCAGATTGGCTAACATGAAAGGAAAGGAAAATGACAAATTGTAGAGGGGACATGGAAAAACTGGGACATTAAGACATTGTTGATGAAGTTGTGAACTACTCCAACCATTCTTGGGTTTGTTGGGGTTTTTTTTTTGGAGAGGGGAAAGCAAGGCAATTGGGGTTAAGTGACTTGCCCAAGGTCACACAGCTAGTACATGTGTCAAGTGTCTGAGGCCGGATTTGAACTCAGGTCCTCCTGACTCCAGGGTCGGTGCTCTACTCGCTGCGCCATCCAGCTGCCCCCAACCATTCTGAAGAACAATTTGGAACTATGCCAAAAGGACTATAAAATTACACCAACCCCTCTGACCAGCAATACCACCACTAGGTCTATACCCCAAAGAGATCAAAGAAAAAGGAAAAGGACTTATCTGCACAAAAATGTTTATAGCAGCTCTTTTCAGGATGGCAAAGAGTTGGAAATCAAGGGTCCATTACTGGGGAATGGCTGAACATGTTCTGATATATGATTGTGATGGAATACTATTGTGCTGTACGAAATGACGAGAAGGATAGTTTCAGAAAAACCTGGGAAAACTTACATGAACTCTTGCAAAGTGAAATGAGAAGAAGTAAAAGAACAGTGCACATGTTAAAAAAGCACAGTAACAGCAATATTATAAGGATGATCAACTATGAAAGACTTAACTACTCTGATCAAGACAATGATCCAAGACAATTCCAAAGGACCCATGATGGAAAATGCTACCCACCTCCAGAGAAAGAACCGATGAACTCTGAATGAAGACTGAAATATACTTTTTTAGCTTCATTTTTTTCCTTTGTTGTCTGTTTTCTTTTGCAACATGGCTAATATGGATATATGCTTTACATGACTTCATGTGTATAACTGATATAAAATTGCTTGCCTTCTCAAGAAAGAGGGAGGGATAGGGGGGAAAGAATTTGGAACTCAAATTTTTAAAAAGTGATGCTAAAAAATTTTCATTGGAAAATATTCAATGAAATAAAAATTTATTGGAAAAAACTCTAAAGTTCAGATAAGCATTGAGGCTGCTAAAGTTAGAAGAAAGGATGAGTATTAAATCCTCAAAGAGATTATGAAGCTCTCTTAGCAAATATTATAAGACATAGGAAATTAAACTGAATCCTGATGAAACACAGAACCATGTGGAATCCTATGAGATCACAGAATGACAAAATATTTCAGACTAGCTCAAAAGAGAAATGAAAACCATATGAGAAGTGGTCAAAAGGGAACAAATGTCAGAACTTCTAGACTTTGCTGACATAATTAGTAGACTTGAATCCACAATGGCAGGTTTCTCCAAAAAAAAACTAAAAAGATCTTGGAACACAAAGATGTTGAAATGAGGATCAACCTGGAAGAAAAGAAGCAAAAGGCAATAATGTTAAAAGGATAAAAGCTCTTGATTAAAGCAAAAGCCATTGACCTCAAAGACAGACTATACAAAGACAACTTTAGGATCACAGATTCCCCCAGAAGAACATTAACAAGTCAAAAACCTTTGCAACATAACACAGGAAAACATACAAGAAAGCTGCCCAGAACTTCTAAACAAAGAGAACAAAGGACCAATTGAAAGAATCCATAGCTCACCTCTAAAGAAAACCTACAACTCCAAAACACATAGTAGTTAAATATAACAATTGAAGAATTAGAAATCAAGGGGACGCGGTCCTATCAATTGGGGAATGGCTGAACAAGTTGTGGTACATGAATGTAATGGAATGCTATTGTGCTATAAGAAATGGGGAAGATACAGACTTCATACATGATATGATGCTGAGTGAGAGGAGCAGAACCAGGAGAACATTGTACACAACCACAGACATATTGATTCTGTGATGACTAACTTTGATAGACTTGCCTCTCCTCAGCAATAGAAAGCTCAAAGACAGCTCCAAAGGACTCATGATGGAGAGAGCTGGCTACATCCAGAGAAAGAACTATGGAGTCTGAACGCAGATTGAGGCAAACTGCTTGCTCTCCTTTTTTTTTCTCTTCTTTTTTTAGTTTTGTTTCTTCTATCTCATGACTCATTCCATGGGTCATAATTCTTCTTTGCAACTTGACTATTGTGTAAATAAGTTTAATGCGAAGGTTTATGTAGAATCTATATCAGACTGCATGCTGTTTTGGGGGGGACAGGGGAGGGGAGGGAAGGGAAGAAAATTTGAAACTCAAGAACATGTAGAACTAAGTGTCGTAAACTAAAAATAAAAAATCTAATTAAAAAAATAAATATAACAATTGTAAGCACATACAACAAATTCTGCAAATGGTTACGAGAAAGAACTTCAAAACAGAATATAACAGATATAACAGAACATGTGAACATTACAGAAATGAAATTCAACTAATATAGAACTATTTTGCACCCATTAGAAATCACAAAAGGAAATAAAATAATATATATTCTGAAAAGTACAAAAAGAAGATGGACATTTAATTTTTTAAAACGCAACACTTAAGACAGTTAAGAAAAGATTAAAAAAAAGATAAGCAGAATATTCAACTTACAAACATACCAAACAACAGAAATACAAGAAGGGAAAATAAGTATAACAACCAAAGAAAACAACAAGTAATAAAACGAATTACTCCATCTCTAGAGATACTTTTTTAAAAAAGAGAAAGACTGACATATGAGGGTTAAAAAAACAGAAGGATCATTAAGAAATTTTTTTATGTACACAGGGAAAGATCAAAACAGAATTTAAAGAAACATGTGAAGGCAGAGGAATAGAACTGAAGCACCATAGACTACATCCTACTAGGTAAAGCACTTTATTTTTGTGAGGAAAAAAAGGGGGAATGGAAGGATTTATAAATGGGAAGAGTGGAGGAAGAAGACAGAGGGGAATGTATAATCAAAATCCATGACGAACAATAAAAGGAAGATAACTCCTATAGTATCACTGCACAAGAATGGGAGAGATGGCAAAAAAGAAGATGTGAAAGTGAGGAAATGAAAAAGGGAGGTCTCAACCCAATTGAAGGAGGAAGTCCCACTGAAGAGCCCTCACATATTACACTCAGATGTATGTCTGTGATGGGATATGGAGACCTCACAGTGGGCTGGATATGAGGAGAGTTGTTTCAGAGAAAAACTGCTTCCTCTGAGAGACTTGTGCCTCCACAGACAATCCTGCCCAAGAGAAGGAATATTAGACTCCTTTGGCAATGGCACTTGGGAGGGTGGGAAGCCATGGACACAGGAGTGAGATCACATGAGAAATGAGAAGGAGAATGAACATGAACAGGGCAGGGGACAGAGGTGGACAAAGAATGATTTCCACCACGAGGTTCTGCTTCTGTCCTCATCACTTCCTTCAAGAATTGATAAATCTAAGTACACTAGAAAGCAGTATGGTAGGAATTAGGCATAGACCAATATCTTACACCATTCACCAAGATAAGCTAAAAATGGACACATGGCCTAGATATAAAGAGAGATATTACAAGAAAATTTGATGAACATGGAACATATTACTTATCAGACTTATGGATAGGCAAACAATTTATGAACAAACAAGAAACAGAGAATGGAGTGAAATATAAAATGGGTAATTCTGATTACATTAAATTAAAAAGGCTTTGTAAAATAAAACAAATGTAGTCAAGATCAAAAGGAAAGCAGAAAATTGAGGAAAAAAATTTGTAGTTTCTCAGATACATGTCTCAAATATATAAAGAACTTTGTAAAATCTCTAAGATTATGAGTCATTTCCCAGTTGACAAATGATCAAAGGATATGAACAGGCAGTTTTCCAGCGAAGAAATAAAAATAATTTAATAGTTATATGAAAAAATGCTCCAAATCACTATTGATTAGAGAAACGCAAATTAAAACAACCTTGAAATATCATTTTACACCCTGTTGTTTGTCCCATAAGATTGGCTAAAAGGATTGAAGGGCAAAGTGACAAATGTTTGAGGGGAGGTGGAAAAATTGGGACACTAATTCATTATTGGTAGATTTGTGAACAGATCCAACCATTCTGGAGAGCAATCTGGAATTATGCCCAAAGAGTTATTAAACTGCCTACATCCTTTGACCCAGATATACTACTGCTAGGTCTATTTCCAAAGATAATTATGGAGAAAGGAAATGAACCTATATGTTCTAAAATATTTGTAGCTGCTCTTTCTAGTGGCAAAGAACTAGAAATTGCAGGGATGCCCATCATTTGGGGAATGGCTGAACAAGTTGTGGTCTATGATTGCGATGGAATACTACTGTGCTATGAGAAATGATGGGTTCTAAGATCTTAGAAAAACAAGGATAGACTTGCACTAAATGATGAAGGGCAAAATGAGCTGAGCCAAGAGAGTGTCATATACAGTAACACCAATATTGCTTTAAGAACAACTCTGAGCAAATAAGTCATTTTGACTATTATAAATACTCAAATTAATGACAAAGGACATATGAAGGAAGACACTATCTGCATGTAGAGAAAGAACTGATAAGTAGAAATATGTATAGAATGATTTTACATATATATACATATTTGTGTCTAATAGTAGCCATCTCTAGAGAGGGGGAGAAGAAAAAAAAGAAATTTACATGATAATTTCATTATCTATTTAAAAGGAACAGCAAATTGTACATAACAAATTTGCAGTTTCATGTGCAGTCATCTTTTTTTATTATACTATGTTATGGAAATGCTTGTTTTATTCCATAAATTAAAAATTAAATTAAAAAAAAAGAATAAGGCACGAAAGAAAAAAGGAATGATGGGGCATTTATCTACAAAGGCAATAACATAGAAATTGGTTGGAAAAAGGAACCCAAACTTAATACTTCAGAAGCTTGAACTCCACGAGAAATACAAAGAGATTAAAGAAGGAATAATGATATGGACTGGAGGCAGGGAGGTTTGGCAAACTATGATTTGAGTGCTGTGCCACCAACTTATATAGACCACTAACTGGAGAATAAAACTCAGGACAGCCAAGAAGGAGGAAGAATTAATAATGACAACAAAGTAAAAAAACATCCTTCTTGGACACAGAAAAAAAAAACCTAACAAACAAAAGATGCTGGGGAGGAGGAGAGATTGCAAACTAATCACATTTAATAGAGAAGAGGGAACTAAGAAGGGGAAAGGGGAAAAAATTAGATAATCAAATTAAAAGAAAGAAAAGTAAAACCCCCAAACTAGGGAAAAGGTAGAACAAAAGGAGAAATAGGGAGATATTAAAGGGTAAAGACAGCCTGTGGGCAGAGTTAAAGCAAAAGTAGTTTAAACAAAACTAATAGGAGGGACAAAGTACTAACTTAAAAGAGGCAAGGAAACAAACACACAAACAAAAAAGCCTGAAAAAAAGTACTAATGAAACACAAAAAGGAGGAAAACATAAAACTAATGTTCATAATTTTATAGGTGAATGAATTCAATAATCCAATAAACTGAGAGATAAGAATTAATAAAAAAACAAAATCCCACAATCTATTGCTTATAAGAACATATATAAGAACAAAAAAGCAAAGACACAGATTTAAAATGAATGGCTAGAAGAAAATGTGCCATGAAGCATCAGATGAATCCAAAAAAGCAGGAGCTGCCACCATATCAGACAAAACAAAAATAAAAATCCACAACATAAAGATAAAGAAATTAAATTACCCTTAAATAAAGCAGACAACAAACCAATATTAATATTAAACTTCTATAGCCAAATGGCATAACTAAATAAAGGAAAAATTAATTGAACTTCAAGAAGATAAGAGATAGTAACACAATAACAGTAGAAGACTTTAATGTTCTTTCAGAGTTGGACAAATCTAACAGAAAGATAAACAAAAGAGAAAATACAAATTGAACTGTTGTAGAATTTAGAGGTAAAGAAATTTATAACATCTTCTGAATATATGCCTCGCAAATATATGTATTTCTTATCCCCACATGGCACTTTTACAAAAACAGACCATGTACTAGACTAGTATAGACAAATTTTAAATAAATACAAAATAATGAAACACTAAACACATCCACTAAAGGCTATAAGGCTAAGAACAGAGACTGGACCTGTGATTTCATTGGTATAGGAAACTCAGGTAAAGAAACGCCCTCTTTAAATTCAGGTTGCCACCTTCTCTGCAACAAACAGTCTCATAACTGCCTAGAGCACTGAAAGGTTAAGTAACTTTCTCTGGGTTAAAGAACCAGTATATATCAAAGGCAAGACTTGAACCCAAGTTTTCCTGACTTCCAGGAAAGCTCTCTGTACACTATACCATGCTGTCCCTTTATAGACCATAACGTAATTTTTTTAAAATGTAATCAATTCAGGCAACACAAACAAAAGACAGAACTAAATGGAAAGTTAATAATGAAGTTTTAAATAGTGAGCTAAAGAACAAATAATAGAAAAAAAAATGAATACCTACATAAAAGACAATGATAATGAGAGACAATACACCAAAATTTCTAGGATACAGATAAAGCAATTCTCAGAGAAGAAATTAAATCTCTAAAAACAGGGGCAGCTAGGTGGCGCAGTGAGTAGAGCACCGGCCCTGGAGTGTGGAGGACCTGAGTTCAAATCTAGCCTCAGACACTTGATGCATGTACTAGCTGTGTGACCTTGGGCAAGTCACTTCACCCCAATTGCCCTGCCAAAAAGAAAAAAAAACTCTAAAAACATACATTAACAAAATAAAAACAGATTAATGAAGTTTTTACTTTAAAAAGTTAGAAAGCCAACAAATAAACTCAAAATAAGCACAAAAGAGAAAATCTTGAAGATTAGAGGAGAAACAGATAAATAAGAAACTAAAAAGATTATAGAACTGATAAATAAAAGATGGTTCTCTAAACTGACTAAAATACTGAAAAATCTTCAGCCAACCTAATTAAAAAGAAAGCAGAAAAACATAAAACTATATTATGGATATTGGGTACAATATCCAAACTAACGAATGACAAATGGTAAATGACTCAACTTCAGAAAAGGAAACAGAACTAACTGTAAAGAAACTACAAAAGAAAAAAACTAGTGGAGATAGATTTTCTCCATCATCATCAACATAACTATCATTTACACAGCCCCTACTATGAACAAGGCTTTGCCCTGAGCACTTTACAAACATTATCTCGCTTCATCCTCACAACAACCCTAGGAAGGAGGTGCTGTTATCATCCCCATTTTACAATTGAACAAACTGAGGGAGATGGAGGTTAACTGATTTGCCCAAGATCACACAGCTAGTGTTTGAGACCACATTTGAACTCAGGTCTTCCTCACTACAGGCCCAACACTCTATCGACTAAGCCACCTACTTGCCTCTATAAGAATCTTATAAAATTTTTAAAAAATAGTTAGTATCCTTACTATCCAAATTATTCTCAAAAACTAAGAAAGAAATCACCCTACCAAACTCCTCTTATGACACAAATATAGAAATAAAACTTAAACCAGGGAAGGATAAAGTAAATAAAGAGAACTATAGACCACTGAATATTGATTCAAACATTTTAAATAAAATTCTGGCAAAAAGCCTACATCAACTTATACTAAAAATCATCTATTATGATCAAGTTATATTTTTACCAGGGATGAAAGGATAGTTCAACACTAGGAAAACAATTAACTCAAAAATGAATCATATTAAAAACAAAGATATCTAAAACTATATGATATCTGAATAGATGCAGAAAAAGCCTTTTTACATAGCACAGCACTCATTTATGCTAAAGAAAAAAACCCCACAAAACAACATGGGCATAGAGGAAATCTTTCTTCAATATGACAAAAAGTACCTATCTAAAACCAAAAGCAAATGTTACATATAATAGGAAAAAAAACTAAAAGTTTTACCAATAAATACAGGAATAAAGCAAGAAAACTCCCTTTCCCAGATGTTATTTGATATAGTTCTAAAAATACCAGCAATGGCAAAGAGAAGAGAAAGAAATTAGAAGGCATAAAGGTAGGTAAATAGGAGAAAAAAAACCATTCCTATCTGCTGATAATATGATCATTTGTTTGGAAAATACTCAAGAATCAGCAAAGAAACTAAATGAGACAATTAACAGTTTCAGCTAAAAAATATACCCACAAAAATCAACAGCAGTTCGATGCATCAATAACGAAATGCAAGAAAGAAGAATAGAAAAAGAAGTGCCATTCAAAGTAACTACAAAATGCATAAAATATTTGGGAGTCAATCTACTAAATCACTCTCAATACTTGCATAGTTTCAATTACAAGATGCTCCTTATAGAAATAAAGGACAACCACCCAAACAGCTGGAAGAATATTCAGTACTTGAGATTAGACTGTGGCAATATAATAAAATGACAATACCAATACTACCAAAGTTAATTTATAGATTTCATACTATACCTAACTACCAAAAGGATACTTTACAGAGGCAAACAAAATAATTTTTTTTAAATTCACTTGTAGGAACAAAAAATTCATAGACTCTTAAGGGAAATAATGGGGGAAAAGTAAGAATAAAGGAATTTTATCACTTGTAGATCTCAAACTATATTATAAAGCAGCAATCATCAAAATCATTTGGTACTTGTTAAAAAAAAAAACAGAAAAGTAGATCAACAGACGAGCCAGACAAGAAAAAATCAGAAATAATTGAACTCAACAAACCAATATTCAATAAACCCAAAAGACAAATTACCTAGTAAAGGATTTCCTATCTTATAAGAACTGTTGGGAAAACCAGAAATTAGTCTAGAAGAAACTGGGCTTAGATCAGCATCTTAATACCATATTCCACAATAAATTCAAAATAGAAACATGATCTGAATATTAAAGATCATACCATAAAAAACTAGAAGGAAAGCAGATCATACACCTTTCAGAGCTATGAACAGAGAGTGAATTCTTAAACAAGGGACAGAGACAATTACAAAAGATAAAATAGTTAATTTTGACTACATGAAACTGAAGAGCTATTACAGGAAACAGGATAAGAAGGGAACCAGTTGACCGAGGAACATCTTTTTATCAAATATCTCTGACAAAAGTCTATTAATAACGATATGATTAAAGAATCCTACAAATCACTAAAAAGCAACTCGTAAAGAGCACTAGGAAGGTGCTGATCAAAACAACCCTCATACCCCCAAAACTGGCAAAGATGACAAAAACAGGAATAGTCAAAGTTGGAGGGATTATGGAAAGACGAGCACACACTAACGCATTGTTGGTGGAGCTGTGAACTGGTACAATCTGGAAAGCAATTTGGAACTATGCAAATAAAGTGACTAAAATGACCCCAGAGATTCTACTGCAGTAGTTTTTATGGTAGCAAAGAGATAGAAATAAGTGGATGTCCATCAAGAGGGGAATGGCTAAACAAACTGTGGTACACGAATGTAATAGACTATTTCTGTTCTGTAAGAAACAAGTACAATGAATATGAAGAAATATGGAAAGATGCATACAAAACAATGCAAAAAACACGCAGACCCAGAAAAATAATACATACAATGACTACAACAATATAAATAAGAAGAACAATAAGCTTGGCCCCCAAAGAAGACACAGGAGCAAACACTCCTTTCCTCCCTACCCCCATTCCTTTCCAGAAGTGGGGGTTCCAACGGTGTGGAACATGTACGCAACTTCAGATTTTTCCTGTCGTGAAAGGCAACATCCAGTTCAACTTACCTCCCAGACAGGTCCATCCAGCACTGGGGACAATCCATCTATATCCAGCAGCTGTTCAGAGATCCGACTTCGAAAACCCAAGTCCTAAGGGCAGAGAACATAAGGCAGAGGTATGAATTCCTAGCCCAAAGGGACCAAAGGGAATTCTCAATCTACTACACACCCTAATCCTCACGGTTCTCCATCATGGTCAGAGGAAGCCAGAGCCCCACCCAATTACCGCTGTATCCCTTTCTTCCTGAGGCATGAGCAGGCTCACAGAAGAATTACTGTGGTTGTCATTCAGTCATTTCAGTCGCACCTGACTCTTCATGACCTCATTTGGGGTTTTCCTGGCAGAGACACTGGAGTGGTTTGCCATTTCCTTCTCCAGTTCATTTTACAGATGAAGAACTAAGGCAAACAGGGTTAAGTGACTTGTCCAGGGTCATAAAGCTAATAAATGTCTGAGACCACATTTGAACTCAGGTCTTCCTTACTCCAGACCTGGCACTCTATCTACTGTGTCACCTAGCCGCCCTGACAGAAGAATCCCTAATCTTAACAAAAGGAATTGGGTGCTATTAGTTAGTGAAAAGCAACTGCCTACATTTACACATTGGACCTACACACAAATTTGCTGTATAGGGCATCAGCCCACAGGCACACACCCCACTGCTCTCCCAGTCTGTGTGTTCCTCTTTGATAGCTGGAGCCCTACTACCTGAACACACGCTAATTACAACAGCTCAGCCATTATCACTGATAAATAGCAATACTCTGGTCCTGATGCCCACAGATAGCTCTTTCTATCCACAACCCAAAGATGCTTGAGGGCGGGCATCCTCCTTCACATGGACAATTCCTTTTTTAAAAGGTCAGGTTTAATCTTCCACAGGCCTTGCTGATATGGTGACTCTTCTCAGAACATACTTATCAATGACATTTTGGCCCTCTACACCCCACTTCTAGCTTTCTGGAGTCTTCCTCTCTGGTTATAGTTCTGTTTTGGCTTGGATCCTCCCCTAGTTTTCCCTGGTCTTTGTAGACTGTAGGGCAGTTAGGCACAGGAGGCCTACAAGCTCTTCATTCCTGTTTTTCTTCCTAAACTCACAGCTCTTTTTTTGTCCTTCCCTATTAATCCTATATTTTTTAGCTTTCATCTACTTACAGATACTGGACTGTTCCTTGAATTGCTGCCCCACAAAAAAAAATAAAACTTCACTGGCTTCTCCCCTTAGGTGAGGATACCAGTCAAAAAACCAAGAGGCAGCAAGGAAGAAAGTCTAGGATGGCAAAAATATAAGAGTGACTCCTCTCCTCCTCTACCCCTTCTTTGCCAAGGGAGGGCACCATGGATGTAACATTAAATATAAGACTTGACTTAACTGATACCTTGATTAGGTTTACTGAATTGTTTTTCCCCTTCTTTTCAATGGTGTTAAGGGATAGCTCGTGAGGTGGGAGCAGGATTTAATCAGAAATTAAGGAAACATAAAAACAAAAGATATCAATAAAACATTTTAAAAAGAAAATACAGTGGTGACAACATTCTGACACAAAACTTTTACCTTTATAGAAAACACTAAAGTTCTATGATTGATCCCTACCCCAGCTCCAAGACTATAAAAATGAGAGTGACCCCTATCTTTGAGCTTCCAGGTTGATGTGATATACCAGAAGTAACTAGATTGAAGTCCATGTGAGTCTAGATTTAATTCTGACGTACCAGGCCAAGAAATGATTTGGTATCAGAATGGTCGGAGAACTGCAACTCTTTCACATGGTCACTGATCTCGGACTCCTGGGAGAAGATCCACAAAAAAAAATCATATAAATGAATGTACTACAAAAGATTTATAGCATACCAACACAATCCAGAAAAAGGTTCTGTAATTATCCATAAAATTCAATTCAGTTCACACTGAAAGTACATCTATTTTGGTCCATGTAGATTATTTCTGCCCAAAAGAAAAAGAAATCTATCTGTCCTAGCCTGAATGATCTAGATAGTTATATGCTTTCTCTACATAGCAACTGCCACATTCTCCACACTTTGGCTGGGCAGATCCAGTACGAATCTGTCTACTATTAGTTCAATTCACATCACCAAGGACATAATTAGGAGAAAGAGGTCTCTGAGACTATGGAAAGATGACATAGCCAGGTGTGGTGGGCAAGGACAGAGACTTAGGGTAGAGTCCAAAGCACAACTGTAAAAGACAATAGGAAGGAAGGAAAATAGAGAGTGCGAGACAAACAGAGCATTAAGCTCCCTGGAGGTGCTAGAGGAAAAACCAACTTCTGCTCTGAATTTCCAGTGCCAGCAAGCTTCAAGCCTGGTTCAGGATTTTACTGCCCTACCGGGCTCTGGGAATATTTGTCACAATTAAGGGTGTTGGCTCTGTAGCTGTTCCTGACAGTCTACTGAAGGTTTGCAAATGGAGCTTCCTGCCTTGGTAATAAAGATGTGGGACTGAGATTTTGTAGCATGCTCACAAAAGCAGCAAGGAAGTACAGGCACAGCTGTCCACATGAGAAGGTGACTTACTTCACTGACATCCAATCTGCTCTCTGTTTTCGGCTCTGTCAGCTCCTTCTCTAGTTCATTCGTGGCCTCTTTTTTCTCACAGCCCACCTCTCCAACCACCACTGGGTTCTCCAACGACTGCTTGTTGGCTGTACTTTCAACAGTCCCTGAGTTTACCACTCGAGTCATTTGTGGCCTGGAAGCCCCAGGGTCACCCTTTTCACCGTCTTCTTTGTCTGGGAGCCAAGCACTTGCCAGCGTCCCTCGTCGGCCTTCGCCATCTGCGCTGCCCAGGCTGCTATCTACATCTCGGCCAAAGGGCTTGTCCAAAGTCCGGGGACAGGGGATATCTGAACCCAGTGATGTTTCCTTCTTATCCTCTGGTTGGCTTCTTGGAGACTCCTAGGTAGCAAGTGGATAAATGTTTAAGAACAAAACCTGCTGAGGGAAGTGCAAAGAGAGGTTAAGATACTTAACAAAAGTCTAATGAATTCTATCAATGGTGAGCTAGATTCCTTCATTCACTCAACAAGCACATACTGAACATTTACTACATACCAAATACCATGGGAGATACACAGAATAAGATATAGTCCTTGCCCCCAAGGAACCTACAGTCTAATAAGAGAGATGGTACAAGTATACAAATGACTATCAATACAGATATATGTATATGCATATATATGTATATATGTCTTGATATGTCATATAGAATTGTCACATATAATTGTTATATAAAAAGCAGAAACAAAGAGCTATGGAATCTTAAGGGTGAGAGAGATTACTTTCAGCTTAGGAGATCAGGATAGGCTTTATAACAGAGAGAACATTTAAGCTATGCCTTGAGGGTTGAGTAGAATTTCAAAAGGAAGCTACAGGGGAAGTACATTCCCTGTACAGCCTAAGCAAAGGTCTTGTCTAGGGAATGGGGAGTAGTCGAGTTTGGCTAGGCAGTACGACATGTAAATGCAAAGAACAGGAAGTAAGGCTGGAAAGGTAGGCTGAGACCAGATTCTAAAGGGCTTGGAAGGCTAGCAAAGGGCTTTAGGCTGTATTCAGCAGACAGTAGGAAACCAATGAAAGTTTTTGATCGGGGAGTGACACGATCAGAGCTTGTTATAGGAAGATTAATCTGACAGCTGTGTAAAACAAACTAGAGAGATCTCGCACTCTGTGAGGAAAGGAGTATGAACTACAGCAATAATAGGAGAGAATGGTGGAGACGGGACAGAGGTGAGACACTACAGACAAAACTACCACAACTCAGCACTTGCTTGCATGGAGGGAGAAATAAGGAGAAAAAGGAGTCCAAAAATGACTGAAGGTTTTCAGCCTCAGTACTTGGGAGGACAGCAGTACCACCCGGTGTTCTAGTCCTGGACTATACTGCCTCCCACACAAGTGTAGGTCACCTAGAATGATGACCATCAAAGTGGGTTCACTCATCTCAGGTAATACTCACCACCTATCACTTCTACCATAAAGAGTCAAGATTCCTCTGGGAGCACTGACACCCTTCCTGATCCCAGTCTGAGAGAGAAGGTGACAAACAGACTCAAAAGCCAGTATTTAAAAAAAAAAAAAAGCACAATGCCTGAGAATCACGTGAAATTAAAAGATATGTTGAGAGAGCCAGGATTTCCTTAGTGTGTATATATATATATATATATACATATATATATATATATATATTACCTTCACCTACAAAGACCATAGGCCCTCTTCATGAGTTGCTATGGCACATATGCACACACAAAAAAAAATCTCCTTGCCAAGTGGCCAACCTTCTGGTGATGAGCCTCCCAAGTTCAAACTAGGCTGGTGCTCATTTTCCCTCGCTGGTACCTTTCCAGCCTTATCAGGAGCCTGACCTATCAGAACTTGGGTTCCACTGGCATGGCCTCTGAGAAACCAAGGTTACCTCCATACTACATTGAAACCTCAGAGGAAGACTTCAGTAGATAGCAAACCACCCAAATCAAGGGGGTTTTGGATAGCACTGGGGAAAGTGCTAAGAAAAGGCAGTGGGTTTTGACCTCAATGTGTGACTCTTCGCCCTCTAGTGGACTAGAATGTCTAGAATACTCTTTATGAAAAACTAGGACATTTAACAAATAATGGCCCATTGTGTTACTCTGGTGCCAACCTCAGCTGCTAGCGTGGGGGAGTGGGGGAGTGGGGATGGGAATGGGTGGAGGGATGGAGGGAGTCATCGAAAACCAAAGTAAAAGCCTGAATGAAAGCTAAACGAGGAGGGCAAGAAGGAGACAAAAAGAGCGTGGAGCTAATGCTGAGAATTTTTTTAACCTAAGTTTTATATAGCCTTTTTTTTCCCTTTTATTTCTTCCTCTACTGCCTCCAGAGGTGGTGGGTTCTGTTTGGAATATCTTTTGTATTTTATAGGCCAGATTACTTTGGTGCATGAGTTGGATGGCTCAATCAGCCACTGAGCTTCTTTCCAACTCTCATGTCATGGGCTACAATATGGAAATCCCTCCAAGATAGAGATCAGCAGAGTCATTAGTACCTCATAATTTTAGAAAGCTGCCTGGGGGCACTGAGAAGTGGCTAGCCCAGGATCACACAGCTGGTATGCCTCCGAGGCAGAACTTAGACCAGTCTTTCTGACCCCAAAGATAGCCCTCAATCCACAACACTATGTTCCATTTTGGTCTCCAGAACAGATAATGAAACATACCTCTCCCTTCTCTCCTGAAAGAGAAGTGTTAGGAATGTGTAATGCTGCATACCCTATCAAACACAGTCACTGTGTGAGTCTGTTTTGATGAAAGGTTTTTCTCTGATACAAGAGAGAATTCAATGTGGCTTGGGGAGTAGCATAGGAAATGACTGTGATATGAAAACAAAAGGCATCAATAAACTATTTTTTTAACCCAGCCTATCTTTAGTAATTAGGTCTGAGTAAGGGCCTCTTGGGCTGCACCTAAAGAAATCATAGAGGTGCAAGAGGGGCCAAGACTGAGTGGTAGCATCAGCTAGAATTTATGAGGCTTGGGGTTTCATTAAGTAGACAACAGGTCTAGAAAAAGCAACTCAAGGTTTTTATTGCTGCATTCAAGGTTAGTTATTTACTGAGAAGTTTGGGGTGTGTTTTAATTCTAGAGGAAAAACACAAAGACCTAGGACTGTGTTTTCTTTTCAGTGCTTTTCCTTATTAGTCAAAAAAGTCTGAGTTAGGAATCTGTGATTTTAAAAGGCAGCAGAGACCCCCTCCTTCTATGGCAGCTGAGGATGCACTCCCTAGTTCCCTGGACGCCATCCCATGCAGGATGCTGACCTTGGATGCCGGAGATGAAGCCCGATTCAAGCGCTATTTCCAATACATAAACCTTACACTTGTCTGCCTCTAGTCAATCAAACCTGCCTCAGGTCCAATCACAGCATGAAAGTAAAGACCATACTCGGAAATGAGGCCAGTTCAAGCTCTCCTGGGCTCACACTGACAGCAGAGGGAGGGGTAGTTTTCATCCCATAAAACATTCACACTAACATGCTTGTGCCACTGATTTGAACAACTCTGATGAGAGGTTTTAAGACTTTGTAGTTCTCTGACCTGAATGTTCAATCAAACAAGAAGCAAAAAATCACTGGAGAGCAAATTAAACAACAAACACAAAAAAGGAACTTAGAACTTATGCAAGGTTTTCCATCTAAGGATAATAACTGTTCACTAACCCCAAAGGTACTGCTTGTAGCTCCTGCATCTTATTAATAAGCCAACACAGAATAAAGAGTGTGTATGGTGACACTCTTATAATACCCAAAGGATTGTAAGGGAGATGAGACTCAGGTATCATGAGCCATACACTAGCTGCCACCATGCTCCTCCTGATCCAGAAGAGAAATAAAGGGTGAAATAGATAGAGGAGCATGTGTGTGCATGCATGTATGTGTATATACGTATATATGTGTATATGTACACGTTATATGTATATATGTGTGTGTTATATATGCATGCTTCCTACTATGATAGACCACAGCCAGGAAAGTTCCTAGACTGAGCTACAACCTCTACCCAGAAGCAAAATCTGCCACTATCAAGGGGGAAGGAAATGGGAACTTCGGTCCAGATGATATCCAGCTCTTCTAATTTCTCCATGCAAGAAGAATTTCTCAAAGGTCTGAGAAAGGTTCTGCTCTGCAGGGTAATAAACTTCTTACAGAAGGCAAACTAAACCCAGGATAATGATGGCTGACCCAAGGACTCATGCCAGGGCATCATTACCCTGGGTTTGGGTTCATTACCCAAAGGAGTGTTAGGCTATTTTTCTGTTGTTGTTGTTGTTTTGCAGGGGGGAAGGCAGGGCAATTGGGGTTAAGTGTCTTGCCCAAGGTCACACAGCTAGTAAGTATGTCAAGTGTCTGAAGCTGCATTTGAACTCAGGTCCTCCACACTCCAGGACCAGTGCTCTACTCACTGCACCACCTAGCTGCCCCTGTGTTATGCTGTTTTAAGGAGCAAAATGTTTCTTGAGAGCTGATTAAAAGTCAGAAGACATCAGATAGAAGATGTCTCAAAACTAAGCCCTTTCCATTATATCAGGGATTTGTAAATCACGGAATTTCTCTACACTAGATGACTGGATTAAACTCATTCTAGGCAATCTGTAATTCTGAATCCTCATAGAGCAGTAGTTATTCAGCAAATAATTCAGAAATTCAGAAAACCTGACTTTCTAAATGTTTTCCTCATGAAGTATAACCTTGGTCTTTAAAGACGGAAAATCAGGGTTCACTTCTCAGTTCTTCCATTACTTACATAGCCCCGAACAAGTCATTTAATCTCTAAACCTTCCTCACAGGGTTCTTATGAGGCAAGCACTTTGTAAGCCTTAAAGCATAATACGACAGTAAGTTATTACTATTATGTTACACTGAGACTAAAATTAATATAAGCTGGAATCCACCACCAAACATACTGACAACAGAAACAGGGGAGCAGTGAGGCCTCCTGCGTGTCAGGGGAACACTAAAACAGAACTAAATATTTTTTGCAGAGAAACACCACATAGATAATTTTACATGCAGATAAAGGAGAGCAGACTGCTTTTAAGAAACCTACATGCTTTCACAAATTTCTGCTTTCATTTCCTTCCCCATCCTCATCTCACTAAAACCAAGAACGTGGGACTCCTATCCAAGACAAGACGCTTCTGAACACAAGCTGCCTGACCTCCTATGCTTCGGAGATAGTGTGCGAAATGCTTTGTTGCTCTGTTCAGCACAGTTTTGTTCTCCAGTTACCAGTGCCTGAGCCTGTTCCTTCCTCCTTTGTCACAGCCCCAGGCTCTGGAGCATTTCTAAGCAAGTTTGTGCTATGGTTGCAGAAAAAGCCTCGCCATCTGCATGCAGAGGGAGGCAGTACCTCTAAGACACACTCCAAGAATATCTAACCCGCTCCCCCCCAAGAGAGATGACAGCTTTACTGCCCGCAAGTCCCTTTCCTCCTGCCCAGAGCACAAAGGTAGGGAGTTCCTAGAATCAACAGAGAACAAAAGGAAAGGAAGCAGGGGAGGGAAATCCTAGAAAATAGTGTTTGTGCATGGATCCTACCCTGGGAGTTAGCAGCCTTCTTTTTTCTTCCCACTGGGCCTGTAGTCAGTCCAATTTATTTTCCATGCTTCCTTCCCTGCCCAGTTAGTCTCAATTCTTTATACTTCTCCCCAGTGTTGTTAGCACCTACGAAACACACTGACATCATCACCTGTTAGTCTAAAGTCCTGCCTTCCTCAACTTTGATCTCCTGATGGGATTTTCACTGACCCAACATGCCATCTGCTCTCCTTACCCTGCAGCCTCCCTCTTTCCTCACACTCAGTCCCAACAACTATTTCATGAATTTTTTTCTTTTTGATTCCGTAATAAGACTAGAGATGGGTTGAAAGCTGTAAGCAGGAGAGAAGCGGGCAGGGCAGCCAGGGAGGGGAAGAGGGAGAGACAGAAAGAGAGACAACAGAGAGACAGAGAGAGAGACAGAGAGAGAGACAGACAGACACAGAGAGAGAGAGGCAGACAGAGGGAGAGACAGAAACACAGGAAGAGACAGAGAATGAGAGAGAGCACACAAGAGAGAAAGAATCACAGAAAGAGAGAGAGAAGAGAGACAGACAGAGAGAGAGACAGAGAGAGAAAGAGGAGACAGAGATGAAGAGAGAGAGGCAAACAGAGAAAGAGACAGAGACAGAGAGAAAGAAAGAGACAGAGAGACAGAATGAGAGAGAGCATGCAAGAGAGAATCAGGGAAAGAAAGAGAGGAGAGAGACAGACAGAGAGATGAATGTTGCTGCCTTCCTACTGCCATCTCATGGAATGACAAGTAAAATGATCACCAACAGTCAAAGGAAGGACCAACCAACTTGCAGCCGAAGACTCCTTTGGAAGTTTTCTACTCAGATATAGGAAAGAGTGGGAAGTGCAAAGCAACCGAAAGGATCACTGGTTTCCAAAGGTCCAAACTAGACAACCTGTCCATATCTTGCTTCCCCAATCCTTGATCTACCAACACCACCAGCTGACAAGGGCCCTAGGGTAGCTGCCTTCCCCTCCCATGTGGATCCTTTTTAACCCCTGAACACAAGCTTCTCCCTGTGCTAAAACCCAACCTCTCTCCCTTTGGGAAGGATGTAGTAATTCAACAGTGAGCATAGGCTGGGAGAAGAAAGGCAAAAAGGGAGAAGCTAAGCAGGTCTCTGTCAATGTGCCTAAACCCCACCCCCAACTCCCCAACACCCCCTAGCTTCAGAGCAAACTCATCAGACACTTACCACATGTCACATTTGCTGCCCATTTGTAATGAGGTTTGGGGAATCTTTTATGGGAGGCACCCCTATGAAGAAAGGATTCATGTTCTACTCTCCCTGATTCCCCATATCTAATCAGCTGCTGTATTCTGTCACTTCTACCTCCACCTTATCCCAATCATCCCGCCCTTCCTTTCACTCACTCACTCACTCAGTTACCAAACTATTTCAGGCCATCATTACCTGTCCCCTGGATTACAGTAACAATCTACTACATGGTCTCTTTGCTTGCACCCTCCCCCACATACAGGTTGCCAGAGTAATACTCCTAAAATGCAGGCATGATCATGAGAAGCTATTACCTCTGGAGTAAAATACAAACTTCTCTGTTTGACACTTAAAACCCTTCACAAGCTTGCTCCTGCCTGTCTTCCCAGGCTGATCTGCATGCCCCCTCACACATTCTAAGTTACAGACACCCTGAACTCCTCACTATTCATAACCAAATTTCCATCTCCCACCTGTGTGTCCCCCAAGTCTAGGGCACTTTCTACTCACTTCTGTCTCCTGGAATTCCTTGTTACCTTCAAGGTTTGGCTCAAGGGCCTTCTCCTACACAAGGCATTTGTGGATTCATCTGAGAATTAACACTCACCTACCCTGAAATTACTTTTTATTTAAGTAGCTACTTCAAATGTATGTTTTGAGTTTATCTGTACACATATTATTTCCTCCTTCCCTCCCATCCTATAGCCCACTGGAATGTATTGTCCTTAAAGAGCTAGATTGCTTTTGTCTTCTGTATCTCCAGTGCCTAGAACAGTAGGCACTTTATAAAAGCTTGAGGAACCAAACTGAATTCCAGAAGGGGTCAGATGAGATGACTTCAGAGGTTTCCTCCAGCTCTAAGATACAATGATTCTAAAAAATCTTCAATCAAAGTGAAAGCTCGGAAGCAATCAAGGATCTGTTTAAAGAGACCGCCTAGCTCACGGATGAAGTAATTATCAATCAACAAGAAACCCAAAAGGAACCCTGGCCAGCACACACCAGAGTCCTCATTGGGCCAAATAACAGCAATGATCAGGCACCCATATTCATGGAAAGGAAATCTGTCTGGGTACCATTTCTGTCCCAGAGCTCTAGCTCAGAGACATCCAGGAAATAGTGCCAGACCAAAGAGGAGTTAAGAGATTCAATCCAATGCAACAAACATTTGCTAAGGGCCACCTGCTATGTGCCACGCACTGTGCTAATAGCAATGGGAAAGCAAAGACAAACATGAAATAATCTCCACTCTTGATGAAATGAGAGGAAACAATACAGATACAGGAAAATAAATAAATGTATGTAGCACTTTAAAGTTGGCAAAAAAAAACCTTTACACACATTCTCTCACTGATCCCCACAACAACCTTGTGAGGTAAGTACTACAGATATGATCCCCAGGGGCAGAAATCTGAGAATGAGAAGAGTTAAATGAGTTGCCCAGGATCACACAATGTCTAAGTCCTCCTGACTCCAAGTCCAACACTCTATGCCATACTAGCTCTCCAAAAAACAAACAAACCAAGAAAACAGCAACATATACAAAAAGCATAATAAATACAAAATATATAAAGTAGTTAAATACAAGGTCCTTTTGGAGGGATACTGTCAGATTGGATTAATGTGTTAATTTTAGAGAACTGTGGGGTTTTTTTTTCAATTTTTATTCTTTGTTAAAAGAAATGGCCCTCTACAGAGAGGTGGGGGAGGAATAAATTTAGAAATTAAGGCGGTGTAAAAAACAAGAGATATCAATTGATTTCCCCCTACCCCCAAATTTAAAAAGGTTACACTCTGAGAGAGGAATCTCAGGGGTCTGGATCATGGAAGTCAAACAGTTATGAGTTATGATGAGATCAAAGTCATTCACATGTATAGCTGATGTAGAATAAAGGTACAGGTCATGGGAGTTCAGGAAATGAAACCAGAAGGTGAGGGTATTTGAGGGGGTCATTAGCAGGTGCATTAAAGGCCCCTAGTATGAGGACAAGGGTTGGAGTACAGGTGGTGCACTCCTTGAGAAAGAAGAGAGAATGGCCTGGGGGCCAGTTAATAGCCACCAGGATCAAAACAAGGCGATAGTTCTGGATGGAGTGAACCTCAAAGGAGAAGAGGTTGCTGAGATAGTGTCAGAGAATTGCTGGTAAGTGGTGGTGAAGAGTAAGGAGTATGCTTAGTACAGCTCCCGGCCTAGCACACTGAAGGCATGAAGGACCTGGAGCTGGGTACTCCTCCAGCACTGGAGAGAGTGACTAGAGACGCAGCATCTTCTGGGGGGACGTCGGGTTTTTATAAGTGCGAGAAGATGGAAGAAGTATTTTAGGAAGAAGTATTTCTAAGACAAAAGGCAGCTTGTTGGCTGATAAAAACACTAACAAAAAGGGCATAATGGAAGGGGAGGGAGGTGCTGACCCCCTCTCCACTAGCCCGGTTTTCTTTTTACCTCTCTGCTCCTTCTCTGCCTCTTTCAACCCTTAAAAGTAAGGCTATTACCAAAAGTTTCATTTTCTCTCCAATCTTCCTCCTTTGGAGATCTGGTCCATCCCCACCATTACAACAATCACCTCTGAAAATGACTCCCACATCTATGTTTTTAGTCCCAACTTCTATACTGAGCACCAATTCCTTGTTGTCAGCTACCTGCTAAACATCCCCAACTTGCTGCCTCCCAATACCTCAAACATGAAATCACCATTGGGTTCATAAAGCTTAAAACCAGAACGGGCCTCAGGAGATCATCTAATAAAAGGATTCACTCTATGAAGTTTGGATTCAGTCAAAGGGCCACACTTGAGGACCTAGAGGGTCATATATGGCCTTGAGGCCGCGAGTTCCCCACCCCTAACCCAACACTGTCATTTAGAGATTGAGAAACTGAGACCCAGAGAGGGTGGGTGACTTGGCCAAAATCACAAAGGTAGTCAGAGGACAAGAGTCAAATCCGGGTCCTCTGACTTCCAATTTGATGCTCCTCCTGTTACTTTCGACTTTCCCTTTTTTCTGCACTTAGCACAATTCATGGCACAGAATAAGCACTTCCCTATTACGATCAATGGCCCCACCATTTCCCAGGCACAAAACCTTAGAGTCATACTTGACTATACCTCTCCCCAGACATAATCACACCTTCTCATCCCATTAACTGCCAAAAGCTATTTATTCTAATTCAATATCTCAAATCTGTCCCCTTCCTTTCCATTCTTGCTACTTTTAAAAACCTTCATTATCAAGACACAACAGCTTTCTAACCACTTTCTCTGCCTCTATCTAATCTTTCCTAACCTTTCTTTATGCTTCAGAAAAACTGAACTGCCAGCATCCAAACAGCCCAAGTTTCCCCACCTCTGTGCCATTGCTTATGCTATTCCTTGCACCCAGAACATCATCCCCACCGGGGAAAACTCAACACATTTTTTCAAGGTCTAGCTCCCTCTATAGGATGTTTCCTGATTGCCCCTTAACACAAAATTAGAAGTAATCTCTCCTCTTAACTGTGCACATTTTGTTTGTACCTTTCTGACAGAGAAGTGCATTTTGCCTCCTCCCACCAGCTCTCTGTGGGCTCCTTAAGGCCAAGAACTATGTCTTAATCATCTTCACATTTTCCCTAGGAACCAGCATGGTATGTTACACTTTTTTTTTTCCCTAGGCCTGTCATGTAATCAGACTAGGGAGCTCCTAGTGAGAGATATCCTGTACTGATGCAGGTCAGCACCTTCGAATCTGAGAGTGATGTCCAGGCACTCAGAGGTTAAACAACTTGTGCAGGGTCACACAGTTATGTGTCAAGTCTTCCTGACTCTCTCTATCCAAGGCATTCAGAGGTTAAACGACTTGTCCAGGGTCACAGAGTTATGTGTCAAGTGTTCCTGACTCTATCCACCATGCCATACTGCCTCTCATCCCATACAAAGCAGGAACTAAATTAGTATTTGTTGAGTGAATGGATGGAAAGTTCCCTTTCTTGACTTAATCAGCCCACTTCTCTTCATATCCTCACCCACCACCCACCCCAGCCCCACCATTCCCTCACTACCACTTGAACAGGACTGACAAGAAATAATCTTTCCTCCAGGCACATATCCAGCATATCACAAGGATCCTTTGGAAGGAGAGGGCAGGCCAGAATTAGAAATCTGCCTTAAGGGAAATGTCAACCTTACCTCATAATCAAAATTGCCCCCCAGGACTCCAATATCCAGGTGTAGATTCTTGAGGAGCCCAGCTGTGCTTCGGAGGCTCTGAAAAGTGAGTGAACAAAAAAAAAAGACCTATTCAGACTAAGGAGTACAGGAGGAAGTGAAGAAGGAAGGGAGGTGGGAAGAGGGGTGTAACTGTGTCAGGAAGGGAACAGGAACCTCTAGAGGACAAATGGGCAAGACCCCCAAACAACCTTGCCATCAGCCACCTGTCCGAGATAAATAGTAATGCTGACTTGGGCAGATGGCTAAAAAGCTGATGTTGCCTGTTCTACTTCATGCGTTCTTCTTGTGAAGAAGACAACCTAAGAACAATGGGCTAACAATTAACTCACTATGACAAGGAGTGGTTGCCTACATTACCTGATTATCACTCTCCTCCTCTTCATTAGTCTCCTCCCCAAGAGCCAGCAGGCTAAGAGGGTTCTTCTCCTCATGGATGGAACCCAGAAGATTCTTGGTGTAGGGAGAAGTCTTGGGGCCTTGTGAAAGCTAAAAAATGGGAGAAGGAAGCACCCATATGCCAAAGGGAATTAAGAGCTGAAAGACTGAGAATGAAAAAGACATCGGAGCTAAGAGCCTCCCGAGTGAGATCCAATGCTGTGACCACAATCTGCCCTGCTGCAAAGATTCTCCCCACACAACACAGAGCCGTAGCATCTCTGAAGACTTAAATATTCCACAGAGACCGTTTTCCTTCGGTGCTCTCTTTCCCCAAACCTACTGCAGTCTACAACCCAATCTTTCAGGGAAGCAGAGCAACTGGTGCTGGCTGACAGGAATAGCCTGATGCCCAGGAAAAGGCACAAATTCAAACCAAAAAGGCAGCAGTGGGTCTAATGAGCCAAGTCCTAAGTCACCATCCTAGCTCCATCACTGAATCACTGTGCAACTTTGGGCAAATCTTAACCTCACTCAAGATTCCCACAACCCCCACCCCATCCCTTCTTTTAAGGGGGTTAAAGAAGGACCGAATAAACCAAAATGCCCCATTGGGAACTGTTAAAGAAGGGCCATGCAAACTTTGCTTGGTGTTGCTCAGAAACATCTATCTGGGTGTCTGCTGTCATGTATCTGCATCCAGCATCATGTTTCTTGTCTTAGGGTAAGTTGCATTACACCATTACTTCAAGTCCAACACTTCTACAACCTGAAACATCTCCCTAGCCCTATATGCAGTTCTCCTATCTAGCTATCCAGTTTTCTCATTTCTCTTAAAGGCATCCACTTTCTCCCATTTCCCCAAGTATATGAACTTGACGCCATCTTCGACTCTTCCCTTTCCTTGACCCCTCACATCTACACAGAGTGAACAAATCTTACAAGTTCTTCCTTTCCAATGTGTCTCACACAGCCCACTCTATCTATGCAGCTCTAACCAAGCCTCTTGACACCTGAGCCACCTCTGGCTTTCCATATCTGAAACATTAACTACATAAATGCTTCCAATGACGCTGGGACAGGTGTGTCAATCTACGACACACCCATTGGTCCCATGATCAATACTGCCAATGATGCTGGGATGGGTGTGTCAATCTACAACACACCCATTGGTCCTATGTTGCATCTCATGGCTCTGCTCAGCGTGCCTGTGACTTTCCAAACCCAAAAACCCCTCCCTGGCCACCACTGCACCCTCCGTGTCATCTCCTCCATACTAGAAGGTCCTTGAGGACAGGACCCATCTCACTTTTGCACTCATATTCCTAGTTATTAGCTCAATCCCTGGCACATAGTAAGCACTTAATAAATAAGTGCTTTTTCATTCATTCTCAACTTGTTCCTCTCTTTCTAACCCTACTACCACCACCCTAATCCTGACCTTCATGACCTCATATCTATTTACAAATTACTATCACAGTGTCCTAGATAGTACCATGGCCCTTGTTCTCTCCTACCAACTCATCCTAGACACCTCTATCAGATTAGATATCCAAAAATACCATTTTCTTTATGTCACTTTCTCACTTAAAAACTCCCTAAGGGTAGATAAAGTTCAAATTTCTCCTCCTGGCATTACAAAGCCATTCTTCACCTTCCCCAACTAGCCGTACTATTTGTATGAATCCTTCACTCTGACCTGGCAGGTCTTCCTATGTCCCCTGAACATACTAAAGTCATTCTCACCTCCCTGTCACTGCTCATGCTCTTCCTGCTATCTGGAACAGCCTACCCCTCTCTTCCATCCAAATCCTACTAATTCTTCAAGGCTGAGCCTCCATCCCACCACCTCCACAAAGCCTTCCCTAATAATTCCAATCCACACTAATCTTTCTCTCCTCCAACTCCTATTGCATTTGTTGCCCATGTCATCCAACTGTCGGATGCCATAGTGTTTCGTTTTCTAAATGTTTACAGATCACAATTCAGCACATTATTAGATACTGTCTCATTTCCCAGTTGCTTCATATGCATGTGTCTTGTTTCCCCTACTAAACAGTGAGCTCCCTCAAGGCACAGACTATGTCCTGTGTTTTTCTTATTTCCCTGTACTGTGTCTGCCATGGTACCGAGTACACAGGAGGAGTGATTGGCTGAATTTATCCATCTCCCCATAGCAACCACATAGACAAAGGAGAGAGCATTTACCAGGGCAGTTTCCAAAGGCTGAGGAGATTCCACTGAGCTTCCCAAGTTCATACTCACGGACGAACGGAAGGTTGGGGCTGAGGTGTCCATGAGACTGCGTAATGGAGCAAGGCCTCCCACAGGTACGTGAACTGGAGCTAAGGAAGAACCCAGGGCCTAGGCAACACAAAACACCTTGTCACGTACCCTAATAAGCCATGTGGCTCCAAGAATGCTGGAGACAGATATAAAAAAATAAACCATCTACATTCTTCCCATTCAAATTTAAATCGCCTCTGTTCAGAGGCTGCCAATGAAAAATGACATTTAGAAATTAACATTATGTTGAGAGCACTGAGAAATAACAGGCTGACTTATTGGTCCCCTTATCTCTTCTGTGGGTCAGCATGAACAGTACTTATTCAACTGGCAGATTTGACCTGGGACTGTTCTCCTTTCAAGCAACAAGTGGGAAAATAAGTACCTTTCCCCTTCTGCTGACTAAGGAGAATGTGAAAGAAGCTATACAAAAGGGTGTGATCTCTCTACTTGAAACAGAGATGAAGTGGTTCACTTACTCTTCCCCTGCTGGTTGTGCCTGCTTTTGGAAATGCCAGCCAAGGGCCAAGAAGGCAGCATAATCTAAAGGAAACAACACTGGACTAGGAGTCCAGAGACCCGGGATCAGATGATGCCTCCATCTCTTACTTCCCCCATGACTTTGGGCAAGGTATTTAACATCTCTGAACCTCAGTATCTTCACCTGCAAAATGGGGGTACCACTCATCCTGCCTACCTCACAGGACTATTCCATGGTGGAAAGAACAGTGATTAGGAAGGAGGAAGCCCGGGTCCTAATCTTGCTGGTCACCCGTGTGACCCTGAGCAAGGCATAGCTCTCTGGGTCTTGGTCTCTTTATCTGTAAAATGAGGCACTTGTTTCTGCCAGCTCGATGACTCCCCATCCTTCTTAGTCCTAGGGCCTTCTCTCTGTTTCCTATTTATCTCGTACATAGCCTGTTTGTACATAGAAGCTTACACGTTGCCTCCCCCCATTGGACTGTGAGCCTCAAGGGCAAGGCTATCTTTTGCCTTTCTTTGTATCAGCACAGGGCCTGGCATGTAGCCATGCTGAATAAAAGCTGACTGACTATTAAATCTAAATGAAGTAACAAATGTGAAAACACTTTTTCAATTGTTACATGTGGAAGCTAAAATTATCATCATCATCATAGGAATAACAGTTGTCAGGGCCTGTCAAGAGTAAAGTTTTATAAGTGGCAATGGTGTAACAATTTAGAGAGTTCTTCAAAAATCCTTACTTAGTCCTTTCCCTAGTTGTTTGGGCCTTCTCAGTGCAAAGAGTAGAAGCACAGAGAAAAGGATGTAGAAAGGATCCTGCTTAGAACGCCCAGACAACTGATAGCAATGGACAAATTTCCTCCATTCCTCCCCACACAGGCTCAGCTTAGGGAGCCAAGGACTGAAGCACTTGGGACCAAAACGTCTGCTTTCCTTTGCAGAGAGCCATTTCTGAACAGAGGACGACAGGCGCTCATCTAATGAGATGAGATGAAAGGCCACCTAAGAACTAGCCTGGTCTCCTGACAGGTGAGGCAGTTGCATGATTTCTCATGGTAAGGGAGTAAGAGCAGAGTACACAGGAAAGCTCTTCCCGATGTGATTAGAGAGCAAGCCTGGGCCTGTTCCTCCTGGCTCCCCTCCCTCCAATCAGTTTCAGTGTGTCAGCAAGCAAAATTCTCCCTGCGTTGTATTTATGGAAAATTATAGACTCCTAACCCGGGTAATTCGCTATCACGCTGGGGATTGGGAGAAGGAGACAGGCACGCCGAGGTCTTTGTTCTCCCAAGCCTTTACCAAATCAGTGGTTATCGGGAAATTACACATTCTTGGCCCCTAGCTAATTATGTTCTACAGATGGCCATTAACTGTGAGTGTGGGGCTTTGGGTAGAGTTGTCCTTCAGAGAGGATAAACTTGCTGCCATTGGGCTAATTAAAACTTCCAGGATAATCTGCAGCTTTATCCGATATTTATAGTCCTAGAGTAGTTATTAGCAGCTAACGGAGCACTAATGCATGCCAGCAATTAGGAGCCGGAGGCAGCAACTGGGTGAAGTCACAGCTGGGCAGCAACAAGAGGGTAACTGGGCAAATTCAACCCCACTCTGTCCCACACTCTTAGTCCATTTGATTCCTTCTGAATTAGTGTAAATCTCTCTGATTTGGGGGCAAACATCCCTGACCCTTGGTGGTGCCTACTCTATGGAAAGAAGGGAAGCACCAAAGTAAGGCTCCCTCTTCATCCCCCCTAGCTGCAGCCACCAGAATCTAAGACCAGGAGGAGGCCATTCACACCATTTTCTGATGCAGAAAACTAAGATTGGGGTGGATGGGAGATTCTGGGTTCTAAAGTATACCCAGGGAGTATGCAAACTCCCTGGTTTTGCAGGATATCAGGCAAGTGACCTAACTTATCTGAGGCTGGAGGGTGAGCACACAATTTTAAAATGGTTCCTCTTTTCCATCTCAATTATTTAAAGTCTCAAAGTGGCCAGCTGCTAGAGAAAGTTCCCCACATCCTGGAAATACACTCACCCGTCCCTTTCTGGTATCCCAGGGCCAGCAGTAACAATTCCCTGTTGGCCATACGCTGGCTTCTTTCTCCTTAAAACATTTGTGTGTTACCACTAAGTACTGAGGGAAAGGCAACCTTGGTAGCCATCTCATGGGCGACCAGATAAAGAAGCTATGCACTGCAAGGATATCTCCAAAAATGCCCAGATTGTGCAGTCAAAGAATCAGCATTCAATGAGGGAAGTATGATGGCTTACCAGCTAATGACTATCTTCAGATTCAAAACCCATTCACAATCTTGAATCTAATCTGCCACCCTCATTCCCCCGGCTGCCATGCCTATATATCCCCTTCCTTGACTCATCCCTGCAGAGAAGCCTACCTGATTGAGAAGCTGCCTCATCCCTGACTCTGCAGCTGGGCCTCTGCTGGACTTCAACTCAGCTTCCTCCTGCCTGTGGGGCCTGGTAGCTGGCTGCAGATGGATTTGCTGCGTGGCCCCATCCCCTTCAGGGACATTGCCTATTGCCTCTGGGCCCTGAAGGAGCTCTGGTGCCCAAGCCATGGGCCCTGACTCTCCCTCAGTGGCTTTAGTTTCCTCTTGCTCACCCTCACTGGGTGATCCGGGTGACCCAGCTGCCATGCGGCAGACCATGCTAGCAATGTCCCCGCATGGCATCTCTGGCATGCCCTCAGCCAGCAGTGGGGCTTCTAGCCGTCTAGAGATCTTGACCATGTGCAATATGTGCTGATAGAATCTCTGGTCCTCAGAGTAGCCTTCACTTTCTGATCGCTCATCTGTTGAGCTCTGGGTATGGACCAACTGAGATTCGAGAAAGGAGTGGGCATGTTGGGCCAGTCGGCCAGCTCCTAAATGGCACATTGCCAGTTCTGACTCCCGGGAGCTTTGAAGGTCCCAGGAGAAGTTGTCCACCTCACCCAAGACCTGTGAGCCCAGGTGAGATGCCAGACTGCTGCTACTGCTACTGCTCTCCAGGTCCGGTTCAGAGGCACTGAGCTTCTTGTCTTCATCTGGAAGCCCTAGTGGCTGGGAGATCTCCCTGATCTCACTGGTAACAGGCATACTTTCACGGACATTCTCTGACAGGGCATTCTGAGCTGCTTTCTGTACCAGGGGTGGTGCTATGTCTGCATTTAGTGGGGGAGCGAGCAGGTGGGCTCGCAGTCTGTCTTGAGCCAAGGTTGCTTGTACCTCAGAGTTGCTAAGCTCAGACTCCTTGCAGCTCTCCTGGTCACTCTTGCTGAGAAGCCCAGAGGCCTGTCCCATCCACAGTCCCTGGGACTCTCTTTTCCTCCTGCCTTTACCCAAGAGTCCACCTTCCTCAAGGACCTCTTGATGATTTAACTCTTCAGCCGGACTGCTATCTATCAAAAGCAACTTGCCCTTCCTGCTCGACAACGGGCGCTCAGAACTGTAGGGAGACAGGGAGGCTGCATCTCCCGGGCCTGCTGAGGGAGCCAGGTTCCTGCCTTTGTCACCACTAGGGCCAGTTAGGCTCCGTTTGGACAGGTTATAGCAGACCTGCTCCCCTTCTGCCTGTGAGCTCTTGATGACTTCAGAGAGCTTTGAGTTGGTGGAGGGTTGACTCCTACTCTCTAACGCCTCTGGGCCATCTTGGAAAGGGCTGATGCTTTCGGGGCCCTGAGTACCAGATTTCAGCTGCTTGCTCATCATTTCTAGCTCTTCTACTTCAGCGTCTGAAAAGCCCAGGTAAAACTTCTCCATCAGCTTCTGGGGCTTCTCAAGGCTCACCTGGTCACCTAGTTCTGTCTTGCCTGGGGCTGGGGCTCTACCTAAGATTTTCTCCACATCATCAAAGATCTGGTGGGTTCGGGGAACTTGGCCTTTGGACAGTGGCTGCAGCTTGCATGGCAAAGCCCCCACGAGAGGCCAGGGGTTGTCCCCCAGCATGCACATGCCCTTCCCTTTCCTAAAGGAGTCCTCACTTTTCATCTGCATCTCCTGTTCTAGGTCCAAGCCAGTGAGCCCAGATGCTGGTAGGGGGGATGGGCCACAGTAGAAGGAGGAAGAAGGTAAGATCCCCTGCTCTGGCTGTGTTTCCTAAACAGGCAATATAAACATGTAGAGAAAAGTAAAATATGGCACTTCTGATATACTAGTTACTTCTACGCAAGACAGTCTATGCCCCTCTGAAACTATGGACAGGTATAACCAAGCTGGGAAAGAAAGCTAAAAAGCCAAATTATCAGCCTGGAAGAGTTTATCCCTGGGGCAGTTAGGTGGCACAGTGAGTAGAGCACCGGCCCTAGAGACAAGAGGACCTGAGTTCAAATCCGGCCTCAGACACTTGACACACTTACTTGCTGTGTGACCTTGGGCCCCAATTGCCCTGCCTTCCCCCCCTAAAAAAAAAAAAAGGGCTTATCCCTGATAAAATGGCACCAGGCTTATTAGGGCCAGTTCCACATAAAGGAAATCTGGCATCTCTCAGGAGCCTGAGGAGGGGGAAGAAAATAACTATAGCCTAACCCTATGGTAACCATTTAATGCTTGGAGCCCACCCTGCTTAAGGAAGACTGTCCCACTGTAATGAGACCTGCCTCCTATAAAACCCAATGGGGTCTAAAGCTGCTGAGCAGGGCTCTACCAACCAGACAACAGTGGACTAGCAGAACTGAGCTGGTCAAATATTCCTCACCTTCCTAAAACAAAGGTAAGACTGTTTGGAGGGGGAAAGCAAGATGATTTGGGCTAGGACTTTACACCCAGGATTGAATCCACTATCCCATGGCCATCCTCTGCTCTCCATTCTGATGAGCTAAGACTGTCCAACTGCTAAATTAATTATCTTACACTCTACTTGGAACACTCAATACTTTATGAAAGTGAACAATTAATTAACTATTTCAAAATTACATGCTTTATCTTTCTTCTTAAAGGAATGGGACTTGGTACCATGATGATAGGTTTTGTGAAAAATAGGAGAATACACAAAACTTGAAAAGAGTTTGGAGGGCAGGGAGAATGGGGAGGAGAGACTGACCTGACAGGTAACTACTATAAGGTAACCCCTGTAATACATGCCCTAGAATGGGCAACTTGGGGGAGGAAAGGAAGGCAGGGGACGAAAAAATCACATCCCTGAGAAGTCAACACTAGACTGGGAAAAGCTACAGACTCCAAAATAAGGGAATCAGGCAGGCATGAGGGATGACTGAAGCCCTATGTCTATATCCTGACTGAATTAAGTAAATCTATAGACTGATTTTAGAACCATTCTTCCCTCCCACTGCCAAGGAGATTTAGCGATCTCATTTTCTGGTTGTCTGTTTGTCCCCATCTGTATTTCTTGGGGCATAAGTCTTATGGGAAGACCATTGGCCTGGGTATTAAAAAAAAAAGGCTAGGTTCTAGTCCCTACAATACCAGTGATTTTTCAAGTCCTTAAGTCCTCCAAGTTCTTTCATAGTCCTTAAGTCCTCCATTGATAAAATGAGAAAAATAACTCCTGTCCACTTCTATACTGAGGCATGTTGTCAGGAAAAATGAAATTATAGAGAAGCTTATTGAATGAAATTATGGAGAAGCTTATTGAATTAAAAAGAAAAATGCTATGGTAATCCAAGGTATTACAGTGACCATCAAAACTCTCTTTTTTCCTTAAGACAAGGTCTCAAGGGTTACTCATGGCCCAATCCCACTCATGATGACATGGGAGCTTTGACCTATTCCACTTCTGACCTAGCCCAGTTGGCTCTGCCTTAGGCAATGTAGTGGGCCCCTGCTCCCCAGAGTCACTATAGCAAAGCTAAATTCAGTATGGACACCCGATCGGCATAGCCCACTACAGCTCAGAACTTCTGAGCTCAAGAGATCTGCCAGCTTCAGCCTCCCTGGTAACTGGGATTACAGGGGTGTGCCACTCCACCTGGCCAGTTACCATCAAATCTTAGTCATTCTTGCCAAGGAGGAGAACAGTGATAAGGATCATTCAAAACAGTGAATGACACCAAAAGCATTTCTCTTTGTCTCTGGGAGGTACTTTTTTGCTTACATCTAAACATGGCTATTCTGGATGTCTGGGAATTCACATGTTAACATGAATGATCAAAGTTGTGAGGACACAGCTTTAAAGGAGTGGGAAAGCCATGCAGTGTAGCCGTCTTGCCCTCTTACCAATCTCTCCGTGAAGACCATTCCATGGCAGAAATAGAAAGCATCATTTTGCAGACTGACATAAAACTTCAGCTTCAGGAAAGCTTCTCTCTGTCTAAGCTTCTCTGATGACCATTTCCTAGGGGCAAATGTTTTAGCTAAAATAGGACTCCTTTTCCAGTTTCTACTGGGCTTTCAACTGACATGGAGGAAGATCTAACAAGACGGACACCATCAACCAGAAATTTTGAAAGCCAAGATTGGCCAGAGGTAAAAACACAAGAAGAAAAATAAACCTGCAAACAATCAAGAGTTGACTATACTATGATTGTTATTGCTACTAACATTACCTTTAATTTCATAGTTCTGGAAGAAACATCCAAAAGTATATAAAGCCCCACCAGCTTCAGCCTTGCCCCCTTTAGATGCCAGCAAACTGTGACTCACCATGGGAGTTTTGGGAGGTTCCTTGTCCTTCTTGTCCTTCCTGTCCTTCTTCTTTCTCTTATCTTTCTTTTTGATGGCTCCAGGAGTTGACAGCTTTCCCCGTTCCTGGATCACCAGGTTCCGATAATGCTCATCACATGGGTGATCCCACATGGACTGTCCGTTGGCGAAATTGAAATAGTAAATATCACCTGTGATATCCTGGCTGGGGAGAAACAGAAATTGAGACCAATGCCTTCCCAGATCTGAAAACTACTTTTTAAAAAGCGGAATTACTGTGTTGTTAGAGATACTGTTCTGTCAGGGATGAGGAGTCAGTTTATTGGCCAGGAGGGCTGGGTTTCACTCCCTATTAAGCCAATGATTTTCAAGAGAAACGTGGTCCTTTGCTCCCCCATAGATGAGGACTTTTGTGATGAGAGAAGTATAAACAAAGGTTTTATTTCCAGAGATCAGGCTTTATTTAAAATGGTTTATTAATTTTCTAAAAGAAAGAATTCATAGTGAAGTTTTAATTGTGCATGTAAAATTAAGTTATTGACGATAACTTCAAGCCACACCAATGAAGTTCAGCATCCAGAATACTTTATAAGGCTGTACAAATACAGAGAAAAGTAGGAAAGGAGTTTCAACATGTGCAAGCCCAAGGTAATGCATTTAGGAGAAAAAAACACAAACTATCTTATAATATTAATATTAAAATTATGGAATCTGAGCTATCATTTACTACATATGAAAGGGCCCCAGGAGTCACTATAGATTATTCCTTATACATGGTAGTTCAATACATTACTATGGACAAAAAGAAAAAAATAACTTCTGGAATTCATCAGGAAGATTGTTAGAAGTGAAACTTTACCTTACTTTTATGCAAATCCATAATGAATCTATATTTATCATACTGTATACATTCCTAATCATTCTGCTTCATGAGAGATATAACAGAATTAGGAAAAAGTCTGGACAATCAGATAAGCAAGTTAATCTGGGGTGGCCATAGGACTGTAATTAATAATAATTAATAATAATAACACCACTTATCTAGTGCTTTAAGGTTTGCAAAATGCTTCATGAATATTAACTCATTTTATCTTCCCAACAATCCTGGGAGGTTGTTGCTATTACTGTCCCCATTTTACAGATGAAGAAATTGAGGCAGAGAGCGGCTATGTGACCCCAGGCCAATCACGTAACCTCTGCAGCCAGGTTTTCCTGACCCCCAGGTCCAACACTCTCTCATTGTGCACCTAGGTGCTGTATAAGAATAGGCTAAAAAAGTCAGGACTCCTATCTGGAAAAGCTAAGGCCTAAAGGAGATGAGTGACACCTATAAAATCATAAATAGTATAAATGCCATGAGACAGATAGCATGGGCTTGTTCACGAATTCCTGTAATGAAAGGACAAGGGAGAAACATTCCTACAGGGGAGTTTAATCACAAAATAAATAAATGCTACTTTATATACAAGTAAAAGGCATAGAATTCATCATCGAGGATGGGTATGACCAGAAGTGGCCTAGTCAACTGTTGAAAACAGATGGACGACCCAGGTGCTACAATAACACCTGGCTATTAAACGAATCAGGAAACTAGATGGTGCAGTGGACAGAGCACCAGCCCTGGAACCTGGAGGACCCTGAGTTCAAATCCAACCTCGGACACTACTAGTTGTGTGACCCTGGGCAAGTCATTTAATCCCATTTGCCTCAGTTTCCTCATCTGTAAAACGAGCTGGAAAAGGAAATGGCAAACCACACCAGTATCTTTGCCAAAAAAAAAAGGGAGGGGTCATGAAGAGTAGGGAATGACTGAAACAACTCAATAACACCATTAAATGAACCAGGGAAATATCTCCAACACATTATCTATAGAAAGACTAGAACAGAAAACACATGAGAAACAAAGAGAAGTTGTTCTTTGCACTGGTATAACAAGTGCCCAAGTAGAGCTCCATCCAAGTACTACTTGACATGGTGGCTAACAATTTTCACGCCTTACTGAAGGAAGGTTGAGCCCCTATGTGCCTCTTTGTCGGAAAAGCCAGAGAGGGAATGTTTAATCCTGCTGCTCAAGGTGAGGGCACATGTCCTCAAGAAAACCAAAAAGGCTACCCAGAAGATCAGGAAGGTTGAGTCTAGACAGGAGGCAGTATATTTAAAAAGTATGATCCCAGAATTGAAGAGAAGGAAGAGTGGGCTGGATTACATTTTACAAATTACACAGCACTTTTAGCAAGCCTGACATGTTCACGACACAAAAATCCATTTTTAGCACTGATACTCTTCCAGAGAATAGTACGTGGCTACAAATCATGAAACATCATGACCTCCAAGGAATCAAAATTCTGAGTGACCTAAAGAGATATGGTAAGTCTAAGGAAGGTACAGAATGTCACCAACAACAGGAACATAAGAAAAGACACAAAGGACAGCAGCTAGAAAATGCATTAGAAAAGGAAACAGTCTGGTTATGCAGGAATAACAGCGGATAACATAGGAAAAGCCTGATCATGGTACTGTTATGTCAAAAAGCCTGGAAATCTACTTCTGGTAGACCCTACACACAAGATCTATAGAAGGGAATGGACAAGAGTCACACAGAATGAGTAAGCGTGGATGGATTGACAGCCTTCTGTACCACTGGAAGTACTTCATCAATAAGACTGGAGTCCCTATGAAAACATACATAGCAAGTATACTAAGTATATGAATAACAAAGTGAGTATATTATTCATATACTTTGTATATATTATACTTGTACTATGTATACGAATATACTCATTGTATTATTCCAACGCATAGTACTGACAGGAAATACATACATACATATATATATATATATATATATATATATATATATATAATATATATATATATATATATATATATATATATATATATACATATATATATATATATATGTATATATACATATACATATATATATACATATATGTACGTATATATGTACATACATATTTTTTAAACTTTAAATTTACAAACCTTAAAGTGTTATATAAATATTATTACTACTTTACAACAACAACTACTACTGCTGCTGCTGCTGCTGCTACTACTACTACTACTACTACTACTACTACTACTACTACTACTACTACGGGAAAGTACAGGATACTTGGAATGATATATCTAATCTCTGAGATTCACATCAAGGATGGAATCTATATCCTTCCTTCCATAACATGTTTATTGGTGCTTAGCCAAAGACAAAATCATGGACTAGTTGAACCACAAATCTGACCTGGGATGGTCACAACTCAGCCTCTGCAGGGCAATATGCCAGGGACACATTGTATCAACCTTGAGGGCAACACAAGCACATACCCAGAACCAGTAACGATGCCTAGCAGGCCCATATAGAATGTGACATTTATATATTTTCCTCACTCACTAAGTGCTCAAGAAAAGATAGCCACTTAATGCAGGTGTTGTGCCTCCACATCCTATGAACCCCAAAGAATGCCTACTTACCATGGTTTCCACTCCATAGGGAGTGGAGCCACAATGCCTTCTCGGGCCAGCCACATTAATTCTGGTTCACTGTTGGGATCAATTCCAATTTCCCTGGCAAATTCAAAAATTTCTGCAGGAAGAGAACAATGGAAAAGGCAATAAACATCATTACCACAAGATGTGCTATTCTCCCATTCCAAGAACGTAGGTTTCCCAACACGAACAAGAGCGTGTCTGTCTCTCAGTCTGAGTGGGTCCATCTTCTGGACTTCAAAAGTGCTCAACAGATTTTGAGGACCTTTATTCCAAGTGCCTCATTTTACAGATGAGGAACCTGAGACCCAGAGGAGGTAAGTGGCCTGGAGTAACATAGGCATATTAAACTACTGGAAAACTTCTTTCCCTAAAGTCTTGAAGGAAGAGGAGATTGTACTCAGCTATGAGGACTAGGTTAAGGGTAATTTTGCTTGGGGGCAGATAAAGGGATGAGAGATCTCTGGTGAACCTAGTCATAAAGGGAGGGCCATTAGGGACAATGAAAGTGTAAAGCTGAGGGCAGAAATCTCAGGTGAAGAAATGATAAAGATGGCAAGTCTTTGGGGAAATTGGGACACTGCTGACCGGATGGCATCAGAGATTAAGATCTGAAGACCTGGGTTCAAGTTGTACCTCTTACATCTCCAAGCTATTTGACTATGAAGAGGTCACTCCAAGTCTCTGAGTTAAGACTTATCTACTAAGTGCTTTACACGTTACAGTGGAAAGAGTTTTCACATCAATAGAACCACGTCGTTGGCTTTGAGAAGTTTAAAATAAAAGTTGTTCAGTTTTTTACAGAAATTTTTTAGGTGATTTTAAATCAAGCCAAAAAAAAAAAAACCTCACCAATACTAATGGCCTTAAGGTAATATTTTGGAAGAGAACAGCGGAAACTCTGCTGGCCAATGAAACGAATGGATTTGTATAAAATGTCCCCTAAAAAAGCATGAACAAAGCATCTGGATATTTTCCAAGACAGTGTCCAGTACAATGAGGAAGGGTAGTGATGGAACATGGCAAGAGAAAGAAAAATGGGTGTAGAGCAAGAATTCCTGGGTTCAATGCCACACTTATTGTCTGGGCGATTACGAACAAACTTATTTTCTTAATTTAAAAATAGAAAAAAAATTAATTTTTACACTACCTACCCCAAATGGGGGTTGTAAGGAAAGGTTTTATATACCTTAAAGTGTTATAGAGGTAGCCAGGTGATCCTGTAGACAGAAGGCCAGACATGGAGTCAGGAAGACCTGAATTCAAATCCTGCCTCAGAGACTTACTAGCCCCTGGGCAATTCAATTAACTTGTCTTAGCCTCAGATCCCTCATCTGTAAAATGGGATAATAGTAGCACCTACTTCACAGGGCTGTTGTGGGGATCAAAGGAGGTAACATGCAAAGTGCTTTACAAACCTTAAAGCTCATTATGTATGTGTATGTATGTGTACATATATATACATATATACACATGTAGATGTTAGCTATTTATTTTTATTATATGCATTATTATTATTAGCACCTTGAAGCAGAAACCTTTACTATTTCCCTCTATATTTGGGAATTCTTGCTTTCCCCTTGCCTCAGGCGGTCCATTCCACCCCACAATTCCCTCCCTCTACCCAGACTTCCTCTTGTAACTCATTACCTTGTTCACTGGGGATGTAGGTTTCATCATAGTCTTCCTCCAGTACCAGCTGGTCCCCTATGCGGATAGGTCGCCCCGCCATGTTTTATCTGGGCCCCCAGACCTAGACCCAAGAGATAGATCCCAGAGGAACAATCAGTGGCCAGGAAACAAGGGTCATGTTTGGGATGGTTCATGCAGTACATACGGAAAGTCAAGCAGCCCCCAATCCAAGCTTCTCCAAAAACCAGAGTTCCTCAAGAAGGTAATAAAAAACTCAAATCCGAGGCCCACCAGGCACCAAGCACTCTTGAGGGGATACTGAAGTAGGCCTGAATTACCTCTTGTTTATGGAGGAAACCAGGTGATCGGTCAGTCCAAAAGCATTTATTAAGCACCAACTATGTGCCAGGCATTGTGTTAAGTGCTACGGAACAAAAAAGAGGTAAAAGACAGTCCCTGCCCTCAAGGAGTTCACAATCTAAGGGGGGGAGGGGGGACAAGCAAACAAATATGTACGAAGGAGCTATATATAGGAAAAATAGAAAATAATTAAAAGAGGGAAGGCTTTAGATTTAACAGGAGTTGGGAAATACTTCCTGCAGAAAATGGGATTTCAGTTGGAAGCAGGAGATGGAAATGAGGAAAGAGAGCATTCCAGGCATGGAGGACAGACAGAGAAAACACCCAGAGCCAAGAGAGAGAGAGTCTTATTCATGGAACAGCCAAGAGGCCAGTATCACTGAACTGAAAAGTACCTGTTGGGGAGAAAGTATAAAAATACTGAAGAGGTAGGAGGGGCCTAGGTTACGAAGGGCTCTGAATGACAAATACAGCATTCTGTAGTTGCTCCTGGAGACAATCAGAAGCCACTGGACTTTACTGGGTGGGGGGTAACACGATTAGGTTTGTGTTTCAGGAAAATCACTTTAGTGGCTGAATGGAGAACGGATTGGAGAGGGGAGACGGTTAAGGCAAGCAGACCCACCAGCAGCCTTGTGCAATAATCAAGGCATGATGTGATGAGGGTCTGCACCAGAGTGGTGTCAGAGGAGAGAAGGGGGGTATATATGGGAGATGTTGTAAAGGTGAAGTCCACAGGCCTTGGCAACAACTTGGATGTGGGGAGTAAGAGATAGTGAGGAGCTGAGGATCACATCTGGATTTCAAGCCTGAGGGCTCCACTCACCCTTTCTTTCAAAGCCTTACTAAACAAGTCTGAATACCAAAAAGACAGCTGGGAGCTTGGTCCTTGTGGGGGCCTAATATCCCAGTCTATAACACTATAACAACAACGCCCTCTCCTCATTGGTCAAATACCCTCTACTGCTCATATAATCCTGCACTTATACAGTCCTCAGACACCCATTTATATACAGATAAAAACTCACAAGTTCTTAAATAAGAGTGGGAGGCCCAGCCCAGGAAAAGCCCTACTTGTCTCTTAAGAACCATTGATAGGTCATGCCTTATCCAGGAGTCAACTAAAACAGAACAAACCGGGAGATTGCACCTGTATGGATACTGATCTTTTTAGGATAGCAAACTATACATACTATGCTGATGCCAGGGGAACAGGCAGGCCAAAAATGACCAACACCTGGATCTAAATGCCAATGGATGGTACAGAAAGCAAGACTTAGAGGGATACCCTGCAATCTCAGGACCTGGACTCTTTCATCTTCCCTTTTCCTCAGAAGCTATCTGGTGACAGAACGGAAAACAGTACACAGAACTGCTTATTCTCAAGAGCAATAAATGCAAAGTTGTCTGTTTCCAAAGAAGCCAGAGTTGTCAAGGATTATTCTCTCTATTACACAGTTGGCTAAACTGAGATAGGGATTTGCTCCAGGGAGGAGGGAAGTGCTGGCATTTTGAAATCGGGTAACATGCCAATATAATGCTCAGACCTCCATAACCAAAAAGCAATCTAAGGAAGTGCCAGGAACCATCCAAAGAAATTGGATACCTAGACCACCAAAACTCATAAGTGCCCCCGGTTTCTGACAAGAGAACAATTAGACTATTGTATGATGGCCTGTGGGATCTCAGCACTTGTACTTGAGGAGAAGAATAGGAAAGGAAGGTACAAGAGGAGCAAAAAAGGGAAGTGAGAGAAGAAGCAGCAGTGGCCAAGACACTCTATGTACTGAGCATCATGAGAATTTTTGTATACCAGTGAATATAAGAAAATTATCTATGTGTCTCCATCTTACATCTCCTGTCCTTGCCTGCCCTTTAAGCTTAAGACCTAGTTATTTTCAAGTTGTTTAAGAAATCAGGTAAAACCTAAGTAATAAAAATCCCTGGATAATCAAAAAAACTTAATTTTAGCAAATAACTTCCATTTCCTTCAGAAGCAAATCTTTTGACAGAACCACTGTCAAAGAATAACATAAATGAGTTCATTTTCCCCTTTCCTTCCTCACCTTATCAAACCCTCAGGAAAAGATATAATAAAAGTCAAAAAGCAGTAAGATGAATAAGAAATGACAAGTCCAAGAAATCAACCCCAAAATAAAGAGTGGGTTTTAGTAAGGGATATAGGTGATGGGAGAAATCAGATTACCAAGAATTGCTTCATCCTAACTTCAACCAGCTACTCAACTGTAAACCCCAGGAACTAGCAAAGACATGGTTATTCCAGTATATAATCTCACTCAAAACTTAGCCCTTCTGATAATAAAAAATTAAAAAGTTTTTGCACAAACAAAACCAATGCAACCAAAATTATAAGGAAAACAGAAAACTAGGGGGAAATTTGCAACAAATATCTTTGATAAAGGCCTCGTTTCTCAAATATATAGAGAACCCAGTCAAATTTACAAAAATGCAAAAAAACAAAAAAAATTTTAAAAAATTTAAAAAAAATTTACAAAAATGCAAGTCATTCCCCCAGTTGATAAATGTTCAAAGGATATGAACAGGCAGTTTTCAAAGAAATCAAAGCTATCTATAGTCATGAAAAAATGCTCTTAATCACTACTGATCAGAGAAATGCACATTAAAACAACTCTGAGGTACCACCTCACACCTATGAGAGGGACTAATATAACAAAAAAGGAAAATGTTGGATATTGGAGGGGATTGGGAAAACTGGGACACTACTGCACTGTTGGTGGAGTTGTGAACTGATCCAACCATTCTGGAGAGCAATTTGGAACTATGCCCAAAGGGCTATAAAACTGTGCACAACCTTTGATCCAACAATACCACTGCTAGGTCTATATCCCAAAGACATCCAAAAAAGGGGGAAAGGACCTATTTATATAAAAATATTTATAGCAGCTCTTTTTCTGGTGCTAAGAACTAGAAATCAAAGGGACGCCCATGAATTGGGGAATGACTAAACAAGCTGTGGTATGTGATTATAATGGAATATTTTGTGCTACAAGAAATGACAAGCAGGATGATTTCAGAAAAACCTGGAAAGACTGACATGAACTGATACACAGTGAAGTGAACAGAACCAGGAGAACATTGTATGTAGTAACAACACTGTTCAATGAAGAACTGTGAATGACTTAGCTATTCTCAGCAAAACAACAATCCAAAACAATCCCAAAGGACTAATGATGAGGCATATTCTCTGCCTCCAGAGAAGAACTGATATTGACTGAATACAGACTGAGGCATGCTATTTTTCACTTTCTTTTTTGTCTTTTATTCAAATCTTCTCGTACAAAATGACTGATACAGAAATTTTTTACATAATTGCACATGTATAAGCCACAACTGACTGCTTACAATCTCAGGGAGAGGGGAGGGGAGGGACGGAGGAAGGGACAGAATTTGGAACTCAAAACTTTAAATAAAAATGTTAAAAAAAATTGGAAAAAAAAAAACAACTTAACCCCTCCATCAAGCTTGCCTAATTTAAACATTGATTTATCATCCCTTCAAGCCCTTGATCCTCATTCCAAGTGTTCATGTATGTCATACATACACGTATATGTATTCTTCTCAAGGTCATGTTCCTTCATTTCTATCTCCCTGTTGCACCTAATCCAGAGTTCTACAAAGAGTAGGTGTTGAGTTAAGGTTCCTAACCCCGTAAATAGAATTTTATAGTCTTAAAAGTCTTAAAAGGATCATGTTTAGAACTGGAAGCTCTCTAGTCCCACAGAGTCATTTTACAGATGAGTCAAATGAGGACCAGAGATGCCCAAGGTCACACAGGACCTGAACCCAGGTCCTGACTCCAGACCCAGTGTACAGGGTCATGACACCATGCCCCCAATCAACTCTCTCAATGTAGTGATCCCATCCATAGCAACCTTAAAAGGTGGACATCTTGCCCCAACCTGAATACTTCCAGTGTTGGAGTGCTCTCTACATCAGACAATCCATCTTATTGTTAGGCTATCATCTTTAGGAAGTTCTTCCTTGTACTAAGTCAAAATCTGCCACCTTATAAAATCCACTCATTGATCCTAGCTTTACCTGAATCTAGAGAAACATTACAAATGCCATTTCAGTCAGTCAATAAACATTTATTAGGTTCCTACTATGTGCCAGGCACTGTGTTAAATGCTGGGGATAAAAACATAATCAAAAACAAAGAGGGTCCCTGCCTTCCTGGAACTTACAATCTAAGGATGGAAGACAAAACACAAGAGGAATTTCTCTTCCTACATAAAGGAGTCCTTCTACTATTTGAAGACCTTCTCCCTGCTAAAGAGCTCCAAACAACTGTTCCTTCTGTGACTTGGTTTTCATAACCCACCCCTGGACTCACTGAAAACATGGACAAACTCTGTCCATATATCCACTGAGGTTTGTAAGACTGCACACCAACAACACAGTCACACAACTAGGAATGTTTGCATAGGTATCCACTACAAACACTATTCAGGTCCCCAGGCCTTTTCAAACTCACATCCTTGGCTACACTTTCATGGAATAAGAATCTAGAAATGAGTGGTCCCTGCACACTGGCCTTCTCCATAGGCAAAAACATCTGCCTCAGCACACACAGAAGACCCTCCTTGCACACTCTCCCTTGTACAGACACAACTGCTCACATATACCGATGACCTCCCCCTTGCACATTCACCCTCCCGCAGACACACCTGTCCGACTACACCGAAGAGCCCTTGCACACTCACACACGGAAGCAGACTACTCAAGGATATCTGCCCAAGGATATCCCTTTGCACACTCGTCCTTGAGCATGCAGACACACTTGCCCATCTACACCAACGATCCCCGATCCCTTCCCTTTGCACACTTGCCTTCGCACACATGCAGACACACCTGCCCACATACACAGACCACCCCCGTCCCTTGCAACACTCGCCACTGGGCAGGCACGCAGGCACACCTGCTCACATACAGCGACGACCCCCTTCCCTTGCACACTTGCTCTCCCACGGATGCTCTGGCCGAGCTCCCGCGCTCTCCAGCTCGCGCGCGCACAACCGGCTCCCAGACACACGCACTCTTGTACAATCAACATCCTCGCCTCGGAAGGTCACCAAACCTCACCCTCGAAGACGATCTCACCTGGCCCTGGGCGCTCCCCTTGCCCCGGGAGGCTCCGGCCTCCGGCCTCCGGTTCCGCGCAGTTTCCCCTGCACCACCCCGGCTCCCCGCTTCCAGGGACGCCGGGGTGTTGCCCTGCAGCGGCCAACAACTACTTCCGGGATGGGGACGAGCCTAGCAACGGAAAATCCCGCCCCTAGCCCCAGCCGATAGGTCTTCTGGAGCATCCGGTAGCATGGGATTGGCTGAAAGCCTTATCAGCTTATATGCGGACCTTGCGCATCGCCCGTTGCATGACGGAAATTGTAGTTCAGGATGATCGACGGGCGTTAGTTTGGAGTTCGTAGTGGAAAGTCTGAGCTTCGGGACATAAACCGAGGATGAAAAAAAGAAACCTACTGTATTTCTACTATCCATTAATTAATCAGTAGCTTGATTAACTAATTATTGCCTTCAGGTGGATACATCTCCAAAAGTCATGAAACTTTTAATATTCATAGGACGATGGGATTTAGAGCAGGGAGTTTAAAGATCATCGGGTCCACCTCCCACATTTTACAGGAGAGGAAATTAAGATCAGAGATTAAATCTCTTAGCCAAAATCACACCTACTGAGTAGCTCAGCAGTCAAAACATTTATTATGCAACTACTCTGTACGGAAAAAGAAGAGTTTAAAAGAGACAGAGGTCTCTTAGAATTTCCAGCCCAGGAGAGGGATACGACACGAACACAGATAAATATAATGGACTCTGTATTTAACTACTAGGAATATATTGGAAGGAAGTAACATATAAGTAAAAGAAAACTATTTGCGCAAAGATGTCTATAACAGTGCTTTGTATAAATATAGAATGGACCTCACTCCTGTCTTCTCCCTCTTATCACTTCTAGTTCTGAAAAATAACATTCAAATTCACAATGCCCTTTCTAGAAAGAATCAGTTGTTTCATGATTGTATTTTCTATCCTCATGACTTTCTGGCTAAAACACCCCCTTCCTGGCCACCATTTCACTATATGTATTGTCTTCCTCTATTAGACAGCAAGCTCCTTGACAGTAGACGCTATCTTGCTTTTTTCAATTTGTATCCCCAGTACCTGAACATTGTAAGCACCTAGTAAATACTTTTTTCATTCACTCATTCTATGTAATAAGGAAAAACTGGAAAAATTATATATAAAGTTCAACCATTCCCTCCTTGGACATGTGGACTGTTACCAGTCTTTCCTCATTACACATGGCACAACTATCAAAATAGTTATACAAACGGTTCTTTTTTTTTGAAATGTAATGGTCATTATTTGACTTGAGAGAGTTATTCACTCTAGCTATCGAATATCAAGAGACAGACTCAAAATAGCATTGACACCGTGAACTTATTTTGTAACTTCCTCATCTGTGATGTCTTTGCTCCATGGCAACCCTGTGAAAGAGAGAAGGGCAGGGAACTTTTTCTCCATTTTGTAGATGGGGAAGTTGATATGCTACAAAGTTAAGGAGCCTGCCCTTGATCACACAACACATCAATAGTGAAAATTGAAGAAGTATCCAGGTCTCTATCTCCTCTCTCACCAAGCTTCCAAGCTTGTGTCAGTCAGTCATTCAGTCAATAAACATCTATTAAGCACCTACTACATGTGCTAAGCACTAGGGATAGCAAGAAAGGTAAAAGAATCCCTGCTCTTGAGGAGCTCACAGTTTAATGGGGAGACAACATGCAAACAACTATGTACAAACAAGCTATATACACTATAAATTGAAGTGATGTACACAAGGAAGACACTAGAAATAAGGGGATCGGGAAAGGTTTCTTTTCAAAAGTGGGAGAAATTTAGAGCAGATAGGGAAAGGAAACCAAAGGACCTAATTATTAAGACCTTGACCTAGTTTCTTCAAATGTAAAATGGGAATGATTACCAATCAATAAGTATTTATTAAGCACCTACTATGTGCCAGGCACTGTGCTAGGTGCTAAAGATACAAAGTACAAAGAATGAAAACAGCTTAAATATAAGATGAATAAATACAGATGCATACAAAATAGTTAAATACAAGGTGGTTTGGGAGGGAGGGCATTAGCAGTTGAGGAAATTAGGAAGGGTTTCATACAGAAAGTGGTGCTTCAGCTGCATCTTGAAAAGAGAGACTCTTTGAGGCGTCACAAGATTGTTATTAAGAAATCGCTTTTAAAACTTAAACATACTATATAAATGTGGCTTATCATCACATGCCTGAAAAGTAATCAGCTAACTCCCCAGCCGAAGATCTCCAGTCAACAAGTCAGCAAGCACTTAGTAGGCACCTACTGTGCGCCAGGTACTGTGTTAAATGCTGAGAATACAAAGAAAGGCAAAAGATGGTCCCGTTAAGGATCTCATGGTCTAATGGAGGAGATAATATGAAAGTAACTTCTTACAAGCAAGATATATTGGAAATAATCTATAGAAGGAAAGCACTGGCGTGAAGGGGGATCGAGCCAGTGAGGAGAAACCTACTCTATTCTGAAGCAACCCATTATACTTTCCTATAGCTCTAATCGTTAAGAAATTTTTCCTACACCAAACTTATATTTGCTCCTGATTTTGCCCTCTGGGGCCAAACAGAACAAATCTGAGCCCTCTTCCTTGGCCTGTGAAGTGCTTGATGACAATTGCCGTGGTCCCCCTTCCCTATGGATGCAGAGTAGTAATGTTATCAAAATTTATCTAACTTGCAATCTTAGAAAGTTACCTGAAATACTAAGAGATTGAATGACTTGTCCAGGGTCACACACCTAGCACGTACTATGGACAGGACTTGAAATGAGGGCTTCCTGTCTCCACAGCCCACCTACCCACTATTCCACGCTGCCTCTCAAAGGTACCTTGTGCCATGCAAATGTCCTTACTGATATCATTGCTATCATTGCTATGACTACTCAAGTCCCCTCTTAACCATCTGGAGCCCTTCTTTCCAGTTCAGAGATAATTTTCATTGATAGGGAAAACAAGAAGTATCTCCAAATACTTCTTCCTTTTTCTATATCCAATCCATCTGCACAATGATCTCATCCCTTCTTTGATCTTCCTCCTGCTTCCAAACCAAGCCTTAAAAAAGTCGTTGTCCATTGTTCTTTCAGCAGCTTCAACTTACAGTGAGCTTTAGCGTTCCTGACATTATTCTTACAAGGCTCCTGCCACACTCGTTCATCTTCTGTCATCTACCCTTACTTCCATCTTCTGTTCTCCTTTAAAAGTCTGAGCTGGTTGTTAAATTCCCTGGGCATTCATATCAGTCTCTCCAGTCAGCTCTCCTACTTTTTTCTTTTGATTGGGATAACAACCATATAGCTGATTGTTTTTTTATATATATATATATATTTTTAGAATTTCATTCTTGAGAACTTCAAACCTCTCCTGGCTTGATTTCTTGTCCTTCCTCTGGACTATCTGAAACACACTCTCCCAAAATCCAGGATGCAAATCAGACTGTGCCTGGCTTCCTCCTCTTCTAACACAAACTCTAGGATGGAGTAGAATAAGTGGTTACTTTCCCCTGAAGTTTCTACCATTCCACTTTAGCAACTACTACCTTGGAGTAGAGTGGTGTAATGTTAATGTTGGGGTGTAAGATCTTCCGGCCCATTAATAGGCCTCATGTGGAACCCATTAAGGGAAGCTTGCTTATAGGAAGGCTTGCATACCTTTTGTTAGTAAGCTAATTAGGCAATGAGGTTGTGATGCCTTCTGTCTCTGAGCCTATTAGCTGAAAGTATATATATATATTGAGAGGTGAGCTTTTGCTTTGGGGGTGCCCTTATAAGAAAGATGTTGTGATTCCCTGGCGGAGACTCTGAGTGGCCGTATGTTCAGAGCTCCCCAACTTCTCAAAGGTAAAGGCTCTCTTGATTCAGTGATGGATGTAAAGCTTTGATTCAGGCAGTAGAGCCCTGTCTGTTGCTCTTTATTTCTCTTTTCTGTATTTCCTGTTTTGTATTTTATGTGATTAAAAAAGAAAGATTGTTGACCCCTGAAACAGCTGTCTTTCCTTAGTAAAGCAGATAAAAGAACCCGCACTAGCAGCCATCCTGGGTGTGCCAGTACGGCTGCTGTTACAAGTAGACAGAGAACTAGCCTTGGAGCCAGGAAGACTTCCTTTCAGAATTCACCTCTGAAACACACTGACTGAGTGTCCCTGAACAGGTTCCTTAACTTCTCTGTTCTGGCTGGTCTCTAAGATCCAAAATTGCAGAAAACGTGCTAACCTGCATTGGTAAGAATTTTCTCCTGACTGTTGCTTGGATCAGCCAAATCACAGGGACTCTCGGTATCCCTATCTCACTATCACAGGTACTATCACAATCCCAGTTTACAGTGGAAAAAAATGTTGGATTTGATATCAAAAGATTGAGGTTCAGATCTTATCTCTACCACTTTCTACCTCTGTGATTTTGAGCAAATTGCTTAATCTCCCTGGACCTCTGAAAAAGAAGATGAATGGATGAAGTGACTTCTATGGTCCATTCCATGAGAAAGCTGGATGGCACAGTGGGACCCTGGGCAAGTCAGTCTGCCTCAGTTTCTTCAACTGCAAAATGAAGATCATAATAGGACCTACCTCACAGGATTGTTGTGAGAGATAATATTTGTAAAGCATTTAGAACTCTCAATCTGCAATCTTTCGAGGCCAGAATACCACTTCCCCTGGTTTTCCCCTTAACATTTTAAAGAAAGAACTTACCCTCCAGGCAAGTCATAAGTTTATCAGCAGCTCTGCTTTTAGCTTAGCAGGACTTCCCGGAGCTCTCAAAGAGCTGAAATCACCCTTCGATGACTAATTTATCTTGCAAATCTTGATTCAAATGCAGGGGGCTTTCCTCTATACCTTGCTAACCGGCTTCAAAATTAAATAGTGACTATTGAAGAACACCCAAGTGGTGGATTACCTATAGCATTCCCCACAATTTTAAAGACAGCAGAAAAGCCCTAACTAGCTTCCTCCTGACTTCTCATATTCTAGTTGAATCTTCTCTTTAATTTAAGTTTATTCTTTATGATTTTTATTATCATCATTAACCGTCTTTTTATAGTTAGTAATAACTCACATTCACACAACTCTGTAAGCTGAATTATTGTTAATAAGGTTAATAATAATAATCATAGTCATATAAACAAGAAAGGCGGTAACACTTTCAGCTATCTGTGGAGTATCCAAGAAGAAATTTTGATACGGTGGGCATGCAAGGGAAAAGTTACAAAGCAAGAAAGTCTGAGACACCCCAAACTTCCCCTTTTTGTCCTGGGCCAGCTGTTCTCGCCATTAACACCAACGAGCAGAGAGCTTTTGCTTGGTACCGTTTTTCTCCTCTTTGCTGACCCCTCCCTGCCTTCCAAGGCCAAAATAAACTTTTGCCTCCCAGCCTCCCGAAAGAGTTGGTTTCTTCTCAGCAGAGGGCATCCAAGACTGCCTAACTTGCCCCGGAAGCTGGGCTGGCTGTCAGGGGAAGACTACACTTCCCAGGAATCCCCGGGAAAAGCAAAAACCCTTTGGCTTTGACAGCAGCCGCCACAAGTCTTTCCGCCTTCCCAGCCTGGATGGGAGCTGGGGGATTATGGGGGCCTGACCAGAAAATGAAGGTTGTAGGAGCCTAGAGCCCCAAGCAGCCCCTGCCACCTCCCCTACCACCTGCTCATGCTGACGTCTACCGAGAAGACAAGAAAGAAACCTATCTGCTCAACATGCCCAGCACTCTTACCCCCCAGGGGCCCTGAGCTTCCCCCTTCCAGATGCCTGATGGGGCTGCATGCCTGTCTAGATGTGGCGCTGGGCACTCTCTCTCGCACTCAGGAAATTTCTTTCTCTGTCCTATGCCCGAAGCCTGAAGCATGAGGGCAGCTGAGTGATCCTGCTGGGTGTGGGATCCTAATGCCTCTGGGCTACCTTTCCTAAGAAGCCTGCCCATCACCACCACCCAAAGAGTTGGGGAGGGGGGAGGGGGGAGGGGGGTGGAGAAAAGGGGAGGAGAGGGATCTAGAGAGGGACTGAGGGGGTTGGAGGCATCATGGCTCAAGTCCTGCCCTGGCTCTTGCTATGGATGGGCTCAGGGGTGCTGTGCACCCAGCCAGGAATCCGGCTCCCCCTGAAGAGTGGCCTTCCCTTGGGTCTCCGGCTGCCTCGGGAGGCCATCGAGGAACTAGATGAGCCCAACCACAGAAGCAGTTTCGTAGAGATGGTGGACAACCTGAGGGGCAAGTCTGGTCAAGGCTACTACGTGGAAATGACAGTGGGCAGTCCTCCACAGACGGTAAGAAGCATCCCTCTGTCCCAACCTTCCCCTCCTTGCCTCGTCCTCCAGGGTACTGCTCCCCCATCCCAGCCCCAACTTTCCAGATGTTGGTGAGGGCTATTTGAGAGGGCTGAAGAACTAGTCGGCTAACTGGAGGCAGTAACTTTAGGGAGATGTGGTGGAAGGCTAGGAAATTAATAGCCTAACCTTCCTTCCTCCGAGACACACACCATTCATTTTTTTGGGGAGGGTGCAATCTGTATCCACCACTTCCCACCTTTTCTATGATAAGAAGAGGTGCAGACTAATCTCGCACTTTGTTTTCTTTTTAAATTTTTAAAACAAAATGCTACCAGCCTCAGGTTATACTTTCTCTGTTCTAGTGTCCTATCCACTGCCACTCCCCTGCTCCCCCAACCCTAGGCTAGGTGGTTCACTGGTGATTCCGGGTAAAGGACATTTGGTATCTTTGTCTGGTTTCTGAACAGGTGTTAGCCCTCCCTCCTTCCTTTCTCAGATTGGCTCAAGCTTGGGTGCCCCTCTGTCTCACACATCTCTTCTCCCTTCATCTCAACCACTTGACTCATGGGATTCCTGAGGGGATCCTAAGATGAGAGACTTAAAGCTGGAGGGAGGCAAATGAAACCTGGGGCTCTGACCATTAGTCCTCACATCCCAGGAGCCATGGGAACTGGAGAACAAAATGGATCCTTCTTTTTCTGTCTTTCCCTCCTTTGCTTCCTCCCAACATCAGAACTACAATAAGACCCAGGCTTGGGAGATCCCGGCTGGCCTCTGCCAAGCGCTGGAGGTTCCAGCCTGGAGTTTCCCATCCTATGACTATTCCCTCTGTAGTCTCTCCCTCCCCCTTACCCTGAGCTCCATGACCAGCCCCACCCCCATCCCCACATCCTCCAGAGAATAGGCCAGAGGATAACAGAGCCCTCAGACTAGGGAAAGGACAAACTATGGGAAAGGAGCCAGCATCCCTATAGGTGGGCAGGGCCTCTCCCTGTGAGAAGGAGACCCCTGGAGGGCAGGTAGAGAAGTGTGTGCATGGGGAGGAATGAGGTGGGAGGTAAGGGGAGAAACAGTAATGCAGGATTTCACTGATCCTGCTGGATGGTCAGGGTAATTCAAGGTGGGTGCTGAAGATAAAATCTGCTGCATCCTTGTAGGCAAAGGCTGGACAACCACTTGTTGGGTATATAATCATGGGGATCCCTTTCATGTATCAGTTGGCCTGGGTGGACTGAGAAAGACCTCACTCTTCCAACTCTCAAATTTTGTGATTCTGCAAGTGATAAAGTTTGAACATATATGTGTACCTGTGCATGGGGCAGGCACTATGACCCAGTCTGCCTGCCTGTGTGGGTGTACCTGTACACATGTGTCTGCATGGCTATGTGTGCTTACATATGTCTGTGATTGTGTGCATATCTATACATACTTCCACGTACAGGCCGTGGGAAATCTCTGGCTATTTCTGTTTGTACCAGTGTTTTTTCCATGGAGGGTCTTGCGTGTATGTATGTATACCATTGTGTGTATATTTGATGGTGTGTTTGTAAGGGGTGGGGGGTATTTGCATGAATGTGTGTGTATGTGTGTGTTTGTATGGGGAGTTGGGGGAGAAGAGGTGGTGTCTTCTGAACTGTCCAGAACTTCTCTAACAGCATTCAAAGAGAAACTTAAGCTTCTCTTTGACCTGCCCAGGGTCAAATTAAGCCTAGTCTCCTAAAACTGATTCTTGCCTTCGTGCTGTGTCACTTTCTTGTTCTTTTCTACTTCCTATGAGCACTGATACTTCCTCTGGAAAAATCTCTTATCCGAGGAAAAGTAGTATTCTCGTCCTGCCAATTACTCCAAGGAGTCAGTCAGCAAACATTTAGGAAGTACCTATATGTGCCACAAGCACTGTGCAAAGAGCTTACACTCTAATGAGGGAAACTATCCATAAAAGAAAGTTAAAAAGATGGGGGGAAGGTACAGAGTTAGGGGTGGGGAGGGGGAGCTGATAGAGAAGTCCAAAGGAGGGCCGACAGATGTAAAATGAAAAGATGGTTGGCCTCAGGCGTGTTAACCTCCTTAAATGGGGAGGTTTTGGGAGGAACTCTCCACTCTGCCATCCATTCAGAGGGTTCCCAAGGGCAAAGGGTGTGAGTACCAAGGCTGATGTGGTATTGCAAGATGGTGAGGTTCCTGGGGACATGTGGGAGAAGTCCAAAGAAGTATAGCCAGGCGGGAAATGAGAAGATGAAAGTGAACTCAAAGGTCACTGTCCTGCTTTAAGACCCCAGGTGACAGAGAGACACAAAGTAACACTGGCACTGTAGCTTCACCTTGCAAATATATTAAGATCTATGATCTCCTTGGTACTTTTAGTAACTGAGAGGAAGGAAACTTTCCCTCCATTTTACAGATGGAGAAACTGAGCTCCTACTCTGTAACACATAACACATAAGTAGTTGAAATCAAAAGAGAATCCCAGTTTCTGTCTCTTTTCACATCAAGTTAAGTGCTCCGACACATTGTACTTCCAGGGGTCAAGGGATGCCAAAGCCCTATATATATGGCTCTGGTAGGTCTCCAAGATAAGAACCAAGCCTGTTACCCACAATGGGCAATGCCACTTTATAGCAATGGGTTTGAGAGATCAGAGGGAGAGGGGGCATTGTCAGAGCAAATAAGAGGATGATGATGAAGGAGCCTAGAGAATGAAGCCTAATTACCAGAGCTTTGTCCTAGGATTCAGAAGATCCTAGTCCTCCCTTAGGCAAATCACTCCATCCTCTGATTCTCAATTGTCCCATCTCTGAAACTGGAATTATAATTTGTGGCTTCCCTTATTGGGTCATTTTGAGTATAAAACTATAAAAATAGATGTGAGAACCCTTTGAAAAAGTAAAGGTGATAGGTACATAAACCAACAGTAGATATTTGAGTGGTTACCACGTATAAAGTTCTAGATTAGCCACTACAAGTACCTAATAGAGAGTTTCAAAGAAATCAAAACATGGCCCTTGCCCTCATGGAGCTTATAATCTATTTGGAAAATAAGATACTCTTAAACATGAAACCATAAGGATAGTGAGTGGCATTTCTAATTCATGATACAGGAGTTCAGAGGAGGGAATTGTTACTGTGGGCAGGGGGTAGTCAAAGAAGGCTTCACAGCTGAGGGGATTTGTCTTGTGAAGTTTGGATTCAGTCAAAGGGTTGCACTTGAGGACCTAGAGGGCCACATGTAGCCTTGAGGCCTCAGGTTCTCAACCCCTGCAGTACTGCTATCTTGGTTCTGGTGACTTTACATCAGTTCATATAGTCTTTTCATGCTTCACTGTTTTCTTCATAGGTATTATTTCTTTTTTTTAGGGAGGAAGGTAGGGCAATTGGGGTTAAGTGACTTGCCCAAGGTCACACAGCTAGTATATGTGTCTGGATTTGAACTCAGGTCCTCCTGACTCCAGGGCCGGTGCTCTACTCACTGTGCCACCTAGCTGCCCCAGGTATTATTTCTTAATGTGCAGTAATATTCCATTCTATTCATATTTCATAATTTGCTTAGCCATTCACTAATCAATGGGTATCTACTTTGTTTCTGGTTCTTTGCTACTATAGAAAGTGCTACTTTGAACATTTTGGTGTATATTCGAACTTTTCTTTCTATTTTTTACCTCCCTGGAATATATGCCTAGCAGTGTGTTCATTAGGTCAAATGATACGGACATTTCAATCTTTTTATTTTATTTTTTAGAATCCATATACTTTGGACATGTCACTCTTCAGGAGACTTGTCAAAGGAAGAATGGATAGGATTTGGACATGAGGAAATAGGAGAGGAAAGAATGAAAAAGACTGGCGTCTAGGATACTAATTCCTTCGGCAGAAATAAGGAAGTCAGCGGGGGGAGATGATTCTTTGGTGCAGTAAAAGATGATGGGTTCAGTTTTAGGTATAAAGTAATGGTGGATGTGTTAGTAGCTGGAGATATGGGACTGGTTCAGGAGAAAGTATTAACTGGTTTTAGTTTAGATGAATCTGACTTTAATTCATTACACAACTGTCACTCCCATAAGGTTAGAGACCTGCTGGTGACAAAGATCTAGAATTTCTACCTTCTGAATTAACCAAAGCAGATGGTTCCCTATCTGATCTAGATGTCACACAACTAATGTCAGAGAGCATGATTAAATCATCAACTGGAAGGTCTCTGAGAAGGTCAGAAAGGCATTTGGAAAACAACGCCCAGAAAGATCAAGTGACTTGCCCGAAGTCATAAAGGAGGTTAGTGGAAGGGCAGGCAGTACACTATAGTTAAAAGATCGCTGGATCTGGAATCAGCAGACCTGGATTTAAGCCTGACATCTGCTATAAACTCTGTGGCCAGTCACCCTATCTCTAGACCTCAGTTTCCTCAGTTGTAAAATGAGGTTAGGCCAGATCAACCAAGCAAAATGCATTTATTACGTGCTTTCTCTATGCCAGGCACTGTTTCTAGACCTATAGGTAGGAAGACAAGAACAAAGTGATCCTTGCCCTTGGGGAATTTATATTCTAATGGGGGAGAGAATAAGTACACATACAGGCATATATACGGATACCTATAAAGTAAATTCAAAATAATCTTAGGAGGGAATGTACTAGGAGTACGAGGGGACCAGGAAAAGTCTTCCACAGAAGGTGGTCAGTGAGCCGAGTCTCTAAGGAAAGTAAGAGTTTCAAAAGGCAGAAAGGGGGAAAGATAATGTGATCTCAGACACTTACTAGCTAGATGATCCTGGGTAAGTCACTTAACCATGTCTGCCTCAGTTTCTTCATCTGTAAAATGAACTGGAGAAGGAAAGGGCAAACCACTCAGAACCTTTGCCAAGAAAACCCCAAAAGGGCTCATGAAGATTTGGACATGACTGAAATGACTGAGTAACAACAAAAGTAATCGGGAGCTAAGGGAATTTATTAAGTAGGGGGGATGACAAGGTCATCCTATTCTTTAGGACATTAATTTAGCAGTTGTGTAGAGCAGAGGTGTCAAGTACACAGTGGCCACTCAAGAGTCACACTCCTCAGTGTGACCAAACCAAATTAAAATGTAATTGGGAACTATTGAACAAAATGAATAAAAATACAATAAGACATAGATAATATTACATTTTAAGACTAAGTCAGTATGCAGCCAGCCCATAGGGGTCATTATGTACAACATAGTGGCCCGTGTTTCTCATTTAGTTTGATGCCACTGGTGGAGAGGATGCATTAGAAAGGGAAGGGCCTTGAGGGAAACACATTAAGAGGCTATTGAATAGTCTAGGTAAGAGGGAGTGAGGGCCTGAACCAGGTTGGTAGCCTCATGAGCAGAGAAAAGGGGATGTATCTGAGAGATGTTGTAGATATTTGGGGTGAGAGCATGAGGAGCAGAAAATGACATTGGAAATCCAGGTTGAAAACCTGGATGACTAGAAGGATGGTGGCACCCTTGACAAAAATAAGGAAATTTGGAAAAGAGGTGAATTTGGGAAAAGATGAGTTCAGTATTGGACTTGTGTTTAAAGTCCTGTGAAACATCTATTTCAAAGTATCTTCTACAGTCCTTCCAATTCTAAATCCTATAATCCCATGATTTGAACCTAGGACTCCAGAATCTTAATCAGTGGTTAGTATACCTGAAGTGGTCTCACTGACATCTTAATTTGCTTTACTCAGATGAGATCTGCCTCAGCTGTACTTCCAAAGTCATCATGTTGTCGCTGTTCAGTTGTATCCACCTCTTTGTGATCCTATATAGAGTTTTCTTGACAAAGATACTGGAGTGATTTGTCATTTCCTTCTCCAGTGAGTTAAGTCAAACACAAGTTAAGTGACTTGCCCAGGGTCACACAGCTAGTGAGTGTCTGAGGCCAGATTTGAGCTCAGGTCTTCCTGACTCCAGACACAGTGCTCTATCCACTGAGCTACCTAGCAGTCTCCAGAGTCATCATAGCCGGAGTTTAATGTGGAGGCATTTCAGCTAGAAGACAAGATAAAGAAAGTTTGTTATTTCTTCTAGGGCTCAGGGTCAGGAAATAAAGAGGTCATAGAAAGACAAGAAATGACCAGGTTTCACTGGTTAAAAGCTAGAATTCAGAAAAGCAAAGCAGAAACTTAAAATTAGAAACTAAGGAACGTGAAATGGGTACCACTTCCACCCACCAATATCAGGGCAGCTGTCTCTGCTGGGAAGGCTTCTCCAGGCAGTGATGGCACAGAGAGCAACGTGGGAACGAAGGATGGCAACCAAGCCATTTTTCTGGGCATGAAAACAATCCTCACTGTGAGGCATGCCATTCAAGTTCTACCTTTTCAGGAAAAGGACCATATTGGAACTCCTTCTCCTGCAACCATTCAGACCCATGAGGAGATGCCAGGTAGCTTCTGCAAAAGGGAAAGCAAAGCCCTGTAGAGCTAGGAAGTTCTGGGATTCATTTGGAAACATCTCAGGGGGATCCTGTCTGACTAGATACCAGAATTCTTAGGTCCTGTTTCACCCTCCACAACCCAGGGACTCTGGAAAAGCTCCATAGTGGACTCAGATCTTCTCAATTGTTTTCTTTCCCAGCCTACGCTAATCCATCCATATCCTTCCAGTCTATTTCCCTTGTAGATCACTTCTCACCACTCAGTGCCATCCTACCTTCTGCAGTTAAGAGACAGTCTTTCAGTCATCAAGTATTATGACTGTACTCTTCAGGTCCAGGGACCTTTCCTCCCTTCCCACCTCCCACAAGTTGTATCTCTTACAGGGCCTATGGATACCTAAGTCATTCAGTCATTCAGTCAACTAGCACTTACTAAGCCTATGTGCCAGACATATTTGGAGTACAAAGAAAGCAAAAACCAGTCCCTACTGTCAAGAAGCTCAGGGTCTAATGGGGGAGACAACATGCAAACAGGCTGCCTACAAAATAAATTAGGGGTAATCTCAAGGGGCAGGTGAGTAACACAGTGGATAGACTCCTCTTCCTGAGTTCAAATCTGGCTTCAGACACTTACTAGCTATTTGACTGTGGGCAAGTCGCTTAACTGTGTTTGCCTCGGTTTCCTCATCTTTAAAATGAGCTGGAGAAAGAAATGGCAAACCACTCCAGTATCTTTGCCAAGAAAACCCCAAAGGGGGTGACAAAGAGTCAGATACAACTGCAACAACCGAACAACAACAGTAATCTCAAGGGGAAGGCAATAAAATTATAGAGGACTAGAGAAGGATTTTAGTTGAGTCTTGAATGAAGGCAGGAAAGATAGGAGGTAGAGATGAGGAGGGAGACCATTTTAGCCACGGTTAGCCACTGAAAAAACCTGGAGGGAGAAGAGAGGTGTTATGTTCATGGAATATTAAGGAGGCCAGTGTCATGTCACTGAGTCATAGAGGTTATGGAGGCGCATAAGGATAAGAAGGCTGGGGTGGGGGGGTGAGGGGGGGCCAGGGTGGTGGTGGCAAGTTACAAAAGGCTATGAAAGCCAAATTGAAGTTTTATCCTAGAGGTAAAAGGAAGCCACGGGAATTTATTGGATAGCAGGGTAATAATGGTCAGACCTGAGTTTTAGGAATCACAAAGGTGCAAAATTCAGTTGTAACCCCTTCCCCCCTCAAAGATAAGGTGTATTTTAACTAAGAATAGGGCAAGATAGAAACAACATCCCTGCATTTTGCAAAATTAAGGATAGACTACATTTTCCTGACTATAGCAGTGATTAGCAGAGGAGGTGGCATCTCTTTTTCTCTTTTTTATTGGTTCGTTAGGGTGTTCTTCATTTTAATTAATTTTTTTCATAGAGCTCCTTAAAGGTAATAATGATACCTCCTTTAGTTGAATACTTACTTCAGTGGATTTGTAACCTCGCTGATGGCCGTATTCTTTCCCAAAATGTAGATTACAATTCATCTATGCCTCTTCATCCTGTTCCACTCAATCATTTCTTATTGTTGTTGCTTTGTACTGATGTGATTTCATGGATGTTGGGATCTCCTAGAAACACAATACACCAGATGTGGAGTTTGACCAGAAAAGAGGATAGTAAAACTATCATCTCACTTGTTCTTAATACTTTGCCTCTCTAAATGCAGCCTAAAATCATGTTAATTTTGTTTGGTTTTGGCTGCCACGAAATTCAATTAACTTAAACATGCATTCATTAAGTACCTACTGGGCGCAAGATACTAGGCTAGGTGCTGGGGATCGAAAGACAAAAAAATGAAACAGTCTCTGCTGTCAAGACTGCATTATACTAAGAGGAAACAATATCTATACAGATAAGAAAATGCAAAATGTCTACAAAATAAATGTCATTTTGAGGTGGAGGGAGCACTAACAAGTAGGGGAATAGGGAAATGCCTCATGTTGGAAGGAGGTGTCCCTCAAGTTAAGCCATAAAAGGAACTATGGATTCCAAGATGAAGAAGTGGGAAGGCAGCCCATTCCAAGCGTAAGGATCAATCCGTGTAAGGGGCCAGATGCTGGAGATGTTGTAGCTGGGGAACTGCAAATAGGCTAACTTGGCTACAAAGTAGAGTAAGAAGGGTTGAGGGCTTAATTCTAGTGTCATTTCTTTCTTAACAATTTGCCATTCATCCTGTATATAGCTTGTTTGTATGTATTTGCTTGTCTCACCTATTAGATTGTAAGATCCTATTTTGTGTCCCTTATACTTGGCACATAGTTGGCAGTTAATAGATGTTTGTTGACTGACCAACTGACAGAAATCAATCTAGAAAAACATGTTGTTTCCAGATTATATGGGGCTTCAAATGCCTAATAGAGGAGCTTGCACTATGTCCGAGAGACAATAGGGAGCCATTGAAGTTTCTCCTACAGACATTGTTGTTCATCCTTTATTTTAGAGTGACATGGCCAGACCCATGCTTCAGGAATATTAATTGGCAGTTGTATGGAAGATAGATTGGAGAAAGGCAGAGTCTTGAAGTAAGTAGACCAATTAGGAAGCTATTGCAATAGTCCAGATGAGAAATCATGAAGGCCTGAACTAAGATGGTGGTCATGTGAATAGAGAGAAGGGAACAGATGGGAATGATAGAGAAATGCAATGGAGGCCTAATCATTAAGATTTGGCAACTGACTGTCCAGAATGGTAGGGGGTAAGAAAGAGTAAAAAGTCAAAAATGATTCCAAGGTGGCAAACCTAAGTGATTGGAAGAAGCCTGGTGCCCTCAAAGAAGTTAGGAAGAGAGGAGGCTTGTAGGGAGAAGGGAAGTTCTGCTTTGGGTATGTGGATTTTGAGATGCCTATGTAACATCCAGGTGATGTCCAGCAGGTAGAACTGCTCAGGAGAGAGATGAAGACTGGATATGTTGATTTGGGAGGCAAACGCATAGATGATAACTGAACCCTTGGGAACTGATGAGATCACTCAGAGAGAAAGAGAGACAGAGACAGACAGATGAAGACAGAGACACAGAAAGAGAGAACAGAAGAGGAAAGAATACCCAGGACAAAGCTTTGTAGTATATCCACAAGAGGGACCAGGAGATGGATAAGGATTCAACAAAGGAGACTGAGAAGGAGCAGTCAGAAGAAGAAGGAGAGTATAGCAGCACAAAAAATCTAAGGAGGAGAGACTATGCAGGAGAAGGGGTGAGCTAACTGTGCTTAACACTGTAAAGAAGTAAAGAGGGCTGGGAACTAAGAAAAGAGTACTGGGTTTGATCATCAAGAAAGCATTGGTAACCTTGGAGAGATCAGCTTCAGTCAAGCAGTATGGTCATAAGCCAGACTCCAAAGGGTTGAGCAGTGAGTGGGAAGTAAGGGATTGGAGGTAATGATGAAAGACATCTTTTTTTTTTTTTAGAAAAATCTCAGCAGTGGACGAAAACTTAAAGCAATGGCAAGGTCAAGAGAAGGATTTTTAAGAGTGGGGGAGAGTGGAGTATGTATGTAAGGCAGCAAGGAAGAGGCCAATGGTTAGAGAAATTAAAGGCTAGAGAGACAGAGGAGATGATTGAAGAGGTTGGCTCCTAAAAAGAAACAGGAGAAGTTAGGATCAAGGAGGAGCTGATTCATCAAGAAGGATCACTTCATCCTCTGATGCTGTAACAGAGTAGGAGAGATGGAGGATGATTTTGAGAGGATTTGAGATGTAGAATTGGGGATATGAGGGAGCTTGAACTATCTGGTCTTAATTTTCTTGGCAAAATGTGAGGAAGCATGGTATATAGAGATGTGAGCTCACATAATCAGGAAGACCTGAGTGCAAGTCCTATCTCTGACACATCCTGCTGTGTGACCTTGGGTAGGTCATTCAACCTTTCAAAGTTACAGAGATGGTACCAAAATACATTTGTAAAGGAAGCTTATCACAGGTAGCTCCCTGTATAGATGAAATCACGGGTGGGAGTGACACAGTCATTTGACTTAAGGAAAACCATGTTGGCAGCTGTGTAAAGAATGAACTAGAATAGGGAAAGGCTTGAAGCAGGGAGATAGGTTTGGAGATTTGTGCAATAGTCTGGTGAAAGGTGATAAAGGGGTTACTATGAGCATAGAATGAAGTCAGATACAAAAAAAATGTAGAGATAGCAAAAGCAAGATTTGGCAACTGATTGGATGGATATCAGTGGGGCTGAGGGAACGTGAAGAGTCCAGAATACACCAAGGTTACACACCTGGGAGAATGGAAGAGAAAAGGGATTCTGTTGCACAAGAGAACTTGCGAACAGACAAAGACCCCAGACCTTTTTCACATATTCTGTTGTCTCCTCTATTCTGTACCCATCCAGTTGACTTTTTTTAAAGTAAATTTTACATATGCCTCCTATTAAATTTCATCTTACTAGATTTGCCCCATTTGAGACCAATTCTTTCCACCATTATGCTAGACATTCCTCCCAAACATTCAATCAAGAAGCATTTATTAAAGGTCTGCTCTGTGCCAGACATTGGCTAGGTTCTGGGAACAAATACAAAAATGAGACATTTCCTAACCACAAGGAGTTACTGGGGAATATATTCTGTTATATTCTACTAGAATATAATAATACTATAATGATATAGAATATATTCTACTGGGAAATATAATCTGTTCACAGTATTAGTGCAGTTTTAAACAATTAAGTGTGTGTGCACGTGTGCATGCACATGCATTTAGGGTAATCCTACAATCCTACATTCTGTTCCTCCGATGCCTGCAATGCTCTCCTTCTACAATCTCCCTCTTGGAATCCCTAGCTCCACCCAAGGCTAAAACCAAAGTGCTGCTTCCTGGGTGAGGTCTTTTCTGATCCTTTTAGTTGTTTGTGTTCTCCCTCTACCAAAATCACTGTATCTACTTGGTAGATATTTCTTATTTCCTCCCTGCCGTGTACATGTTCCTTCTTCATGCCCCCAGACTCCTTTAGGATGAAGGGACTGTTTTATTTCCACGCCCAGGCACCCAGCTTAATGAGCTCACCCAGGGCATCTAGGTGCCCTCTTACTATTTCCATACTCACCATTCTATCATTTTCGTGTGATACAAGTCAATAGGTGTGATGTGGCAGTCAAAAAAAAGCTAATGAAATCTTGGGCTGTATGTAAAGTGTATCTTAGATTATAGGAATAAAGAGGTGATCCCACTGTACTGGTCTGAGCAAACCACCTGGTCAGTTTGGAAGTACTGTGCTCAGTTCTGGGCAACACTGTTTAGTCAGTCGTTCAGTCAGTCAATGGGCATTTATTTGGCACTTAGGAAGGACATTGATAAGCTGATGAATTTCCAAAGTAAGGCAACCAGAAAGGACCTCTAGTCCAGTGGCATCAAACTCAAATAGAAAGAGATGCCTTGCAGGCTACATATTAACTTAGAAAAACCACAAATTGACATTATGTTGTATTGTATTTTCATTTATTTATTTATTTTGTTAAACATTTCTCTATAACATTCTAATCTGGTTAGGGCCACCCTTGGGAGGGGCCTCCAGGTCGACATTTTTGACATGCTGTTTGAGGACAGGTTGAAGGAGATAGCCTAGAGATCTGAGTCAGGTGGGGCATGACAGCTGTCTTGAAGGATTTGAAAGACTGTCTTGAGGAAGAAGAAAGCCTTGCCTTTAGTGAAAGCATTCAAGCAATCATTGGGTGACCACGTGTAGGATATGTGATAGGGAGAATTCTTTTAAGGGGAGGTGAATTGGACCAAATAACCACTGAAATCTCTTTTAACTCTGAAATTCTGTGATTTTGAGTCAGAGGCTACACTCTGGGAAAAGATCATGTTTGCTTAGGTGTCAGCTGATTCAGTGAGAGAGGAAGGTACTTGGACTGGGCCCAGCAACCCTGGGCTCTCGGCTAGAGGCTGCATCTGTGCCCTCTGTTTGCCCTTAGCCAGTGCAAACCACCAGACTCCAAGTTCATGTCTCAGGCAAGTAGCTGGGGTCTTGGAATTCCACTTCAAGGAAGCAAATGGGATTATCTCAAAAGCCCACAGTTCCCAGGCAGCCCAGGTAGCAGAGACCATTGTCCTGAGAAGGCCCACAAAGGAGAAAAAAAAGTCCAAGATCACTTGGCTTCAGCAGAAAAAAACTTGAAAAACTTTTAGGAGGATACCAAAGCAGGAAAGAGAGTAGAGGATCTGGAAATCAACCATCAGGGTTGTCCATGCTAAACCCTTACCTCACCTTCAATATTTGTCCTCTCTCTCAATTTCAGTTTCTCATTTGAGCTGCTCTTCCCGATTGGTCCAAAAAGAGACCTTTCTCCAAACCAGAGTGGAGGGGTAGTAGTTGAGACTTACGAGTTCTCATCTCAATTTTGATGCATGCATAAATGTGATTTTGTGTTCATCTCCTCTTGAGTATTAATTTCTACTTCTGTAAAATGAAGAGAATATTAATCTGCCCTGCCTGTCAGAGCTTCAGAATGTGCTAAAAGAAACCTATGGTTTGGAGTGTGATTATTATACAAGGCAGGGCAATCAGCTGTTAACCATCTCTCCTAAGGACAAAACAAAATGGAGGCAAAATTGGAGTTAGACTCACAGACACTGGAAGAGGCTGCCAAGGGAGACTGCAGTGTCTTCTGGAAAACTTTTAAGAACTGGCAAGGCTCTCATCTCTACAGGCCAGATTAAGGGCTGTCAGGAACACAGCTCATCCATGTGACCTCTGGAGGTCACCCTGTCCATTTGTCCCAGAGCTATCCTTCATCCTTTTCTCCCAGAGCCATCAGTGATTTTTCATCTGCTGACTAAGAATTAGAATCATGACAGGTGGGACTTGGAGAGGAAGGACACCCTGAGCTTTCCAACTCTAGGTGCATCTCTCATCCAAGCATATATCTGTCCCCATGGGAGCCTGTTAGCTCTTCCTACTCAGGAGCTGGTCTCATCTGAGAAGCCCCCAGGGATTATGTTGAGCTTGTTTGTTGGTTGGCTGGCCCTGACCTCCCCCTGACCCTGTAGTAGCAGTCCCCTGGGCACCTAGAGGCAATAGCCAAATAGGGACTCTTGGGTCTACCCAGTCATCTAGGGATTGGTAGAATGGCAGAGTAAAGGCAGAGGTACCTAAGAGAAAAACTGCTTAAGACTGTTTCTGTCAGACAAGAAAAGGAGGAATGTCAGGAACAGAGCCTCATATGTGTAAAGCCAGCAACCACCCTCCACCATGCCCTCCCTCTACTTACACACCGTCAGGTTGCCATCTTATGACTTTTCCCTTTAAAAAACTATTCTTAATATTTATTTTCATCTAAAGAAGGAGGAAAGAGGGACAAGAAAGCACAAAGTAAGAACCACTCCTAAGGGTGGTTCTGGTGAAAGGGAAGGAGGTAAGAAGATGACATGAAATATTAGGGTATAATAAGTATATAATGAATGGCATAGCTTCTAAGTACTTAAAGGAGAAGCTCATTGAATTACAGGGAGAAAGAGACACACAAAAGTATACTAGTTGGGAATTGTAATGTACCTCTCTCAGACATAGACAATTTGACAAAAAGATAAACAAGAAAGAAGTTTCAAACCTGAATAGAATTCAGAAAAGTTAGATATGATAGATCAAAAGGTAGTTAGTTGCTGAATGGAAACAGAAAGAGAATATTTCTTAGCTTTGCATACCACCTTTAAAAAATTAACTATGTTCTTAGGGTTTTAAGCTTTAAACAAATGCAGAAAAGCACAGACATGAAATGCATCATTTGCTGACCACAATAAAGTAAAAATTATGACCAACAAAAGGCTTTTGAAGGAAGGGTTCAAACATAAATGGAGACTAAATAATTTAATTCTAAAGAATTGGTGGGTCAAAGAACAAATTAGAAATAATAGATAATTTAAACAAAGAAAATGACAATGAGACAACATATGAAAACTTGAGATTTAGCCAGAACAATTTTAAGAAAAAATTTATATTGCTAAACATTTTCATCAACAAAAAAGAGAAAGAATACATTGATGAATTTGGTATGCAACCAAAAGAAAACAACAACAACCTAACAGAGCAACAACAACCAGAAAAAAATACCCTAAACACAAAAATAGAAATATTGGAAACCAAAGAAGAGATTAACAAAATTGAAAGAAAAAAAACTAATTGATAAGTAAATCAAGGCGCACTTTTCAAACTAATAAAAATAAGTCATTAGATAACCTGGTTTTAAAAGAGAATGAATACCAAATTACCAATACTAAGAATGAAAAAGGTGAATTCAAAACAAAGGACACAAAGGAAATTACTGTAAACTATTTTGCCCAATATATGTGAACAAAATTAATGACATAAATGAAATAGATAAATATTTATAAAATTTAAATATCCAGATTAATAGAACAATAAATAGATCATTTTAACATATCAGAAAAAGCAAATTGAACAAATCATAAATGAATTTCCAAATTTAAAAAAAAACAACTCTAGGGCCAGAGGGATTTACAAGTGAATTCTATCAAACATTCAAAGAACAATTCGTTTCAATATTACATAAACTGCTTGAAAGACTATAAAGAGAAGCAATCCAAATATCTTCTATGATATAAATATGGTCTCAATTTGGGAAACACGAAACCAAGAAAAAAAAACAAATAAAGACCATTATCCCTAATAAATATTGACACAAAACCATCGAATAAGATATTAGCAAAGAGGCCACAGCAACATATTAAAGACATTATATAGTGTGACTGATAGGTTGAATTCTTAGCAAAAATGTAGAGTTGAGACAATATTGGGAAGACTACAAATATAATAGACTATATTAATAACAAAAACAATAAAAATCACACAGTTACATCAAAAGCAGAAAGATTTTGACAAAATACAATACCCGTTTCTATACATTAAAAACCATAGGAAGAAATATATTTTTCCTTAATGTGATAATTCATAACTACTTAACACCAATAGCTAATAATATTATTTATATTAGAGAAACAAGAGAGGTTTTTCCAGTAAGATAGGGAGTAAAGCAAGGATGTTCATTATCACCACTAGTATTTTATATAGTCATACATATGCTAGCTATAGTAAGAAAACAAGAAAAAGGAATTGAAAGAACAAGTCTAAACAAAGAAAAAATAAATCCATCACTTTTGCAGGTAATATAGTGGTTTACTTAGAGAACCCGAGAGATTCAACTATAAATTAATTGAAACAATAACTTCAGCAAAGTAGCAGAATATAAAATAAACCCCCACATTTCACACACACAGTAAGCTCTAAATGGATACATGAGGTATCTTATAAAAGGTCACAGCATAAACAAATTAGAGCAACAAGGAAGGAAATACTGTTTACAACTATAAATATATGGAAAGGGAAAGAGTTCTTGACAAAACAAGAGATAAAGATCAAAGGAGATAAAATGTACAATTTTGATGACAAAATTTAAAACCTTTTTCACAAACAAAATCAATGCAGCTAAAATTAGAAAGGAAATCATTAACTGGACTGAGGGGGGTGGTAATCTATGCAACAATTTTCTCTAATCTGAAATTCAAGATATATTGAGAATTCATACTCAAATATAACAAGAGCCATCCTCCAGTAGATGAATGGTCAAAAGATATGAACAGGCAGTTCTCAAAAAAGAAAGGAAAAAGAAAAACCTATCAACAACCATATAAAAAAAAAGTATTCTTAATCACTAATAATGAGAGAAATGCAAATTAAAACAACCCTAAGGTTCTATTTCACACCCTGGGTTTGTCAAAGATGACTGAAAAAAAAAAAGGAAAATGGCAATTATTGGTAGGGAAATGGGAGGACAGGCACATTAATGCACTGTTGGTGGAGCTGTGAATTCCTATAACCATGTTGGAAAAGCAATTTGGAACTATCACAAAACATCACTAGGTTGAGTATATCTTTTATCCCATTGATACCACTACTAGGCATATACTCCAAAGACATAAAAGAGGGAAAGGACTCGTATGTATAAATATATTCATAACAGCACTTTTATTATAGAAAAAAAAACTTAGAAACGAAGTTGATGCCCATCCACTGTGGAATAGAAGAACAAATCATGACATATAGATGCAATGGAATATTATCGCGCCATAGGAAATAATGAAAGGAATAGATTAAGAGAAACTTGGAAAGAATTCTATGAACTGAAATAACAAAACCAGGGGAACAATTTATACAATGATTATAATATTATAAAGAAAAACACATTTGAAAGACAGGAACTATGATCAATGCAGTGGCCAACCATGACTCTAAAGGAATGATGTTTCCCACCTCTAGACAAAGCAGTGATGGACCAGAGGTGCAAAATGAGACGTATATTTTCAGTTGTGGCCATTGTGTGTCTTTGTTTTCTTTGATTATGCTAAATTTTTACAAGGGAGGGTTGGGGGTTTGGTGGGGGGAAACAGGGAGAAGAGGACTGTGATGTCCCCCACCTAAAATGAAAAGTGTCAATGAAGCATTTAAATAAAATGCACCAAAAAATATTAGGAGGCCATGAAGATGGGCAATATCCCTGCACCTCTGTCTGCTTCTCATTTTCCCATAAGACCTTGTGTTCTAAGGTTTAAGGTCTCTCCATGAAGATTCTTTCCACCCCCACTCAACTGAATTTGTCTTTAAAAGCGTATTTGTGGGGTGCCTTTCATGTTATTTGTCCCATTGGCTAGAATTTCTATTTATAGCATATGGATTAGGAAAGGGTCTTGCTATAGAAGTTAATGAAATGGAAAAAAAAAGTTGACTTCTCTTTCTGGGATGGGATCTCCCCTACTCAAAGAAATCAGACATTTGTACATTTCCAGTGCTTAGCACATTGCCTGGCACATAATAGGTGCTTAGCAAGTGCCTGTTGACCTGATTTAAGGTAGGCAATAGCTACAGCCGAAGGAGAGGTTTGCTTTAGGAATATTGTCAATGTTGTTCTCTATATCTGTACCCCGAGGAGGTGAAGCTTATATCGAGTGAGGAATCAAGTGAGGGTTGGAATTGGAACAGGGCTAGGGGCCATACCTGTCTGAGGAGGTATAGCTTACAGAAGAGACCTGCAGGGAGAACATTCAGGTAACACATTGTGGTAAAAGGCTGGAGATGGAGCAAAGGATCCCAGGCAACCTTCCCCCACACAGTAAGAAAACAAATAGAGCTATATGCAAAAATTTTGTACTCTGCCGGCCCCAGGAATAGTTAAAGGGCATGTATAAATATAAATGAGTGAGGGTTGGAGGAGGGAACAGGACTTCCATTTGGGGACTGTACATCCCTAAATGGAATGGGGCTCCCATGTAATTAAGCCACTGGAATCCCCCTCACCCTCACCTTGCAAGGACAATGTCTAAGGGCAGGACAATGGGAAACAGAGAGTGGGTAAGACTGCCTGCATGGGGCAGGCTCAACACATTTCCAATACTGCAGGGCACTAGGTAGACCTTCCAAGGTCTCTTCTTCAATAACAAAAGCCTTTCACAAGTCACAAGGACACTCAGTATCCAGTTAGTTCTTCCCTGTTAGAGTTTAAGAGAGAATAGGAATACTTGTGCCTATGAAAGCCAAGATGCTATAGAGGGGAACTCGCCAGACCCCACTCATCAGGGGTTGTGGGGATGCCATGGAGGAAAGGAAACACTTTAATCATTAACCTGGTTAATTTCGAGGGAGAGCAATCTAAACGGCTGAGTCTCCCCTGATTCTATTGATTTTCTCCAAAAGATAGGAGAGAGGGACTGGGAATTAGAGCATTCAGAAGAAATAGTGGCAGAGTGACAGAAAGAAAGAAAATGGAGGGCAAAAAGTAGGAGAGAAGGTAGTATGATCAGAGACAGGGAAGATGGTAGAAAGGCGGTATTGGGGGAGATATGAGGAAGAGGAGTAGGGGAGAGGGACCAGGAATAGAGGACAGAGGAGACGATGGACATGTAAGACACGAGAGAAACACTGAGATTTGTCTTTTCTCAGCTAGACTGTAATTTCCTCCAGAAGTGGTAACTTTTCATGTGTGTCCTCACCCAAACACCAGCATGGAGCCCTGCTCAGACTAGCTTCTCAGCAAACACTCTCAGCCTCCAGAAGGAAGAGAGGTCATCAGACAAAGAGAAAAAGATGGAGAAGAATTGGGGACAGGAGAGACAGGAGTAGGTGGTGGGGAAGGACTACAGAAATGAAGGCTTAGTGGGGACACGACAGCTGTCTTCAAGCATTTGAAGGACTGTCACATGGAATGGGGATTAGATTTGTTCTGCTTGGTCCCGAAGGGTCCAACTTGGAGTAATGGATGAGATTTCTGAGAGAGCAAAATTAGGCTTCATCAAAATAAAAATTCCCCAACAATTAGACCTACCCAAAAGAATAATGGACTACTTCTCAAGGGAGTAGTTTTCCCTTCACTAGAGGTCTTTCAAGTCAGAGGTTACAGAACTTTTCGTTAGCTATATTGTTTTTCTTGAGATAGGGGTTGAGACTAGCTAACCCCTTTCCAACTCAGATTCTGTGATTCTGTGACTAGAGTTCAAGTTTGCAAGGGGCTTTATGTACTGGGAAGCCCTTAGGACAGGCATCTGCCCCTTTACCCGGCCAGGAGCTGTGGGACCCAGAGTGACAGATTTTCCTGAGGCTACTGCCATGTTCCTAATCACTCTGATTCTCTGGCAACTGTAGTAAAAGAGTCAGTCGCTCTAGGGTTTGAAGCTGACGAGTATCACCCCAGGAAATTGCATATTAACCCAAGAACATGTGCATATACATGTCGACCCACACAGATGAGCTCCAGTCCCCACCCTAACAGCTTTGCCAGCTCAGTGAAATCCCTAAAATAGCTGTACTCTAGATGAATGGATGATGGGCAAGATGGCCAGGCTGCCTACTGAATGAACTACTTCCTGGGACAATCAGAAAAAAAAGGAGGAAAAACAGAATTCAATGGATACAGACAGAATCAGGAAGAATTAGATACCAAGAGGTCAAATGCAGTAGTAGTGTGAGTGGGTTGGATCAAATGATCTCTTAGGTCCCTTTCTGGTTCTTACATTCTGTGCTTTGAAAGGGATACAGGTACAAGAAGAGGAGAAAGGAAGTAAACACAAGAGGGCTTCTGAGACACCTGCTGCTGTTTCTCCATTACTTTACTGAGGACCATTCTGAGAGGGTCCTAAGCCTCTCTAGGTCCTTGCTGGGCATGACCTGACATCTTCATTCCCATCCACTAGAGAAAAAAAAGAGGACGTGACTGGGAGGTGTAGGGGAAGGTTCTTTCTACTGGGGCACTTTGAGTTTCTTGTCCTCTAATAATGTTTTTCTCTCTCTTCTTCTTCTACAGCTCAACATCCTAGTGGACACAGGCAGCAGTAACTTTGCAGTAGGAGCTGCCCCCCACCCTTTCTTACATCGATACTACCGGAGACAGCTGTGAGTGCAGGGGGAAATGGAGGAGGGACATCCCACCCCACCTCCTAGTTCCATCCTAGAAATCCATCTCTCCCAGTGTTGGAGGAACAAAGATCCCTTACTTCTCTAATGAAGAGCAGGGGACAGGGACTAGTGACTGACAGGGTGAGGAGCAAGACCCAAAGGGCATATTCTGAGACGGAGGCTGAGGATAAGAGATTGGTAGGGTAAGCAGAGTCACAGAGGCACTCATTCACTGAGAAGCGAGCAGGCATAGCTGGTTGCTTTTGGACAAAGTGACCCTATTGTCCACAGAGGGGTGATAAGGGTCGTGTCTTTGTGGGATGGAAGGATGTACCTCATCCCTCAGTCCACTGGTAGCTCTTAATGGCCAGAACCACACTAGCCACCAGCAGACAAGCTAAAATGACTCCCGCAATGTCTCCTTCCCATGAGGGTCAGGGGAACCCCAAGATCTGTACTGCTTATTTCAAAGAAGTAAGAAAAAGGGCCTTTCATGAACCCCTAGGCTGGGAGAAAGTCAGGAAATTCAGAGTAGAGATGCCTATTAACTTCCCCATGAGAAATCACCCTCCCATTGCAGACACACAGAGAGCTCCCCTAAACAGGGTTGGCAGTTTTGCAGGAAAAAGGGCCAGAATAGGGCTCAGAGGAAGAGATGATGAACTGAGCTGAGAAATCCACTTAGGATGGGAAGGAAGGAAAGGCATGGTTGGAAGAAATCACTGACACAGGTGTGGAAAGAGAATCATGGGGTTCACTAATGAATGTGTGGATCAGAAAAGGGGTGATACATGTAGGTGAGAGGCAGACAGAAAGGAAGAGGGGAAGAGACAAGAATGCTTCTGAAACATCCTCTTTCTGGGACCATACAGGTACTTCAGAGCCTCCCTAAGTATTTGACAGGCAGGGGAGCATGGTCAAGTTCAATGAAGAGGAGTCATTTCCTTCTCTGACTCTCCTTCCTAGCAGTTCAAGCCTTGGTTATGTGCCATTATGTTAAGTGTAAGCTCTCACAAGTATTTGAACCCATGGATATGAGTACATGGATGGGAAATATCCAAGTAGGCAAGGTGGTTACACACAGGTGGGGTACTGTATATTAGTAGTGTGTTACATGCATGAGATCTTGGAGCTTGCACAAATCTTAGTCCTCTCTGTAATCTGCTCTCAGGGTTCCCTACCATTTCTTCCTGGCACACACTCTGTCACCCGGTTGGCACCACCAGGTCCCAATGCAGCAAGGGAGTCAATGAGTCCTTTTCTCTGGGAGCTCAGCCAAGCTGGGAGAGGAAGAGATGCCCCTGGCTGCCCTTCTGGCACCAGGCACAATGCACAATGCCCAGGCTTGTTTCCCATAGGGCCTTGGCCCAAGATGTAGGGAAATGAGCCGACGGGGCAGTTACTGAAGGAGCTCCAACTCCACTTCCCTTTGTGAAATTGCAAGGTACCCTTAATCATTGTGTCCTCAGAACAAAAATGAGTCATCTAAGAGCTTTAGCCACTCTACGAACACCTAGATATGGATAGGACTCAAAGAGGAAGAGCTCAGTCCCAACTAAGGTGGGAATGGGCATCCTACTGAAAAGGTAATGGGACATTAGCAGCCTTGCTTGTTACTATGGTTTCTTTGGAGCTGATGTCAGTAGACCCCAAGTTAGAAATTCTGTACCACTGAATACGTTATCAAAAGTGACTTCCTTATCCCCAAAACACACACACTTATACACCTTCCCTCTCTTCACAGATCCAGCACCTATCGGGACTTACGGAAGGGTGTGTATGTGCCCTACACCCAAGGCAAGTGGGAGGGCGAGCTGGGCACTGACCTAGTAAGCATCCCTCATGGCCCAAATGTCACCGTACGTGCCAACATCGCTGCCATCACTGAGTCTGACAAGTTCTTCATCAATGGCTCTAACTGGGAGGGCATCCTAGGACTGGCCTATGCTGAGATTGCCAGGGTGAGGAAGCAGAGGGCTGGTGCTGAACACTGCATGGGGAGGAAGAATTATGGAGAGGGAAGGGTAAAGGGACTACCTGAGGGAGGAAGTGGAGCAAGTAGGAATGGGCTTGAACTAAAGCAAGAACATTTGATATTAAATATAGAGAAGTTATGGAAGTATGAGATACTAAAAGAGTTTTCTTTAGAGATTTTGAAGAATCGGCGTGTGGAGGGGTGATAAATGCATTTGGTAATGAAAATGATGTAAAAACGAAAGATACTAAGCTTTTAAAAAAACATATCTAGAAGGTGTTAGGCACGCATGAGGGGACTGAAAGAATGACCCTACTTCAAAGATCCCATAAGAGCTCTTATCTCAACACCCCTCTGTTGGGATGGGCATTGACCTTCAGCATCTTCCAATCTGCCATCACCTTCCAAAAATGCCTTTCTGCCCCAAGGTTAACTATCTCCAAGATGACCCTTTGAAGGGGACTTCCAAGGTTCTCCACCCCACCACAGGGTAATTGTTTTTGCTCTGGCATAGAAACAGGATTCTTTCCTCTTGTTCTCTCCCTTGTCTCACTGACTCTGCCCAGGATTCACTCTCTACTTGTCTCCTTGACAGCCTGATGACAGCCTGGAGCCCTTCTTTGACTCTCTGGTGAAGCAAACACAAGTACCCAACCTCTTCTCCCTACAGCTGTGTGGCACAGGCTTCCCAAACCTCAACCAGTCTGAAGCAATGGCCTCAGTTGGTGGGAGCATGGTAAGTGAATTCAGGAGTAGACACTGGCATCTCCCCCCTCTGGGGCTAAGCCAGAGGCAATTCAGGGGCTGGTGACCCTTTATTTTTCTCAATACTGGTCAGATCCTTTGCTGGGCAAGTCTTGGGCTCTACCACTAAAAAAGATTCATAGGAAACCTCCAGTGGGGTTAGATGAGAGACAAAAATGATTAAATAATTGAAAAAATAAACTAAATAGAAAAGGCTAAAGGAACTAACATGGCTTAGTCCAAAGAAGAGGAAGGTTTTCATACCTTCACCAGGAAAATAGTGAATGGTTCTCCATCCCCACCAAAATGAGGCAATAGACAAATTGCAACAAAAACAAGTTGGGTAAGATTTAAATAACTTCCTAACAAAGAGTTACATGAAAGTGGAATGGGTGACCGGGAAAAATGTAGCATCTCCTCTGTTGAATACAATTTTTTAAAGAAGAAATCACCAAACTGTCTGGGCTGGATTAGGGGCAGTGATGCCTGCAGGAAGAGGGACAAAAACCATGATCTCTAAAGGGCTTTGCCCTCCAAAGAGACATCTAATTTTGTTGTTGTTACATCATTACATCTGATAGCTGACATACTCATGCCCCCAGCTTCCTAAAGCCCTGTGTGCCTAGTTCCCTAAGGTATACACCCAGTGGATTGGGGCATGACACAAGCCTGGCCCTATCTCTCTCCAGATCATTGGGGGCATTGACCATTCCCTGTATGTGGGCAGTCTGTGGTACACACCTATTCGACGAGAGTGGTACTATGAAGTTGTCATTGTTCGGGTGGAAATCAACGGGCAGGACCTGAAAATGGATTGTAAGGAGGTAAGAGTACCAGGAATACTAGGAGTGAGAAGGCACATGTTGAGTTCTGGGGAGCTCCTGACTAAGGAATGGGATGATAGGCCAAGCACAGGCTTTGGGAAGAACTGGGGAAGGGATCTGTGTCTCGATCAACAACACAGATGTGACAGCAGAACCTCCATCTGTAGAGACAGAGGTTGGGAAGAGTATTCACAGAAAAACCACATTTGTGGTATAGTGGAAAGAATATATGCACTAGGAAGGAAGAAACCCATGTTCTAGTCACAATTCTGCCACTAATTCAGCTATACGTACTTAAGAAAGCCAATTAACTTCTCTGGGTCTCAATTTCCTCATCTGTCAAATGGACATAATGTAATCCCTACCCGATCTACCCTTCAATGTTTTAAAAGATAATAGCTACAAAAGCATTTTGAAAAATTAAAAAGCACTATACAAATGTGAGTTTGTACCAGACCATTCTGGCTCTAGACCTATGGTTTATGATGATGATTTAGGAGCTATCTGAATGGAATGGAAATGCATTTATTAAGCTCTCACTATATGCCAAGAACCATACTAAATGCTAGACACACAAATAGGAAAGCAAGATAATCTCTGCTCTCAAAGAGCTCACATTCTAATTGGAAGAGACAACATATATAGGAAAGTTTGGCTGTAGGGTGCACGGAAAGGTCTAGTGGTCCTTAGAGCCCAGTATCGAGGCCAACTGTAAGGTCTACAGCCTTTGGGCTACATTATTGGGAAGGGGTGATCCTGGTGGTCTGTGGGTAGGTGGGGTTCTAGCTGGGGCAGTTGAAGGACAAAGGATTGCTGTGCCAGTCCATAGCCAAGACCTCTTAGACTAACTGGTAACCAGTATAGTTCTTACCAGCACACTGCCACCACCTGGCACCCAAAGACTTTTGGCTGCATGAACATCTTTTCTCCTCTCTAGTACAATTATGACAAGAGTATTGTGGACAGTGGCACCACCAACCTGAGACTGCCCAAGAAAGTGTTTGAGGCTGCAGTGAAGTCCATCAAGACAGCATCCTCGGTCAGTGGAATTAATGGGCATGCCTACAAGTGAAGGTGTTAAAGGGAGTTGGGGGGGGAAGGAGGCACAAAAAATCAAATCAGGCCAATACCCTTAGAGAACATTGTGACACAGTGCCACAGCTCTAGGGACCAGCACCTGAGCTATCTCTGCACATTGGTCTTTCCCCATCTTTCTCAGCTATAACCTGCCCTATCTTCCATTTCAAGCTGCACCCTTCCCCGTAGCCATACCAAGAATTATAGAATGAACAGCTGATGGTCTTCAGGGGCCATCTAGTCCTGCTTGAATCTCTTCTACAGTATCCCCAGCAAGTAGTGATTCAACCTTTACTTGAAGACCGCTAGGCAGTCCATTCCAATGCAATTCTATATCCCTATAAGCTCTATCCATTGGTTCTAACTCTAGAGTCCTCTAGAGCCAAGCAAAATAAGTCCAAACAAATGACAAGTCTTCAAACAGCTGAAGGCAATTCTTGTTTCACTCATCTTCTCTTCCCCATTTCTTTCAATTGATTCTGGGAAACCCATCATCTAGTTATTCTCCACTATATGTGACTCAGTTTCTCCCTTCTCTAGTCCAGTTTTCCATCAGGGCTGAACAAGTGAGGGGCCTTTGCAGTGCCGAAAAATGAGCAAAATGTGCAACAGAGGCCACTTTGTTATAACTAGTCCCTCCAACTTTTATTTCTTCTTGGCCAAGACAGACAGAGAAATTCCCAGATGGCTTCTGGCTAGGGGAGCAGCTGGTGTGCTGGCAAGCCGGCACTACTCCCTGGAACATCTTTCCAGTCATCTCACTCTACCTAATGGGTGAAGTCACTAATCAGTCCTTCCGAATCACCATTCTGCCACAGGTACGTCTCTTCCTTAGCCAAACTGGGCCTCAGGAAAAGGAAGGTAAACAATGTGGGTTGGGAGGGATAGAATGCAGACACTGGGTATAGCTGAATGGGGACAAAACAAACATGGAAAAGAACCACTGGATAACCCTTCTGGAAAACTAGGTCTCAAAACAGGCAAGGTATTTAATCTTTGAGTGTTTCCGCATCCCAAATCCCCTATCTCACAGGAATGCTGTAAGAACCAAATGAGATAAAAGCAAAACATAAAATTACAAAATGAATTATTATTTTTGGAATGATCTGTAAGTACACCTCAGGACCAGAGAGAAGGTAGGGCAAGAATTTGAGTGAGATGTCCTTCACCCTGTGATCATCTACCCCCAGCAATACCTAAGGCCAGTGGAGGACATTGCCACATCTCAAGATGACTGCTACAAGTTTGCCATCTCACAATCATCCACGGGCACTGTCATGGGAGCTGTGATCATGGAAGGCTTCTATGTTGTCTTTGACCGAGCCCACAAAAGAATTGGCTTTGCTGTCAGTGCCTGCCACGGTGAGAGCACAGGCTTTGGGAAGCCAGAGGGTCTGTATTTATTCTGGGTGGATAGTTAGGATATCTAGGCCTGTGCCAACTTGGTGAGGAGTTGCTTGCCCCTTGAAGTCAACACACTGAGGAAGAGTTATCAATACCTGTCTTGCTTCTTGACCCTACAACTTAAGCAGTGACCCCTGCTGAAAGCCCAAGAGACCAGAGGCTAGCCAGGAACAGCTGTAGTGTCCTAGAGCCTAGAGAAAGATGAGCAAACATATGGTAGATGGACAATGTACTACTTGGTGATACTTAGCTTACAAAGATGAAGGTGGCACCATCACTTGGGAAAGGTAGGCCAGGGAACAAGACTGTGCTAGCTAGCCCTGGGAGGTGTGGGCGTGGGGCTGGCATACTGTAGCCCTAAAAGAAACAGACTTTTGAAGCTTGTAGGACACTCCTCTGCCTGGCTGATTGTGACAGAGTGCTCCTCACCTAGGATAGGTTGTTTGTCTTTTAAAAACCTCCTAAAAAAAGGGAGCTTTGACAGCTTCCATTTCCTAGGGTCTCCTAGTTTTAGAAAGTTTCTTTCGTGTCTAACCCAAACTACCTTCAGGCACAAGAACCATGCCGGCTCACATGCTACCTTCCTCCCCCATCCACAGTGCATGATGAGTTCCGGACAGCAGCAGTGGAAGGTCCCTTTGTTATCGCAGACATGGAGGACTGTGGCTACAACATTCCGCAGACAGATGAGTCGACCCTCATGACCATAGCCTATGTCATGGCTGCCATCTGTGCTCTCTTCATGCTTCCACTCTGCCTCATGGTGTGCCAATGGCGCTGCCTCCGCTGCCTGCGCCGCCAGCAGGATGACTTTGCTGATGACATCTCTCTGCTCAAGTGAGGGGCCCTCCAAGGCCTCATAGGCCCTCTATGGCTGTCTACTCTGGCCACAAGCAGGAGACACGGAGGTAGAACATGTGACCAGAGCACCTCAGGACCCTTACCCACCAGCCTGCCTATCTTGACAGGGAGAGAATCAGAAGATACTGGCAAGGTGCGTCCCACAGGGATAAAGTCTTAGAAGGGGGAAGAGGAAAGAAGGAAGCTCTCCAATGGCAGGAAACCCTTTGGTCACTTCAAACCTCAGCTAGGAAATTTTCTGCTGCTTGAAACTTCATCCCTAAAAATTTCACCACCTCAACCCACATCCTTCTCTTTTTCTTATTCCCAGAATTGGTACCATCCCCAGGCCTTGCCCTGCCGATGTCCTGGGATTAGACATGGCCCGCCCTGGTTCTCTTCAGCAGGGGCTAATGTACAATAGCCCCTTATTTTTGTGTAGAACCTACATAAGCAACCCTAATTTGACTACAGGGGTGAATTTTTTAAAATTTGTGACTAGATCGGGGTATTTAAGTGATTTTTATTGGGGGTGGGGAGAAGGGAGGACAGGCTATGGTAAAAAGGGCAGACAGAAAGGGAAAAGAGAAGTTGGGGAAAAGCAGTAAATGGGAAGAACAGTCCCAGTATTGGGCCTTGCCGTCTACATAGGCTACCATCTCACATATCTCAAGCAGGAAGACCCCAATTTGGTAAGGCACTCCACTTGTCATGAAAGAAACAGACTGGCCCCCACACCATGGCCACTGATACTCCCTTTCCTATTCCTCCTGATTGATTTCAAAGTAAACTCAGAAGAAATCCTTGCAAAATTTGACCAGAGTCCTCATCATTGCCTTCAGGAAAGAGCAACTGGATTGCAAATCGAATTTCCCCCACTGAGGTCCACTTGGCAAATGACTTTTTTCACTGCCTGGACCCTCTGTTCCCAGAGCACTGCTAAGATTTCCCAACCTCCTCCATTCCCCTCCTCCCATTATGTCATGCCCCCAGAGAGAATAAATGGAACAAGGCAGAGCTTGGCTGTATTTCTTGAGCTACCTAATAAGAGGGTCTCATCTCTTTCCCTTCCTTCTCACCCCTTTACTGAGACACAAAGCTCCCAGGGATCCTCTAGAATTCTGCAGGCTAGGGAGTTAAGTGTAGGGATGGGGGACTTTCCCCTTAGTCTTTGAAAAGAGAATCCAGGACTTTCAGCAAGTATGGAGTTGGGACCTTGGACCTTGATCTCCTTTGTGTTCAGCTATAAATAGGTATCAAGCATCTACACCTTCACTATCCCAGACCTTTCTCACCATCCTAACATTTTCCCCTCCTACCCCCATCACATTCAGATGGATGAAGCATCTTCCAGTGCCACTGGCAGAGTACTGACAGCTCTCAAAACTCAGTGCTCCCTGGTCCTGTCCTGTTGTTGTCTTTAGCACCAAAGCTGTCCAGAGAGACGATAGCAGCCTCCTCCTCACAGCTTCATTTCATTGTAGGCTTTTTCTTCCCTGAGTGCCATTCTTTCTCCTGGCTCCTTGGCTCCCCTGCCTATGTGTTATATTGCCACCTAGGGTTGGGCACAGGGGGAACAAGTTCATCCTTCCACAGCTCAGAGGACCTGCTGTAGTATTAGCAGGAGATGAGAAGGAAAATACAAGTAACCTCCACTCCACCTCAGCCCCCCTCAAAGGAAGCTTTCTCCTCTGCACCACTTTTTTCTAGTTTAACCCATCCAGTCTAGATGGGGGCTGCCTGGCTCCTTTTCTGTGGGTGTGGGGTGAGGCATGGGCAAGGGGAGAAGGGGAGAAAACCCATGGGGGCTTACTGGAGTTTCCTGTCTCAGCCTGGCTACTCTGTGGACCAGAGCCCCAGTGAGCTCCCCACAAGCCAAAAGCAAATTCAATGAGAATAAGAGACCACAGCTTCTCATTTCTCCACCCACACTTGCGGTTCCTTTCCTTTCACTGCACCTGGTGCTGCTCTGGCTGATGGGGAGTACCCTGTACCGCACAGAACTGATGGCAAGATCTCAAAAGACTGCTTCCTCCCAGCTTGAGACTTTACTTGGGTGTGTAAATAAACCTTTGGGATTACTAGTGTGTAACAAAAATGCCAAGTTCTGCTTCACAATCCCTACCCAAGGCTGAGAAAAACTGGTTTTTTCCTAGCTCTTCCCAGGGCATAAAACCAACAACTTTGGTTAGTTGGTCTTGCAGCCCTCTTGTTATTTTTTTAAAGAGAAAACTGGTTGTACTTAATTCTTCTTTTTACAATTCCCTTCTCCCATGTTGCCCTACCAACCTTGAACGCTTAAATGTAAAGAAAATCCCACTCAGTATCTGCTTCTTGCTTGTAAGATATGTATGTATATATCTATTTTTTAATTCTACCCTCAAAAGCCACTGTCTCATTTTCAATCCTGGCCTACTCGGGTTCCACATTTGTAGGCCAGCAGACAAGAGGATAGATGGAACTTTGGTGTTGCTTTATAACAGTTCTTAAGACAAAAGGGAAAGAACTGAGCAACACTGAGGTCCTGCTTCTCATACCAACCTCTCCAGAAGCACTTGTCATCTTGCTATAGGTTAGGTTATCCAAGGGCTTTTACTGGGGGAGAGGGGTGTTAACCCCACTACTCTATACCACACTCTTCATTGTCTCCACTCCCATGGCTCTAAAGGCTTTCTGGAGATAACTAGAAGTTATTTTGTTCTTACCCAAGTTAACTTCCTAGCCTTTTAGAAATACTGAGAGGCATCAAAGGTGGCCCAGAAGCTATGGGGCTCAGGGGAGGCAGAAAGCTCAAGAATAAAGAGAATCACGAAATGAAGAGAACAAGGAATTGATCTCCAATCCTACCCACCATATTTTCTGCCTCAGACAAAGGAGTCAGAGTAAAAAGCCAGTTGTTAAGAAGGTAGACATCAACATTAACCAGAGAAATCTGAAGGAGGTAAAAATGGAGGACATGAGCCCTGTGCACTGGAGCAGCCTCCTCACCTCTGATCCAGTACAATAGCAGACCATTTGAAAAATGCCAAAAGTGACTCATCCAGGCCATTTCCTTGACCTGAAAGCCAGACAATGAATCTTGGCAAGAGAGACAAGAAAAGGGAAAGGAGAGAGAGGACACCTGGGTGAACAGATGGGAAGGGAGGTAAGAAAGATAGCAAACAGTAAAAATGGGAAAGATGCAGATGGATCTGGAGGAAAAGTCTTCTGCCACCCCTGTCTAATCAGTAGAGAGTGATTACTACGAGGCTCCAGCAAAATAAAATATAGCCACTCATACTGACCCAAGTAATGGTGTCAGTAACTGGTGACTTTCATACGGGATCAGACACTTGAGAGTTGGTGTTTGGTTTTCACCTGGATGGATCCCATTAGGGAAAGATCTAGCATTATATATCCCGTCAGAATGGGAACTCAATGGCTTACGGTAAGATTCAGAGATCTAACAGAGGTATGATTTTTCCCAATATGGAATTAGAAAAAACCCAGAAGAGACCAAAGGGCAAGGTGTAGTACTGGCCAGCACATGGATGGCTAAATGTAAAATGCAACCTGGAATCTAAAATCCATGACATGAAGAGGTTTAGTTTCTGGTGGCCTCCCTTCCTCATCCTACTCTGGTCTCCATTTTCCCCAATTACAGAGAACATATGCCCCCAGTAGCACTCTTGTTTCAAAGATTATAAAAACCACCCCAAGATAATTCTGTAGGTGAATTTGCACACAGATCTCCTCACCCCAGTGCCTACTCAGAGCTCACCCAAGGACACCAAACAACTTGGTTGTGAACCAACTGCCTTAACCTTAAGGGGGGGAGGGGGGAGGGCTATAAATCTGGGAGACCAGAAGCAAAGGAGAAGGTGAGGACTTTACAAAGTTGGTCTGTCAGAGATAGGGCACAGCCTAAGTCAAGGGGGCAAGGCATAGGAGAAACCTATAGGTTGTGCTAACCTCTGCACAGACACCTGTACCCAGGAAGTAGGGTGGCAAGGGGAATAGGGGGATTTGACTGATGTTGTTATTCTCAGACTGTGAATTCAATTCTGCTGATGTAAACTGCAATATTCTGTAAACCTAATGTCTACGTAAAAATAATGATCGTTAACACAGTAAATTATTCGATCTAAAGTCAAACAATCTTGCATTACATTTCTTTCTCTATCAAGTTTCACTTTGTCTAGGATGATGTAGAAATGTCCTGAGGTTTCCAGTGGGTCAGGCATCTGGTTAGACAGCCAAGCAAACACCAGGATTCCATCCTATGAGAAAGGATGAGACTGAAGGAAATGGAGCTGCAGGCTGAGCCAAATCAAAGCAAGGTGGTCCGACAGCAAGAGCAGCTTCCTAGGTGTTGTCTGTTATACTGTATTTGAAAATAACTCTGGGCAAGAATACCATCATTTCAATGCTACAGTGCATACTATTTTTCCTATGACTTGTACCACCAAGGGAAACCACAAGACCAGGGGGAACAGAAAATTCTGCATAATATACATACTTTCATTTATGAATGTTTGCATACAGACTTTCTATACACACATTACCTATATAATAAAAATGTACATGGCATGAGTACACACTGCTGTATAAATATAGAGCTCTACAATCTTGAACCCTCTCCTTCCTGTTCATATCTGTCTCTCCTCTTCTTCCTTTCCAGCCAGGTCCATCACTTGAGAGTTGGACAAAAGGGACAAGTGTCATTTGTGTTGGTCTGGGCCCAGAATTTGATACACTGGAAAGGAGAAAGAGAAGCCTGAAGGTTAAGAGTTGTTTGCTACTGGGGGCAGGGGGAGGGGGAGCAGGAGGAGCAGGCACAGTGCCACTGAGGCTTGAGATGACTAGCAATAAAGAATAAGGGACAGATACTAGACCAAAAATTCTGACAGTTTGAGTAGTCCCTGGGATATTCCCAGAAAGACCAGCTCTGGAGCAAATAAGAAGGTCTTCATTATAGAGAGAATACTAAATTCCAACAATCTGAGAACGTCACTGATGTATACCCAATATGATTTGCTCCATACCACGATCCCTTCATGTGCAGAGATGGGTTCTCTTCATTCTCAACACTCTTCCCCCAAAGTCTAGGACATCACCTCCCCCTTTGTGGGAAAGATATCAGGATTTTATCCTGATGTTCCCACAAGCCAGCGAGTTCTACGTATTCTTGCCTCTGCCTAGTGATATAGTGAGAATGAGGAACAACTGGACTGTCAGAGGAAATCTGTTTTAAGTAACATTTGACCCATCTCGTTAATGGAGTTATAATACTGGGATCAGGTTTTCATTTCATTCCTCCTATCTAAGGTTCCTCAGCAAAGCAAACCTAGACTAAGCTTAGAGCAAGGACCCACATTGCTGTACAGTTAGTGGCTATACCAGCCAGCTGGGTAAAAGAAGGGATAAAAAGGATATAGCATCTACCTCCTTGTGCAACACATGGGCACAGGCCATTGGATGGAGCTCACTGGGCTGAACAAGCTTCTGGCACATTAGACACAGCTTGCAGGTAGATGGAGCCTACAGGACAAACAGAGGCATCCTTTATAGCAGTGATTCTATGTGCTGGGACCACTCCTTTCCTCTGTGCCCATGATCCCACAACCATACCCACTCACCAAAATAGTTCAGTTAGCCTCTCTTCTCCAAAACCAAACCTTTTCCAATACCACACCCCATGCAGACCCTGCCTAGATCTCCCTTCCATTTTTCCATTTCCAGCTCAGGTTCCAAGGCAACAACTCTTTACATTTTTCTCCATCTTTGAATCCACTAAACCTGCCTATATCCCAGCTTTCAAGGAAATATATTCTTACATGTGAAGGCCTCCCAGGATAAGACACCTGAGCAGAGGGCAGGAACATGGGAGTGTTTATCTGAGCCAAGGGAGCAGGAAACAAGGGAGCTCGAATCCGACCAAGGGGCTGTAGGCAAAAAATAAAAATTAGAAACAGGGAAGTTTTTAGTAAACTAAGCTTTTTTAGAAAAGGAGCCACCAACATTTTTCAGACTAGCAAAATAAAACAGCAGATTATGCATGCCCAGGAACAATACCTCTTTCCTCCTACATGCTTTGTACACACGTTCTGGGGCTGAGCTCTCCCCCAATGAGCCAGGCTCACCTGAGCACTCGCTGCCAAGCGCTCCTGCTCTGCTAATCGTGCAGCCACCAGCTGGATCAGCTCCTCCATCGTCAGCCCCGCCATGGTGGTTCGTGCTGTCTTGATCTGCTGAAGGATGTTGGTCATCTGAGCCCTAAGGAGGGAGAGGGTTGCAGGGATGAAGATATTGGTCCCTATCTGTGGAAACTCCTGTGGGTCTTCCTCTTGTACCTGTACCCTAACATAGCTCTCAGGGTATTAATTCTTTTAAAAAAAAACTTACTTGTTGCATTGTGGAAACCGAGCCAACAGCTTCTCCAGGATCTTTTCTAGTTTGTCCACTGGCTGGGGTCGGTGAGATTCAGTGGGAGCCTTAACACCACCCAAGCCTGGTGGAGGTGGGAGGGAGGTAGCAGGGGACACATGTGGACCATGGGGGCCAACAAGAGAAGCCAAGCCAGGACTGTTTCTCCCATGGGTGACAGGTAAAGGTGGGGAGGGCTGGTTGGGCCTTGAGATAGCAGGGTTCAGCATTGGGAAGGATAGGGTACGAGGGTCTGCACTGGGCATGACCATGGGCATGGTAACCTGCCCAATGGAGAAAGGCATCCGAGGAGCCAGGGAAGGATTAGGTGAAAACACCTGAAGCATGAAGTCTGTCTGCAGAGTGGGAGAGAGAACATAAAAGGAAATTTAGGAAATGGCAGTAGAAATCACTGAGTAGCTATTAAATTGAACAGAGATGGTTCCAATAGCTTCACAAATATAACTGTGAGACAGAGACTTGGCCACCACACAGAGAGGGAGCTTCCCCACTGCCAAGTTACTCACCTCTGAAGGGGGTGGGGGAAGAGTAGGGGTAGGGATCTGTGGAAGACTACTCAACTTTGCCCCATTTCTCACCAGTTGGATATGGTTATTAAATTGGTCCTAGAAAAGAGAGATTAAGAAATTACCCTGCAGCAGAGAACTGAAGGAGACACATTAGCCTCATTTTGGATAAGAAAGGTGATGGGAACATGGTAGAAACATCCTGAAACAAAAATAAAACAGGTTGTTTCTCAAAGTAGTGAGCTCTCTGTCACTGAAAGTGTCTAAACAGCAGCTAGGTGACATAGGGGAGAAATTGCTGGATCCAGAGTCAGGAAGACCTTGGTTCAGACTTACTAACTCTGTGACCCTGGAGAGGTCATTTAACCTTTGTCTGCCTCAGTTTCCTCATCTGTGAAATGGAGATAATAATATCATTTAACTCCCAGAGCTACTGTAAGGATAAAATAAGATACTGTAAAGAGCTTTGCAAATTTTAAAGTGTTTTTAAATAGCTACTATTATTATTATTCCCATGATAACAAAGGATAAAGGACTGTCAAGAATAACACAGAAAAGATTACTGTACCAAGTGGCTTTCTGGACTAGAGAGGCATCCAGGTCCCTTTCAAATATCAGAAAACATTAATTCTGTGAGACTTCAACACTGCTCTTACATATGTGTGTGTACATCACTGAAACTGGCCATAAATTGCCCACACTACAGAAACTCTTCTCTGTACGGGTCTGCAGCTTTTCATTAGGCTCACCCGGACATTCTCCTTCATCATTCGAACTCCATTCAATCTTGTCTCCCACTCCTGCTTGGAACGGATTGTTTCCAATGTTGGAGGTGTTGACCTTTTGAAACAGCAACAGGAATTTGCAGTTAGAGAATAAAGCTCTGACCTCACTCTTTAAGACAACAAAACAAACATCTGAGTTCTGAGTTCCTTGCCTCATTGTAAATCATATGTTTTCTAGTTCTACATTCAAAGTAAGAGCTTCCCAAGAAAGGAAGAGAGATTTTCTGCCTCACACTATTCTACATGGCTTCTCCAAAAGCCTGGGCAGCAGGTGACTACATATCAGAAATAAGTCCCCAGAAACTTAATCCTACCTATTTGGGAAGCTCAATGCACAACTGCAAATTACAGTGTTAAAAGTCTGACAGTATAGAACTGGACTCAGCAGTCGGGGTTTCAGAGAACCAGTGAAGTAAAGGTCTAAATCTGAACTTCAGGCCTGTGAGTTCGAGGAAGTAGCTTACTTGATATAGGTCAGGTGCAGCTCTGCCTCCTTTTCTGCTTCTTCCAGCTTTAATACCAGCAGCTCTTTCCGACTTTCCAGGGATAAGATCTAAAGAAACCATGAAAAGGCTTATTAACTTGCATCCACGTAGGACTATCTTTGGACAGACAAGCAGATGCTCATAGACTTCCACACCAAACCCAGTTTCCAGAGACATCGGTCCCTCCCTACCTCGGCTTTCCAAGCTCGTTCAGTTTCCTCCATAATGTTCCGGTTGATCTCACCATCCTGATTCTTGAGCTTGTCCAGCTCCATCTCCCATAGCTCCCTGAAGGACCGGAAAAAAAAAAAAAAAAAAAAAGGACAAGACTGATGGGGTACAGGCTTGATGGGGGCAGCAAAGCAAAAATTAGACCCAGAGTTGGGCCAAGATAAAGTTAGAAGATGAGCCTGAATAATAGACCCTTACTATAAAGCAAGTGAACTGTTTTAGAGAGATGATGCTTAAAGTACTTTAAGACTGTGACATGGTCCTACATATTAAATTCCAAGAAGAACAAAACACACAGTGCCTCCACTTGCTAAGTATTTAGGAGGCAGAGCCATCAAAAGAAGTCCAACAGTGCCCCAAATTTAAATAAGCTACAGTTAAGAAGACTCAAATTCATTAGGGAGTCTCTTATGGTTCCCAACTTGCTTCACCTATGGAAACAGACATGTAGGATTCTGTGTAGGAGCGCACAATGCCACTACTAATCCTATATCCCAAGGCAATCAAAGAGGAAAAGGTCTTCTAAGTACAAGAATATTTACAGCAGCTCTTTTTGTGATAGTAAAGAACTGAAAACTAAGGGGGGGGGGGGGGTAGGTACACTAACACCTATCAGGCAGCAGTTGCTTACCTGCTACCAGATACTGGCTATTTTATTTTTACCACCCCATTTTCCTAGCTATTCTGAAGATGGCTATGCATCACTATACCTACCTTCCATCCCCATTATTTCCCTCCCTCCTTGCTGCATAGATGGTGGCACACTCATATATAGGACTGAAGGCACTAATGAAGAATGGGTCCAGAAAGGGCATCTTCCTGTATCATATTTGACTCAAAGCAGGATAATGGCTGGGAATAGCAAGATTACTCAGACCAAGGGAGAAGAAAGTGAGGTGAGCATTTAAATTACATTAAGTGACTTTTATTTTTTAAAGGTAAAGATGGGGAAAGGGATAAAAATGATCTTAAGAGAAATAGTCCTACTTTTCCTCAGCCTGTTCTGCGATTAGAGAAACAATTTTATTCTCCTTCTCCTCCTGATTTTCCAGTAACCTGCATGTGTGAGAGAGAGAGAGACCAATTCACTTCCTGAAGTTTCTGTAGCCTTTTCCTCTTTCACACATTCCTGCTTTTGCCCAAATCCCTCATCTCCCATTCTGTCTTTTTCAGGGACTACTCAAAGATTTTCCTGGGAAGTTAGTCATTCTACTGACAGCAGAGGTTGACTTGGTGACTTGGCTAGCTAGAGTTGGCTGTCCTCTTTGTCCTTTGCCACTCCATAGGCAGTCCTCCCATGGAGGTTTACTCTCTAGAACAGGGTGATTTTTCTCAACTGAGGATCTACAGTATAACAATTCTATTTCCTTCCCCTGCTAGACTCTCCACTACTCAAATACTAGGGGAAAACCAGTAGATGCCATCAGAATTCTCTGGCACATAAAACTTAAGGTTTGGTTAGAGCAGCAGTCCCTCTAATCCATTATTTTTTCAGACACTGGCACCATATTTTAGAGAAGAAGAGAATGGCATGTAGATTTAGGCGATGGAAGGGAATTTGGAGGTTATCTAGTACAATATGATATAGCTGCTTTCTATGATGTCCTCGAAAGCACCCCAAACATCTCCTGGGGTTTTTGCATTGTCTTTGTATCCCCTGAGCCTAAAGCACAATGCCTAGCACACAGCAGGCACTTAATAAATACTTACTGAATGAAAGGAGGGGCTAGATAGATCATCAAGCCCAACTCTTTCATTTTACAAATGAGTAAACTGAAACCCAATGAGTATAAGTAATTTGTTCAAGGTCACACAAGTATTAAGTAGCAGAACAAAAATCTGAACCCAGGTCTTGTGACTCCATATCTAATACTCTTTTCACTAAGTCTTGTTGCCTCTCATCTAGCAAAAAACGTATCAACCAAAGTATCATGCTACTACTTCAATTAGTCACCAACAAGCATTTATCAAATTTATTGTTTAATGAATTTATTAAACATTTACTGTGTGTCAGAGGCAACTACGTGGTGCAGTGGTTAGAGCACTGGGCCTGGAGTCAGGAAGACCTGAGTTGAGTTCAAAACCAGCCTTGGATACTTACTAGCTATGTGACCTTGGGCAAGTCACCAGTGCCTGCCTCAATTTCCTCAAATGTAAAATGAGGATGAGAATGGCACCTACCTCCCATAGTTGTTGAGAGGATCAAATAAGGTGTTTGTAAAGCACATAGAAAAGTAACTGGCTCACTGTAGGTGCTTAATAAATGATTGTTCCCTCCCTCTTCCCTTCCCACTATGTTTAGGCTCAGGGAATACAATGCCCTCACACTGCTATATTTAGAAAAATCCTTTCTGCCTCATACCAATGGGAAAAATCTGCCAATGTAAGTAAGGTAAGCAGTTCCTTTGAACCTTTAGGATTACTAATGGTTCAAATGCTCAGGACCAAAAAAAAATGTTTTTTTAAATGTTCAGGACCTATACACGCTCCATAAGTCTGGCTTGCTTGTTGGATAATCTAATAATGGTGCTACAATTTTTTTTAAATCCCTAGAACATCTTTCGTAAAGAAAGTTTACAAGACACAAAAATAATCATACTCTGTGACCCAATAATTCCATCATTGGAAATACAGTCTGGAAGTATTACCAAAGTCAAAATGAAAAACCAATGTTCAGGTATTTTCATAGCAATATTATTTGCAACTGCAAAAAAACTAGATGCAACCTAATGCCCATCAATAGGGGAATGGTTAAATAAACTGTGGAACATTCATGTAAAGGGATACTATAATGCAATTAAGACTACAAGTATAAGAAATACAAAGAAATCTAGAAAAACTGTTTTTAAATGATGTAAACTGGAAAAAACAAAAACCAGAAGAACAGAGTGTACACTAATATGACTATATAAAATGAATGCAAATATGAACAAAGAATCCTTACAGGGACTTAGAGTGACTCAAAGTGTACGTTATTTTATGAGTTAAAGTAAATTAATATAAATAGTTACCAAGGAAGTTTAATTTATTTTGTTGTCACTCAATATTAAATTATAAAACTGTTTTAAAAAGGAATTTTACATATGTCCTTACCACATTTTTGTTAGGTCAAGTAATATTCTCATTTAACAGAATGGGAAATGGATGTTAACACGATTTGTGTTATACTGAACAGTGAGTCTGAGGCCAGGACTAGGACTCAGATCTGCTTTCTTAAACCACTTTAATATCAATACTTTACTTCAGACTCCTCTGCCTTCAATATGCATAGGTCTCTTCTATCTTAAAAAAAAAAAAAACACTTCACATGACCCTGATGTCTTCCTAAGGTAACTATACTATTTCTTGTCTTCTTTCTGTCAAACTTTCCAAATGAATGGTCCATACCTGCTGCCTCCATTTACTTATTACCCATTCACTCCTTAACCTCCATGTAATATGGCTTCCATCTCACCATTCCACTGCAAATGTACTCTTGATGTCACCCACAGCCTTCTTCCTCTGTCTCTACTGTCCCCAACTTCTCAGCAACCACTTGCCACTCTTAGCCACCATCTTCTCGACACTCAACTTCCTTGGCCTCAACACTGCTCCCCTCCTTCGCCTCTCTGCTAACTACTGCTTCTCTCTCTTCCATCCCCTAACTTATGTAAGTATTCTCCAAAGTGCATCTCTCCCTCCTCTCCCCCCGCCCCCATCTCACCCCAAGAGATGAAAGGGATGACAGAGATCATCTAGCTCAACCCTCACATTTTGCTGATGAGGAAACAAGCTCAGAAAAGTTACATGACTTAGCAAGAAGAAATGGAATGTGAAGCCAGATCTTCTCAAAGTCCAGTTCTGTTTTCACTGTACTGCACCTCAAACTTAACACGTCAAAACCCAAACCACATCATCCCACAAACTGATTACCCCTCCTGACTTCTCAATTTCCAACAACAGTAACAGTATTCCCAATCACTCATGTTCAGAATCTTAAGACTCTCATTTCTAGCTCTGTACTCTTCCTTGCTTCCTATATCCAATCAGTCATCAAACTCTATCGATCATTTCTTCATAAAGTCCCCTACTTCCCATTCCTATTGCTACAACCCTAGTTCAGGCTGTTATCACCTCACTTAGTTACATTTATCCAATTTACCCTACACACAGCTGCCAGATTACTCTTCCTAAAACACCACTTTCACTTTGTTACTCACTTGCCCAACAATTGCCAATGGCTCCTCATTACTAAAAAGATAAAATACACAGACTACGATCTTCCACAACCTGGCCCTAATCCATCCTTCCAATTTTATACTCTACTGCCTCTCAACATGAACTCTCTATTCCAACCAGGTCAGTCATTGTTTACTGTACCTCAAACATACTGAGCCCATGTTTTTACCCAAACCGTTCCTCTGACCAGAAATTCCTTTTTCCTCTCTCCTTATCCAAATACCACCCAACTTTCTTCCCAGGTACAGCTCAAGTCCTACCTCTTCCACAAATCACTCTTTGATTTCACTAACCTAAGGAGGTTTTTCCTTCTTCTGAATTCTACTCATCAGCAAAAATTATATGGTCCTTTGTATTGTTAGTTAACTTCTCAATTATAGATTGTTCCCCAATAAGACAATTAATTCCATGAAGGGAAGGACCTTGATCTTATACTTTCTTGCATTTCCCACATTTTTGTACCTAAAAAGCCTTAATTTCTTGATAAGCCTTTAATTTCTATATGCAAATCTGAAAATATACCAGCTAAACAGAAGAGAAGCAGGTGAGTTCCCATGGAGGCCTTAACCATCATTATTTTCTATTCAGGAGAAACTGACTTTTCCAAAAATCATTTATACAAAATTACATCCCAGATCATCCGGTAAGGCAGTACTTCTGTCTATAAAGTACAACAGCATCCCCCCCTAAGCACTGAATGTGGTGTCAGAAAACTTGATTTCAGATCCCTGATCTACTACTTCCTAGCTGTGTGGGCAAGTCATTGTTAACCTGAGCTGCAGTTTCTTCATTTAGGATGAGGAAATGAGGATGATAATAATTATATTACCTACCTCACAAGACTGTGGTTAGGACCAAACAAGAAAATCATGTGAAGTGCTTTATAAACATGCTATTATCACTCTAATATGCATCAAGAACAAAGAATGCAACACGAAAGCAAAATGAATTTTGATTGGCATTGCAGTATTTCTGCTACTCATCCTGAGTTACAGACAGGAACATGGATCAATTGATGGGTCATTCAAAACACAAGTTCAGCATTTCACATAGAGAAAACACTATTCATTGCCTTTCTCAGGGTTTCACTGTCAAAGTCAAGAAGCTTGGCATGTAGCCCTATCCCAAGGACAATGTGGTGGTGGCCTCACCTTTCTGATGCTATCAATAACCTTGAAGGATCCAACCTAGGAAGCAACTCAAACCAGAAAATGCTCTCAGAATAGGCAGCCACAAGATACTCTCCATGCCAACTAGAAGGTTTTCCAAGGGAAATGTAGATACATTACAAAATTCAGTATTTCTCCTGTTTGGGAAGGTGTATGTATATCCATTTCCGATGTACTTACTTGCTACCTTACTCCAAACAGTTCAAAAAACTTTACCGGTTTCTTTTTAATATTATTCATACTCAAAATATCCATTTGAGATAGGAAAGGGACAATGGATGATTCTTATTTAGGAGGAATGAGCACCAAGAAATTAAGGTGTTTGTTCAAGGCCCCCCCAAAAGTATTTGTTGGATGTAGCTCTTTAGTCACTCAATAAACATCTGATTGCATACTAGGAAACAGCCCTCTAACGAGGTACTGTAAGGTACAACAAAAAGTAGGACATGGTCTCTAGCCTGAAGAAACTTACAATCTCCATGAAGAGACAAAATACAAGTACATCTAAGGTTAACCGGTACTAAAAGGAAGGAGGGACAAGAACAGCTATGGCAGTCCAGAAGAGAGTATAGCCATGAGTGGGGAAAGCTTTGAAGAAAGGGTGGTCCCTGAGGATGGGTCTTCGTCAGGTAATTAAGATTGGCACAGGATTGGAAGAGGAGGGAGAAGAACATTCCAAACAAAAGGAACAGTATGAATAAAAGCCAAGAATCAATAACAAGGCATGTTGGGGACCATAACATTTCTTAAAAGCAAAGAAACTGCTACATTTGGGAATAGCAACCTAGAGTCTCATGCCCATAGTTCACATAAATGAAGACAATCCCTGCACACAAACTATACTTCTAATAGAATGAATTAATATACAGAAAAAAGACTTTATTTTTTCTTTTGAGAAAAAGAACTCCAAACTTAACAGAACTGGGCAACAAGTTATAGTGGTACTTAGGGAAAATTTCACTGAAAAACCAAGTGAAATCTCCAACACTGTAATAAGTAGTAAAAATTTTAATTATATATAGAAACTGCAAAAACCAATCACCATAAAGAAGACAGCTAACTGAAAGAACTTATGTCAAATGCAAGCCTCTCACAGGATATTTAATACTCGTAAAATCATGAAGCTGGAACAGACCTTGAAGCTCATTCAATCTGACCCCAGGCATGAATCCATTCTACAACAACCCTGATAAGTGGTTATTTAGCCTGTTTAAATATCCTTAGTTATTCCTCTTACTGCTGTAACATACCTCTGTTAGTGACTTAGAAACCAGTAAGACCATAAGTGGCACCAGCACTTTGGTGTATTTACAACACTGGAAATGTCAATGGGTCTGAAGATCCCATAGGGTTTTCCTTTATTCCTAACAGAATGAATTACCTTCTGTTCTTCTCACAGAGCTTCTCTATTTCAGCTTTCAGGTCCTGCTCCTTCTGAAGAAACTCCTTCTTTTCCTTCTCTATCTTCTTCTTTGTTTCCTGTCGCTTGATGGTCACATCCTGGATGGCCTTTAATATCTCCTAAGATTTTAACAATCATACAATACAGGAGATAACTTTTTGACGTTTGGCTCAAAGGTTATCTCCACTCAACACAAATATGTGAGAGAAGAGAGAAGCCAGAAAGAACACTCCAAAAAGGCTTTAAGTGCTTTGCTAAGGTATTTATACCTCTCCTCATTTCCATGAGAGAAAAACAAAAGCAAAGTCTGACCAGAGGCTAAAACAAGCCCACATGCTGGAATACCTGATGACTCTTCATCTCTTCTTCTCTCCGCTGCTGTAATTGCTTTAGCTGCACCTGAAGTTGATTCTCCACCTGCCTCTGCTTGTCCAGTACTTCCTGGTACCGCTCCTTCAGCAGTGTCCTTTCTGTCATCATTTTATCCTGGCAGTGACCATAGGAGGAAAGGTGGTGGGATTTTATATTATTTATTCACCAAACGAGGAAAGGTGACTTTCCAAAAGAGAGGACAAAATGTGCAACACCAAAGAACACACAGCCTCAATTCAACAAGCATGTATTAAATGCCCACTAGGTACTGAGCAAATACACTAAGTGCTGAGGACACAAAGACAAAAAACAAAATAGTTCCTGCCCTCAGGGAGCTTACATTCTAACCAAATATATCCCTTGAGAAGGAAGATCGGTGAGCCCTTCTGAGAACCACCAGGGCAAGAACAAAAGTGCCTAGGAACAATCTCTTTCTGTTATACTCCATTCTGTCGGACTGTCTAGGAAACTTTTCACAAAAGGAAAAATCTACTCAGTGAATGGTTAGGCATCCAAGTCTCTAAGAGACCATGGCTCAGTTCTGCCAGTGCCTTCATGTCTCACCTCAACTTTTCTACCTTTATCAGCAAATCAAGGACAGTGTTACTCACCTTTCAAGGAAGTTCTGCAGCTTTACTAAAGAGGCTCAAGTTAATGGTTTCTGAAAGCACTTGACATAGGGTCACCATGTAAAATTTAGACTCAAACTGCATTAACAGTACACACTCAAACTGAGCTTGTTTGTTATGAAAGGAAAGGAACATAAGGCATGTTGAAAACCTCTATGGGTGAAAATGCCTCATCACCAAAGCAAAAACAGCCTCTTTAAGAAAACATAGCATCAGGCCAAGCTAATTACCTTGGGCTGAGGAATGAAACGGAACCAGGATATCTCCAAACAAATGTAGGAATTCTACCTCTGATAACTTTACTACCATCACCCAAGGGATCAAGAGTTTCTCTTCTTTAGGCTTTCCCTTTTTACTTCTCTCTAGCTCACCTATCTTCATGGTGAGTCTTCAGCACAACAAAGTGAGTTAGGGTGAAAGAAGTTACAGATAATAACAATAATTTACATTTATACCATAACTGAGGAATCACTTTCTGCACAACTACCCTTTAACATATGGACACAACCTCAGAACTAATCTGCCTTGACTTGCCATCACTTTGTGATAAGACCACGTTTAACTGCCAAGTTGGACAGTTTACTCCTATACCCTGCACCTTGACATCCTTTCTTGTCAAGCACCAGGTCCACCTGAGTTTCAGGTTAAATCTATCCTTTCCCAACATGTCACCTAGCACTGTTTTATGATAGTTTCTCTTCTCCAAGTTTTTTTTTTCCATCTAGCTAGGCAAATTCTCTACAGGGATTGTTTCCCATTTTCAAACCTTTCTACTACTTTTTCTAGTTAGCTTATGTCCTTGTTTCCATCTGACCTCATAGCAACTTCAACTTGCAAAAATCATTCCACTTTCTCATCTCAAACTACTTGCTTTTAGTCCTTGTGCCTGATCCCCACTTAGTTCACACAGCCTGCCCTGGAAGCTCTCTCTCTCTGGCCCCAAGATGTCTGCATTAACAACCTTCTTTCATTGCAACAAAGATAGACTCAAATGAACATATATTTTAGGGTTAGGGTTTTTGCCAAGCTCATAGCACAGTGATCATTGATGAAATATAGTACAAATGAATGCAGTCTTCTACCTAGTTTCAAAAAATCAATTATAAAAGCACAAGATGGAGACAACAGCAACTTAGGTGAAAAAGATTGAAGAATTTTATCTGACTATAAACTCAATATGAACTAGGTCACATGGTTGGCACATGACTAATGTACTTAGCCTACATTACCAGAAGAATAATGTCCCAAACAAGATAGTATTTCCACTGCACTCTACACTGATTAACCCACAACTAGAATGCCAGATTCCATTCTGGGCACCACATTTAAAAGACAATGGCATACTAGAATGTAAGCAAGGGAAGGCCAATCAGATCACTTCTTCATAGCTGTTTTCATATATTTCAAAGGCTATCATGTGGACAAGAGATTAGACATTCGTTTAATACTAATAAAAGCTAACATTTACATAGAACTTGGAGGCTGACAAGATACTTAGATCCTCACAATAACACTAGTAGGAGATTGGTGCTATTTTTATCCTCATTTTAGAGATAAGGAAACTGGCACTGACAGATAGATCAAGTGACTTGCCCAGAGTCACACAACTAATAAGTATCTGAGGATTGGAACTAAGTTCTTCCTGATTCCAAATCCAACATACTATCCTTCTGCCACTTAGCTGCCTCAGGAGGGAAAAGACTAGGTGAAAGTTACATACTGAAAAATCTCATCAAAACATAAGAAAAAAACTTTTAAAAAAAGCGAGCTGTTCAAAATTAAAAGGGGCATATATGTGAGATAATAACTTCCAATCAATGGAAATACTCAAGCAAAGAGACTGGACGACCACCTGTCAAAGATATTATAGAAAGAATTCCTGATCTAGATGAAAGGCTACACTAGAAGCTCTTAAAGGACCTTTCTAACTCTAAGATTCCATGACTCCTGATCAGTGAGCTTCATAATCACCATGCAAATACCTACCAAATTCTTTTCAATATCCTGATCTGTATTCACCTCCAAATCAGCAGTCTTGAAGTCAGTCTGCAAAGGGAAAAGTAATCACATTCAGAGCCGTTTGGAGACACTTTAAAGTAGTAAAACTGCTCCAAGACTGATATTCTTCCCTCCATCACAGAGTGCCCCTGACACCCCTAAGGAGCCAACCCTTTGCTATTCCTTCTGTCAGTTATGGAGCAAGGGAGACAAGGTGGATACTATAGTAAACAATCATCCTTGAAAACAGCCTCAGCAAAGACCCAGCAATAGACTGAAAGATGAGTCTAAAAGCTGGAGATGATAACCGGGTTTACTAAAAGCTATTCTGTCTATTACTAGACTCTACTTCCTCCTCTGATAAAGCACTCTAGTTCCTAGAAGAACTAACACCACCAGGCAAGGCGCAGTGTACTTCCTAAGATGTAGGTACAGATAAATAAGGATCTTTAGCGCAAGGATAAACATGAGCAAATCTGAATCCTAAATGAGCAATGCTTACTATGAGGGATGTAAAATTCCATACACGTCCATTAAACAGTGTGAAGAATTCATTCTAGGGCATAAAGTTGCTAATTACATTAGTCTAAACAATGTTTACCTAACAAAAGGATGGAGCTATATAGAAGTAATGCTAGACATCCTTGGATCGGCAACCCACAAAGAATGGCACAGTATGTTCTCCAACAGGTATGAGAAATTGTCTCCCACCCTCAACAATATCCCCAAGTTCTGGTTTTGACATTTGAAACCTGACACTTGACCTGCACAGCAATGTTCTGAGAGAGCTTCAAGGATGAGCCATCCTGATCCACATCCTGACCAGCTCTGTCTCCTGAAACCCCATTCTCCCCATTTGGTGGAGGTCGGTAATCCAGGCCTGTATCTTCGCTACCTTCCAGTGGAACAGAAGCTTGTAATTCCTCTTCTGAATAATCCCTGGAGGTATTCTGATGATTCACATGGCTCTCTGCCTCATGGGGCAGAGAAGATGGTTGCAGGCTATCTCCAGAGTGTGTGTTTTCCTCTTCTCTTGCTACAGTGGTCAAATCCTCCAAATCTGACTGACCAGTGTCAGTACCCAGAGACAAAGTCTGAATGTCTATGGAACCATTTCCAGGAAGATCAAGAGCTGTGGATCCCAAGTCGTCTCCTAAAGTCACATGGTCCTCTGTGCTTGGTAACACGTCTCCTGCTGATGAACCAGGACTCATTTTTGCATGTTCCAAACTAACATCTCTGCTACTCTCCTTGGTTATCACTTGGTCGCTAGATCCTATCAACAGAGACAAGCTCTTGTTTTCCTGCACAGATGTATCTCTTGGGCTGTTGAAAACACAAGTTAAAATTACTGTAGCTCCCCATACTTTTCTTTCTTCATCACAATCTTGAAAAAGAACCTAATTTTAAGTTCAATCCCATTCACCCCATGCTACTACAGAGATTATTTTTTTTTATAACAGGAACCCAATAATCAGGAAATCCAGGTAATTTATTCTCCTTTATAATGTGTTTCCATTAGTGAAATAAGATCTATTAACTTTATCTAATAATCAATTCATTCAAGTAACTGTAATAAACTAAGGATAGGAACTGTGGAAGAGGGATTATGGTTGGCCTGAAAGGGCAGAACTAGGACAACCAGACAGAGATCATACAGAGGCAGACTTCAAGTCACTTAACAATTAGAGTTGTCTAACAATGGAATGGATGGGCTACACGACAGGAGGTCTTCAAGTGGAGATTGAATGACCACTTGTAGGGGATGTTGTAGATGTGACTAATGACGTGGATAGAGGTTGGAACCAGATGATCTCTTCCATCCTCCAGTTCGGATTCTATTGCAAGCAGAAGATGGAGACGCTACCCACAAATAACTTTAGTTGAGGGGACAAAACTAATACCATACATGAAATAGCAAGAGAACATTAACAAAACAGTAACATGAACTGGTGTAAGCTAATAAATAGTATGATTTTTTTTTACAGGTTAGGAAAATGCAAAGTTAAACCACAGTGGGGCTAATTAAGGGTTTCTTGGAGGAGATGAATTAGCAGTAAGAATAAGACCAAAAGAAACTAAAAGAGAAAAATTCCTTCATTTCAGATTCAGTTTGAGCATCTCACAAAGTGTATGACTCTGTCCATTAAGACCAGAAGAAAGAGCATTAAACTTTTCCCAAGAATTCAGCAAATATTTTTAAGCACCCATTTGCAACTTTCCAACCACCACCCACACATTACCTGAGACCATCAGGGAGACCTTCCTCTGTGTTAGAACCACAGGAGGCAGAAGCAGCTTCTTGAGAAGCATGAGCAGAGGCCGAATCACTGCTTAGCTCAGAAGCCATCATGCTCTCTGCATTCAGAAACAAATCCCAGGCTGCAAGTATCAAAGCATTGAAACAAATTTATCTCTCCCGTTCAAAATGTTCATAAATTAGAAATATCCCAGAGAAACAGGGGGAAAGAAGGGTTAATTCTAAAAGGCACTTCTATTTCATAACATAATTAGTCACTGGATCAATTCCAGGGAATACCTAATCTTCAGTAGTTGCCATATTTATATCAGAAATATGGGACCCTTTACGGTAATTTTGTCAAACACATGCATTATTAATTTAAAACAATGACTCTCAAAGTGTAGTCCTTGAGAACTATCCCCACCTCTATAGACTACTGGCCCAGTTCTTTGTATTAAATAGTATTAATAATAATTAAAATCCCCTATTTTTCAATCTGAATTGAAATTATATACTTACACATGTGCATCTTTATGTGCACATATATACCATATAATACACACAAAATCATAGATCTACATATATACACACATCACATTGCATATATGTATTATATACGCATACCCACGCATATGTAAAAGATACAAGACTGTTACATGGGTTATATGGATGTGCAAATATGTATGCATGATTACTTTATTTTATCAAAAGTGGTTCCATGGGGGCAGCTAGGTGGTGCAGTGGGTAGAGCACCGGCCCTGGAGTCAGGAGAACCTGGGTTCAAATCCAACCTCAGACACTTGACACACTTACTAGCTGTGTGACCTTGGACAAGTCACTTAACCCCAATTGCCCTGCCTTCCCCCCTCAAAAAAAAATATAAATTTTTAAAAAATTTTTTAAAAAAAGTGGTTCCATCTGTCCATTAATTTCAGGGAGGTTTTTTTGTTTTTGATTTGGGGGGATTTTTTTTTTTTTGTAATGTCAAATAGCAGAGAGGAGTGGTATTTGAGACACTTAAGAATATCGAATTACCACAACAGTATCAAAGGCTACTGTAGCATGAAAATAATAAAGGAAATAGACATTTATATAGCACCTACTATGTGTCAAACACTGGTGCTAAGCACTTTTAACAAATAACTCAAATGAGAAAGCAGGCAATACTACTTCCAAAGACATGTATGGGAACCAGGCAAGAAAGGCATCTAGCTTTTCCTTCACCCCTCAGATTCAGTTACCTCTGAAACAAAACATAAGGGAACAGAATATCATTTTAGGGAGGAGAGTTTTTGTTTTGTTTTGACAAAGGTACTTGGGCCTCCCTGGCTATTGATGAGAAAGGGTGATAAGTATATCTCTAAGGGTTAGAGATCTATGTTCAACTCTCATTTGTCATTGATTTGCTCTGGGGTGCTCTATGCCTCAGTTTCCCCTACTATACAATTGAGAGTATCATCCATTCCCAAAGGAGCATTTCTTTCAGTTCCTGGCCAAAAGCAAAAGGATAATCCACCGGGGTTAAGGTTATGGCTAGAAAAGAGCCAGAGCATCCATATACCAAAGAGAATTTGGGGTGAGGCAAACCTGAGTACCCCCTCAGTCGGTCCAGGAAGACACAGAACACAGAGAAGCCACACTGGGAGGGTAGAAAGACAGCAGGAGGGGGAGGTGACCTACAGGCACCTTGGGGAGGAGGGCGCAGCACCTTGGGCCCAGGTAATGGGGCGAGGGGCAGGTTTGCGTGCCCCGCCCCTCCCCACCCTTCGGAATGTATCCCCAAGGGGAGAGGCTGCAGGAGGAGGGGTGCAGAGGGAAGGAGACAAAGGAGGGTGACGGAACACTGCACGCACGGCCCCTAGGCTAACGGGAGTCTGCCCACCCAGCTCCCCCCCTTCACGTCCCCCCACCCACCCCCGCTGCCCACTGCCCACGACGTGCAGGGCGCCCCCCCCCAAGGCCCCGGGCCAGGCCCTGCCCCGGAGCGTCCATTCCGGTCCAGGCCCCCACCGCCCAGGCTCTTCCTCCTTCCAGCCCCCCAGGCTGGGCCCCCTCCAGCCCCGTCACAACCCCTCCCGCCCCGCCCGAGCGCCCCCTCCCCACCGCGCGCCCTCCCCCCTCCCCGCTTCCCACCGCGCGCTCTCTCCCGGAGCCGGCCGCGCGGCCATGGGGACGGGGCGGGGTTGGCGGGGGGGAAGGGGAGAAGGTCTGGGGTCTGGGGTCTGGGGCTGGGGGCCAGGGACGCACCTGAGCGGGTGGAGCGCGCGGCCTGGGGGGGAGGGGGGGAGGGGGTCCCGAGGAAGGGGGAGGGGGGAGGGGTCGGGAGCCGGGCCGCGCGCGCGGCACCTCCCACTTCCGGCGGCGAGGAGCGGAGGGGGCGAGACCCTGGGAAGAGAGGGGAGAAGAGAGGCCCGCCGGCTAGAAGAGAGCCCAGCGCCTCCCCCTATGTCGCCCCCTGCCGGGCACGGGCGGAAGCCTAGCAAGCGAGCTAGGGGCACCTGAACCCTACGGAGGCCGGAGAGGGGACGTCCCCATGCGTGAAATTGAGATGATCCTTTTTATAAGCGGCGCCAAGAGGGCGGGGAAAGGGGGAGAAATAATCGTTTATATGGCGCCCACTATGGCCAAGCACTGCGCTACACGCTTTTTTTTTAAACAAATATTGTCTCATTTGATAATCTGACAATTTCTTCTTTAAAAATAGGAAGACAGATTCTAATTAAGAAAAGACTCTTAGGAGTCCCCGAGGAATCAGCGGAACTTTGTCCATGCCTGCTATAACTGGAGGAGGAAACCTCAACCCCTCCCCCGCCACCGCTCAGGCCGGCCCAGCCTCTTCCTCCCCCGCCCCCTCCCCCAGGATCGATGTGTGATTGGTTGCTCCTCCGTAGCCGGAAGTGACGATACTGTCACCGGCTGCCCCGGCTCTGTGGAAGCTTGGACTTTCCGCAGCACCCAGAGGCCGCTGCTGGGCAGGTACATCAGGACAGTGGAAGCTGGGGGGGGGAGGTGTAGGTGGGCCTGGGACAGCCGAGGCGCCAGGGGCAATGGAAGAGCAGGGAGCTTAAGAAGGGAGGGCGAGATGACTAGAACCCCAAGGACTCGGAGTTCCCCAGGTTAGAGGTGCTAGAAGTGACTGAGCGTGGGACAAACCGCGTGGGTGGGGGGGGGGGGGAGGTGTGCGCGCGCTCTGCGGGGGGCGGGGGACGGGGCCCTGGAGCCCTCGCCTGTGCTCTCCCGAGGGCAGAGGCAGGGGCACGGGAGCCCGGATCCCTGGACTCCTGTCTCTTTTTAAGTGCAGTTCCTTCCTCCTCTCCCTTAGCTTCCTCCTCTCCCTTAGCTTCCTCCTCTCCCTTAGCTTCCAAGGGTTGAGGCCTGACAGCCCTGGGGGAGGGAAGTGAAGTGGGTTGGGATCTGTTCGCAGTAGTCCAGACAGCAAAGTGCCAAGTTACAGCTGGTGCCTTGACCATGAACCCGGTCGACCTCTCTCACATTACCTAGGGCTACCCCATTTTTACTTTAAACTCAACAAACATTGGTTAAACACCTAACTTGTTCAGGTGACTGGCGAAAACCAAACTAAACAAACAGCTCCTGGTTTCAACAAACCTAACATCCTGCAACCTGTACAACCAATAAATATAAACACCCCCACCCACTTTGAGCTGTTTCCTCTTCTAAGACGCTAAAGATCTTTTGAGTTCCTAGTTCTATTCGAAAAGCCAAATGGGATCCATAACCCTGCTTCTGCTCTTCTCACTACCTATGCCATAATAGCTTAATAGCTAGTCATGTGCCTTTCTCATTCCTGCTGCTTCTTGTACATGAGTTGAATTTCTTACTTACTTGTCTAGCTCTTTACCCTCTCTCACCTGAGACAGAGGCCTTTGATTGGTGAGCTTTCGCTTTATCTTGTTAAGGAACCAATCCCCCATATCACTTCCCAGTCAACTCTCCTTGATGTAAGTTCTTTGAAGAAAGGGGCTGTGTTGGTTGCTTGTATTTGTATTCCCGAACTTAATACTGCCAGACATTTAGTAAGCACTTTAATAAATGCATTATCTGTATAGCCGTGTCCTATGTCCACCTATCAGTCAATCAGTGAGCATTTATTAAGTGCCTGCTGTGTTCCAGGTACTGTGCTAAAGCCTGGGGATAGAAAGAAAGGCAAAAGACAGTCCATGCCTTCAAGGAACTCACAATCTAATGAAGAAGACAACTCACAAAGAGGTGAAAAGATAGGGGGAGGATGCAGAGAGAGGACAGAATGAAGTCCTGAGGCCAGGTGGCCACTATTCTTTTGGCACCTCTTCAGACTAAAGTGTTCCATTCAGGAACACCCAAACCAGTTAGGCATTTCTTCATGACCTATTGTCAGTGGAGGAGTCTTGAAAGATGAAGAGGATGAGATGAGCTAATGTTATTTCTTTTTTCAAAAAATGGAAGAGGTTAGTCTTCAGCCTAGAGGGTGGTGAGCTTGCTTTTGGTTTCTTGTAAAATTCTAGAACACATTAAAGAGGGGATTTGTGACCATTCAGAAAGGGAAGTGTCTATCGCTAAGAGCTATCATCACTTCATCAAAAACAAGTCATGACAAATTAATTTCACTTCCTTTTTTTGATAGGTTTCTAGTTAGATAAACTAAGGGAATGGTACAAACATAGTATACTTGGGTTTCAGCAAGACATTTATTTGACAAAGTCTCTTATTCTCACCTTGTGGATAAGATAGAGAAATACGGCTAGCTAGATATTTGTATAATTAGGTGGATTTGGTTATATGAGTAGACCTAAAATGTCATTAGTAGATTAAGGGAGGTATCTCAGGGAGTGCTGCAAGTGTCTGACCTTGGCCCAATACTGTTTAACATTTTTAGCAATGACTTGGATGAAGGTGTGAAGGTCACACTTCTCAGATTTGCAGATGATAGGAAGCTTTCAAGGATAGTTAACAGAGGAGGGCAGAGTTATCCCCCCCCCAAAAAAAAAGACCAGATAGACTGTAACAATGGGTTATTTCTATTATGAGGAAATTGCGCTAAATGTAAAGTAGTGCACTTGAGTTTAAAGAATTAAATGTAGAAGTAGATGATGAGAGAGGTGTCTCTTTGAACAATGCCTGATGTGAAAAGGATGGAGAGGTTTTAGTGAACCTGGAGTTCAATATGAAGCAACATTGTTGCATACATATTACTTCTTTGGTACTTTGCTGTTACATGATAGCCAAAAAAGTCAGTGCTATTCTAGGTTGCATTAAAAGAGGCCTAGAGAAGTAACTAGAGGTGACAGTCCCCATGCTCCGCCTTGGTCAGACCACATTCGGAGTATGGTGTTTAGTTATTGGAACTAATTTTTAGGAAGGATATTGGCAAGCTAGAGTGTGTTCAGAAGACCGTAAAGGGCTGAAGATTTTACCACAGGAGGATCAATTGAAGAAAGGGGCTATATTAGGCTGAAGAATAGAAAAATTGAGACATGGTAGCTGTCCTTGAATATTACAAAGATCTGTCATGTGGAAGAAAAATTGGGTTTCTTGTGCTTGCCACCAACCCCCTCACTAAATGCAGATTTAAGAGCAAAGATGGAAACTGCAGAAATAACAGATTTCAGTTGAGATAAGGAGAAAAAAATTTCCTAAGGATTAAAGCTGGCCAAACACCGAGTAAACTGCCTAGGGTAGTGCTGAGTTCCCTATCTCATGAAATCTTCAAGGGGAGAATGTGTTACATCTTGTCAGAAATACTGTAGTGAGATTCGCTTCAGGCAGTGTTTGACTAAACAGTTCTTCTAATTCTCAGATTCTTTCACCAAGTGTGTAGTGAAGCAGTGGTACCACTGGCTTTTTGCCAGATTGGGAAGAGGTTGGGGGGACCATATCAAAACCTTCCCCGGAGCCTCTCTGTTGGCCTCTAAGGGAGAAGTATGCGATGGTGGTCAGTATAATGAACAGGACTTTTGAGCTGTGATCCTGGCCTGGTCTTATAGTGTCAGTTGCTTGCCCAATCTGAGTCTCATTTTAGCTCCCTGAAAATGAGATTTGATCACCAGTCAGCAGCTTTGAAAATGATTCTAATGTTTCTTGCTTACCTCTGCTTATCCCCACCCCCAGGATTCAGGGAGGATACAGCAGGATACCATTTCTCCTGTTGCTACCTACAGATATGCAACCAGAGCCCTGAATCTCCATTGCCCACAGAAAAAGTGATGCTGCTTCTGCTTCGGCACAAGATGAGCCTGATGTGGCCAACTTGCCTGGGAGTGCAGCCCCACAAGGAGACCAGGTGGGAACAGATGGATACCTAATAGAAAGAGCAGGGGCCACCAGAGTGACTTGCAGTGGGTTTATATGAGAGAATTGAAAAGAAATATTCTTCCATGCCTTACCTTCCTCCCCCCCTCCCCTAACATCCAAGAGAAGAAAAGAGCTAGGGTGGGATTTCCTTTGAGTAGCAATCAGGTATTTTTCTAGTGGTTTATGAGAACAACATGTACTTTCTGAACTTCAGATTGGGGGAATGGAGTAGGAGAGCATTGTGCCTGACAGTGGTACAGAAACTTGCCTAGTGGCCTAACATCATGGGAGTTTTCCCAGTCTTCTTAGGAGAAGTCATCCAACTCTTGTTGGACCTAACCTGACCCCCATACTCCTGTATGGATCCTTTGGTCAGGGCTAAGTGTACATGAGGGTAAAGGACCAGATATATCCTTATCTATTTGAGAGAATATTGCTAGCCATGAGCCCACTACCATCTCTCTCCTCTCAGACTATTCTAGACAGCAGCTCTCCCCTCTCTCTGATGCGTTTGTTCTGTCTGCAGCCTGCCGCTCTGATGCCGAAGGGGAGGCAGAAAGTGCAACCATGGAGTGCTGCCCTGGAGCCCTCCCTGAGCCTGCCTGCCTGCCTCTGGCTGGCAGTAACTGGCTTCTTCTTGTTGGTTCCCTTGGTCATGGCCCTAGAACTAACAGAGACAGTTGGGCCTGAGGCCCAGGGTCCTAGGGGGCTGAGCTGGGCTGTACTCCTGGACAGGATGGAGGGTGAGGGCAAGGAAGAGAGTGAGGAGCAACAGGCAAATGCCCTGGCCCAGGCTGCAGGGCTGCTGAATGCCGGACGCATTGGGGAACTTCAGGGGCACTATCTCTTCATCCAGCCCCCTGGCCACATTGGGGTCCAGCAGGAGGAAGCTGCCCGACAGCAGGCCGAGGCAGTGTTGTCTGGGCATGAAGCTGTGCGTTGGCATTCAGAGCAGCGGTTATTGAAGCGTGCCAAACGCAGCGTGCTCTTCAATGACCCCAAGTATCCACTGCAATGGCATCTGGTGAGTTTAGCCCTTTCCTGCTGTCCACTTTGGATAGGTACCCTCCAGGTATTTACCAAGAGTTCTTGCTTTGTAAGTGGACTGTTCCACAGACCGATGTGTAAAGCAACTTTTACATAATATGAATTTGCCTGCAGCCATGGAGGGAAGGGGCCAGCGCATGGTTCAAAGATGTGGGGGGCTAGAGACAGAGAAGTGAGAAAAGGAAGAAGAACACAGGGCCAAAGCCAGCCACATGGCGGGGTAAACATATGGGGGCCAGACAATGATGGGCAACATATTGGGGCAGGGGACAGATCTGAGGTACCTGAGACTTGTAGGGGCCAGATGGGTGGGTGGAGCTTGCAGTGAGGTCTCCTCTCTCAGTATAGGGGCCTCAAGCCCTGCCCCCGATAGGGTGGTATCTCCACCTGTGCATTCTTCTGCTTTCACTTGGAGGGGTTTTTTGGGGAGTGGGTTGGTAAGAGGCCACAGAGTGCTGAGCTGAGGGGCAAGAGAGAGCGTTGGATTGTACAGTAAAGTTAACATTGATTTTTTTTTTTTGGAATGGGGATTTCTTTCAGAGTTTGCATAATGCAAATTTACATAAAGCTGCACCTTTGGGGTAGTTAATAAGACCGAAATCTTATCAATACTCAGTTGCCTGTTTTGCTCGAGGGAGTATTTCAGTGGTTTGGAGCCAGAGCTGTTCTACTGGGTTAGAGAAAGCTACACCCCTCTGGCTTGCCCCTTCCTCTGCTCACTGCCTTTAATCCAGCTCAATAGGATAACACTAAACTTTTCAGGAAACTTGTTCTTTGGCAAAGTCCACCCTTGCAGTACCTTCTTTTAGACCTTCCTGGAAGCTATTGGTCCATCCTCCCCTTTCTGACTTTTGAGTTGGTATGGGGGGCAGACTGAGCAGCATCTCCCCCTACCCCTTTTCCACATTACACATCCAGAGTGAGCTATCGAACGTTGTTGTATTGTTGCTGAATCCTTTGCCTTGGAAACAGCCTGTGAACTGGCCTCTTCCCACAGAATAACCGGCGAATCCGAGGCAGAGACATCAATGTGACAGGTGTTTGGGAACGTAATGTGACAGGACGAGGGGTAACTGTGGTGGTGGTGGACGATGGGGTGGAGCACACCATCCAGGACATTGAACCTAACTATGTGAGTGTTCTTGGGTTTCATGGTCACCACATTTCATGCTCCGTCACTTCTACCTCATTTCTCCCAGAGGAATCCTCTCAGCCTTGTGCTCCTTAAAGGCCCCTGGGAGCTGGAATACTGTTCTTTGTTTCTTGCCCTTGCCCCAAGTTGCTCTAAGTTGGCATAGGTCCAACTTAAAGGGTAGCTCCTAACCATCATTAAGGGAAAGCCAACTCAACACACCCTGGTTTCTGGCCCTTTCTGCTGCAGCAAGTAGGAAACGTCACTGCAGGCAATTTCCCTCTCCCTAGAGCTTAATGTGCATGCTTAGTAGGGAGAGTATCCTACCAAAACCTGCCCTTTAGGTAGTCTCACCACTAGCCAAAGGAAGCTTAAATTCTTTTTCATTCCTCCATATGTCAGGAAGATAGGCAGTCATCTGGAAGAGACAGGAGCATAGGATGCCACTTAAGAGCCCAGACTTAGTTGTGCCTCCCTTATTCCTATGCTCTAATCTTACCTCAGAGCTCTCTCTAGGTAGCAGTACCTGAAAGATCATCCATCCCAAACTTTGTGCATTATGGTAGAGAAAACAAACCCAGAGGTGCAGAGTGAGTTTGTCCGTGGTTCCAGAGCTTGTTAACCCAAAAGTAGACAGTGCCTATCTTTTCCTTCTCTCCGAGCTGAGTGAACTATGCCCTGCCACAAAGTTTTAGTGGGGTGGAAATGATCAGTATATCCTGTGTTCTTTGCCCATCTGACTGAAACCACTGGTTCATTAAAGTAATCTGTTCTTCCTCCCTCTGCCACCAGCTAGTGAGTAACTTAAGGCCCTTTCCTTCCCCACCCTATCCTGTTTCAGAGCCCCGAAGGCAGCTATGACCTCAATTCTAATGACCCTGACCCCATGCCACACCCAGACGTGGAGAACGGAAATCATCACGGCACTCGTTGTGCCGGTGAGATCGCCGCTGTGCCCAACAACAGCTTCTGTGCCGTGGGGGTAGCGTACGGGAGCAGGATCGCAGGTAGCTTGTGTCTCCTTTTCTTTCCTCTCTAGCACTCTGAATACCTTTAGAGTTTCACCTTACACTACTTTGATTCCCCCTGCAACACTTAGAACGATCTCAACTGAAAGAAATTCAATCACAGCCCAGCTAATACTATTCATTGGTTCCACCAAATATAACTTTAGGCACAACTGGAAGGGGTTGGAGGGAGAGTAGTTGTAAATAGGAAATGTGTTTGCAGGGGTCAGTGGGGGGTTAGGAGGGTGGAGACTGGCAGAGTGGCTCGAGTAGCCTTAGAAATGGAAGAGGGAAGTATGGGCATGAGGCTGAACACAGTGGAACCAAAGATGGGAATTGTGGTCATGCTGGCCCTAGGACTGTGTGGGAGTTGAATGTGGTAGATGGGTTATAACCCTAGGCAAGGAGAAGTGAGGAGGGAGAGCTAGAAGCAGTGGAGGCACCAGGCTGAGCAGCCAAGACAGGATTTAACACAGCAGGAACAAACACACACTAGGCAATAAACCTGAGCAATTGTGCTGTGCCTGTATTTAAAGTACTCCAGAAGTATTTCTTGGTTGGTTAACAAATGAGTGAATGGTCAAGGAGGTGTCTTTCTTCCCCTAATGATTCCCTGAGTAAGGCAGAGCCCCAGTGGTGATCAAGGTGTTCTGTCTCCCTGGTCTGATGAGGCTCCTTTTGTACCAGCTTACCTAGCTCCTGCTCTGGTGGTAATAGGATAACAAAAATAATAACACCTGGTATTTATGAAGTGCTTAAAAGTTTGCAAAGTACTCTATATATATATATATATATATAATCTCAGTTAAGCCTCATAACTATTCTGTGAAGCAGGTACTATGGGTATTATTATCCTGATTTTACAGATGAGGAAACTGAGTGATTGTTTTCATGGTCAGACAGCTAGTAAGTGTCAGAGGCAGGATTTGAACCCCAGTCTTCCTGACTCCACATCAGGCTCTGTCTAGTACACCACGATGTCCTGTTTTTCCAGGGTAAGCTGAGCAGTTCTGCCTTTCACATAGGGTATTCCACAGCCCCCAAAGAAAACCACCTTCATCTCAATCCTTGTCTACCTAACCAAAGTGACTCCTTATTGTAATAAATACTTGTTAATGCTTAGTACTTTAATTGTACTCTTATTTCCCAGCAGAGGGCAGTATCCTTCTGCAAATGAGGCAACTTTTAAAGCCAGAAGGGAAGGGATCCAACTATTTTTTTTCCCTAGGTCCATACAACTTCACTCCTTCAGAGAAGAAGTACTGTGTTTCTCCTGTTTTAGAGGGGGAAATTTAAGCATCTGCCCGAGGTGTACAGTAGACCAGTAAAGCCAGGAAGACAAATGGGTCTTCATTTCCTAGCCAAAGTTCCTCCCAACAGACTTCAGTCTCAAAGACTGGCACTAAGATGGAATTGGGATACTTTGGATACCTTCTCTCCTCCCACCGCCCTATTTTTCCAATGCCCAGGTATCCGGGTGCTGGATGGGCCCTTGACCGACAGTCTGGAGGCTGTGGCGTTCAATAAGCACTATCAGATCAATGACATCTACAGCTGCAGGTAAGAGGGAAGAATTGAAAGTCTGGAGCAGGGGCTTGGGCACCAAGGCCAGGCTAGGCAAGTCCCAGTGAGTAAGTGATTCATCTACTCTGGGCACAGGTATGCGCTACACTCAGACCCTTACAGCTGAAAGAGACCTTAGAAGACTGAGTTCCAGAGGGCTCAAGGGACTTAGCCAGGGTCACACAAGTACTAAGTGGCAGAAGGGACTCAAATTCATCTGATCAAGCGATTTACCCAAAACTGCAGCTAGCAAGTAGCAGAACTGGAACTTGAACCCAGGTCCTCATATTTTACATCTAGTTGTTCTCACCACAACATACTGCTTCATTTTCCTATTGTCCACGACTCATAGCTACATGGTTCCCCATCCAAGCCCAGTCCTTAGGTCCATGGGCTACCCTGATAAACCAATCCCTAGTCTAAGGAATTCTCAGACCTTCTCCAGAGTGCTACCCCTGTGCTGCACTATTCCATCTAAGCTCCAAGAGAAGAGAGCATTTTCCCCTCCAACCACAGGACAAAAGAAATCTTAGCATCACATCCTTGCCTTTTACACACACATACACTCGCTTTCTCTCCCTCCTTCACCCTCCCCCCCACCTCTCTCCCCCTCCCTCCCTCCCCCCTTCCCTCCCTCTCTCCCTCCTTTAGACCATAGCAGGGGTTGTCAGAGGAGTGCTAGAGTTGGACTTTTCCTATAGGATCAGTGGAACTTGTCACCCAGATAGAGCTAGGACAATATCAACAAGGGTATATGTTTCCTTTCAAAGAAAGAGCAGAGAGCTCCCCTGCTCAACACTCAGGACTTCTTATACAACACACCCTAGCTAGAGATTCTTCCTTCTGGACGACGGCTAAGATTACCCAAGCAAGATGAGGAACAATGTTCTCCCTTTCCCTACCTTCATTATTCTCTGTCTCTGTCAGGACCTGACTAGATTTGCTTCTCAGTACACTAGGCCTAAGAAAATCATTCAATTTAAGGGACAGTTAAAGCTGTCCCAAATTTGGAGGGTTTCACTCTGAGGAGGAAGGACTTTAGATCATATCAACCATTTCTATACCATTATTTTCCCATCTTTAAAGTAGAAGGCATTGATCTTGATAAGCAGGGAAAAGCCTGGGTTTGTTCCAATATCCCTGTCCTTTCAGACAGTGCAAATGTTCTAGACTCCCTGGAGGGACAAAAAATGCAGAAGGAATAGATGGTCTGGTAAGTGTAGGAGGTCTGAGGGCTAGCTCTAGGTAGAATTTTCACTGCTGTCTCTCAACAGCTGGGGACCAGATGATGACGGGAAGACAGTAGACGGACCCCATCAACTTGGACAGGTAACAAGGAGCTAAAGTCCAAACCCTTGGAAACATAACATTCCCACTGTCACTGCTCTAGTGAGATTACTACCAAGCATCAATGCCAGACTTTACCTTCCAGCTCTGGCACTTCCTTTCATGGAAGGGAAATAAGGAGAAATGGGCCTAGAGCAAGGGGAGTGGGAAATGCTTTGAGGATTCTAATCTTAATTGCTTTTCCCACCCAAAGTAGCAAATAAGCAAAGAGCACCCACAGAACTCTTTTTCTTGGTCGTAACTTTCTTTAGCCACGCTGCTTGCCAGGCCCTCCTTGAATTTTGACTGAGGAAGAGTGGATCTTATGTAGGAGTCTTTCAGGTCAAGCATTTAGGGCCTCTCATGCTGAAGCCCCAAAATTTCTGCTTCTCAGGCTGCCTTACAACATGGAGTGATTGCTGGTCGCCGAGGATTTGGGAGTATCTTCGTGGTGGCCAGTGGCAATGGGGGACAACACAATGACAACTGCAACTATGATGGATATGCCAACTCCATCTACACAGTCACCATAGGTAGCACACCAATATTCCATGTCTGTGTATCTAGGCAGTTTTCTGTGTTTCACTCTCCATGTATGTTATTGAATCGGGGTGGGGCGGGGCAGGGTGGGACACACGCATTTCAGTGCCTTAGAGTATGTCTTTGTGTGTCCCAACCTTTGCAAGGAGTGGCATTGCAATGTAGTGACGTGAACACAGGACTTGGAATCAGAGGGCCTTGGTTCAAGTCCTCACTTTTCTACTTACTACCTATATGACATTGACCAAATAACAGAGCTTCTTTGGGCCTCATTTGTAAAACGAAGGCATTGGACTAGATGACCGCTAAGGTCCCTTGAATAGACCTCTCCCCGTAAGGTTTCAGGACCTCTGTAGAAGTCTTAGTGATCAGAAAATTCTTTTAGCCATTATCTCAAGTGCCTCATTGACTAAATCTGTATTTCGGCATACCTTTCCGTAGGCCCTCTGTCATGAGAATGGCTGGTATATGACTGACCTACTTTTTTTACTCAGAGGCCGTAGTGTGCTGTAATACCAACTCCCTTGAGTTATCAAGACGTGGTTTCAGGAATGGCATACTCTTGGATGTCTGAGATTGCCATTTTAAGTGAGGTTCTTTGACACTCAAGTGCCCATGGGATGGGGCTATCTAGCTGCTCTTGGCTTAGTTCAGGCATCCCAGGTAATACTCTGCAGCACAGTGGATACGATACATTTGTAGCCTAGAAGGAGGCCAGGCACAGAGTTAACCTTTGATCTTAGTTTCCCGTTTTTCTGTCCTTCGCCCAGGTGCTGTAGATGAGGAGGGACGTATGCCATTCTATGCAGAGGAATGTGCCTCCATGCTGGCTGTCACCTTCAGTGGTGGGGACAAGTTGCTGCGAAGTATTGTGAGTAGATAGCTTTCTATCTTCACTCTGCCTTGCCTCTACTTCAGCCTCAAGCTAGCTGCTTTTATATCTCTGTCTTCTCCCCTTCTCAGTTCCAACCTTCAACTGTCTCATTCCTAATAGATAAGTACTCCTGGGCTCCAGTTTTGCTTGGAAAACCAAGTCTGGGAATTCTTTGATGTTTCCATCTTGGTACATGACTGATGATGGAGACTTCAAGTGACTCACAGAACCTTAGGGTTGGAAAGGCCCTCAGAGGTCACATAGCCCAATTTGTACCTGAATAGGAACCCCACTACAATATTCACTCTTACAGGGGAATGCATCTTGAGCTTATACCTTTGTCACTTCCACCTGTTGTTCCTAGTTCTTCCTCCTGAGATCAAACAAAATAAGTGTGATTTCTCATCTATATGACAATTCTTCAAATACTTGAAGATTGCTGTCATATCTTTCCTTAAGTCCTTTCTCCAAGCTAAACATCCCCAGTTGCTTTGAACAATATTATAACATTATGGTTTCCAGTTCTCATACTATCTCAGTCATCCTCTTAGACATGATTCAGTCTTTCAATACCCTCCTGAAATTGGGAGCCCAGAACTGAAAACAATAATCCATATGTGGATGGTTGCTGTGTCACCCTGCTAACTTGTAAGGAATGCTATTTAGTTCACTAAAACCCCGTCTTTTTCATTTGAACGGTTATCTAGCCATTCTTCCCCTGGCCTTTACTTGTGCCATTGTTTTGGGGTTTTGTTTTGTTTTTAACCAAGTATAGCATTTTACATTTATCCCTATTAAATGTCATCCTGCGAGGCAGTGTTATAGTGGTTCAAAAGCCAGCCTCAGAGTCAGGAAGACCTGAGTTCAAGTCTTACTTATGGCACACGCACTGGCTCTGTGACCTTGGGCAAGTCATTTTACCTGTCATTTCCTAGGCAACTCTCTAAGACTGTAGCTCACAGAGCACATGCCTCTCTGATCTTGTTGAGGGAGTTTCTGTATCAGGAGTCCCCTAAACCAATAAAATCGCAGGTCTGGTCCAAAAAAAAATTCATGTTATTAAGGATTTGGCCTATTATTCTAGCCTATTGTAATATTTTTGTATCCCGAGTTTGTCTAATAATAAACAGTATTGCTTACTTTCTGTGTTAGCTATCCTTCCCAGTTTTATGTCGTCTGAAGATTTAATATGCTATGTCTATCCTCATCTAAGTCACTGATTTAAAAAAAAAGTTGGCTAACATAAGGCTGTTTTGACAGGTCCCTGTGGCACCCCACCATAGACATACCTCCTTCCGGGTGTCATAGATCTGTGATTCTTTGGGTCTAGTGATAGATGTAAACTAGTTCCCTAGGCAGAGTGCTTCCTGAGGTGAGAGCGATGACTGAATGAATCTTCCCTCATTTATAACAAGAGTTCTTAACCTTTTTGGAGTCATAGACCCCATTTGGAATCCTCTGGAACCCTCAGAATAATGTTTTTAAATAGATAAACTATATGAATACAAAGAAAGTCAATTAAATTGAAATAGTTATCAAAATGTTTTTAAGGAAGACTTCAATGCACTCCTCCAGATGGAGCCATAGCACATGAGGGATCAAAGGAAAAAGAGCACAGCCTGCCTGATCTATCGGGTCCGAGCCCCGCAGGATCTTTCAAAGGGCTCCAAGTCTAATTCTCTGCAACATGTTGAGCTCTAGTTCAGCCCTAACAAGCCCAAGTTGGGACTAAGGACACAATTTTAGGGCTTCCTGTCTGCTTCTTTTTGCCTATTATAAAGACAAAAGGAGGCTTAGGTCCAAGGGTCTCCATCCAGGGCTGGGCTTGAGCCAAGCAGTGTCCAGTTGCTCCAGTGGTTCTTGTCTCAGTGGTCCTTGAGGCCTATAGGGTCTGGACCATTTTGTCTCCATTATCAGATTCATTTTCCAAAACTTGATTTTTTTTATGCCAAAAAATTACTTCTGATCAACACAATGTTCCTGGGTTTCATGCCAGGCAACCTCCCCAGGGAGGGAGGGGAATTAAATGGAATAAGGCCACCAAGAAGGATTCTGTTGAACAGGCCAGACTCTGTGGATAGAATAGAAGGGCAACCTTCCTACCAAAGGCAGACTAAATTAGCAATATCAAGAGCATTCTTTCCACCCAAACTCAACTATATTCTTTCCCCCTAGGATAAAGAGATAAGCACGACGCCATCCCATTATTTAAGGCGTTTTTGCTTCCTGTTACTCCCATTCTGAGTACGGTACCCACCTTCCACAGACCTCGCTGTGACTTCCCCCAGAACACAGCATCCCATCCCCCATAGGTCTACCTTCAAGACAGAGCATTTCAAACAAGAATGGCCCTTAAAGATCTTCTCATCCAGCACCCCTCGTTTTATACATGGAAATCCAAAGATGTTAAATGACTTTTCCAAGGCCAGGTAACAAGTGGCAATATGGGGATTTAAACTCTGTCTTCTGACTTTAAATCCTCTTTGCCTAATTTGTCCAGAAATGACAAGAAGGTTCATTTCATTGAGAGCTTCCATCTTGGGAATGTTTCTTACCCTGGGAACCTCATCAGTTTGCATTCATCACTGGTGTCCATCTAGTGACACAAGGCATCAAGGTAGAGCTGTCAGCCTGTGTAGAGAGGTACACATACTTTCTGATTCTTAGCTGCCCATTTGAACTTTCCCTCTTCTATCTACATTGCCTTCAGGAGCCGTTTAGTTGCTGGAGCAGCCACAGGAAAGTTCATGGACTTCACAGTTCAGGGATCCAGACTGTCACTGGAAGACTGTTTCCATAAGAGGAAGAAATTAATCTCCTTCCTGGCATAGATGGGGCTTCCCACTCTTGTCGGGGCTGTGACTTGGAGAGTTTTTCCTTCTCTTCTGGGAGTGCTGTTTTTTAGTGCAATTCACAGCTGTTGGCAGCTGCTGTGACAGCTGGAAGAGAGGCAGCAAGTAAAATGGAGAGAGGGTAGTTCTTGGCAGAGGCCAGCATTATAGTATCTGACCCAAAGGGAAACCTGAGAGAGGGAAAGATCCTGGCACAAGCACCTCAAAATCTGAGAGTCCACCCCCATAACCCAACCATGTAGCTCAGGAAACTGAAGTAGGATCCCACCAGGCCTAAGAACATAGGTTCTTCAGAGTCGGAAGAAATAGCATAGGTTTGATGCCAGGACAGATGACTTAAAATATTTCTCCCAACTCCAAATCCTTTTCTTGCTACCACTTTCCCAGCCTCAGGTAGAGAAAAGATGAGTCAGGGAGAAGGGATGTCAAAGATATCCTTTGGATAAGAGAATCATCAAGGCCCTTAAGCATCTTATCCTGATGACTTCAATAAGGCCACGGTAGAAGCCAAGAATAGATGGCAGGACCCTGGCCTCAGGCTGAGCTAGCCAGGGAGGAAGCAGCTCTGTCTCCCCCAGAACAAACTCTCTTTGTTTCCACTGATGTCGCACTGGTCCCCACAACTGGGCTGCCAAGATGGTTTCTTTTGTCGTCCTCACTCCAGCTAAGGCCCAGGAGCTTTCCCAGACATTTCCTCTATTTTGCTTGTTGGGGGATTGGGGTAGTTAAAGCCTGAGGTGGTTTAAGAGCAAGGATCAGGAAAATGTTGTCTTGTGTTTCAGGCTGCATTCGTATCACACATGCACACACACACCTACTTATATTTGTCATGTTCCTTTTCCCATGGTTCTCCTGTACTTGTGCTTCCAAGGGGAAGGGGAGGAGAATAAACATTCATGCAGCACCTACTGTGTGCCAAGCATTGTGCTAAGTGCTTTTTGCAAATATTATCTCATTTGGGGTTAAAAGACCTCTGCTTTTACTGAGTTGCTAGAGAAATCTAAATGTTCTAGCTGAGAAACTCCTCTGATTAGGGAAAAGCTGGGCCCTGAAGATCTAGTCATATGCCTATTACTTCTTCCCAGCTGATGCTTGAGGTTAACTCCATTTCTTGCCCCCTTTTCTTCCCTTGACTGTTTCCTAGGTGACCACTGACTGGGACCTGCAAAAGGGCACAGGCTGCACTGAGGGTCACACAGGGACCTCAGCAGCAGCCCCCCTGGCAGCCGGTATGATAGCCTTGATGCTGCAGGTGAGGCCATGCCTCACTTGGCGTGATGTCCAGCACATCATTGTCTTCACAGCTACCCAGGTAAGGGACTGATGGGTAGGCAAGGAAGCCAACCCAACTCAGAGCTGAATAGCTGTGGAGACTGGGTTTCTGGTGTCCTTTTGTTCCCAGGGGCCCATGGTTGCCAGGTAGCCACACATTCCAAGCTGTGTCTAGGCTTTAGTGCCTATGTTATACAGCATAATAGAAAGGAAGAAATACCAAATTGGGAGTCAGAAGATCTGGATCCAAATTCTGGCTCTGCCATTTACTAGCTGTGTGACTTAGCACAAGTTAGGGCTGCTTCCTTGACTTCAGGTTCCTCATATCTAAATGAAGGGATTGGTCTTCAATGCTTATTTCTTAGTTGCATGTAGATAAGATAAGTTAGAATGCTGTGTTCTGAACCTGGAGTAGGTATGAGAAACCTAGTCTTCTCTCTAAGTCAAAATTCATACGTCTGCCCCTGATTGACCTGAGAAGTAGGGCTTTGGCTAGGTTCCTTGACTATGGTACCTGTATATTCTTGCTCCAAAAAAAACTTGTCCTAAACATCATGAGACTTATTCTAGGACATCCATCCTTATGACCTTATGGGAGAGCTGGATGGTGATGGCTCTGTTACAGAGAGAGTTAAACTCTTCAGCTTCCATCCAAAGGTTAAGGTTCTCACTAGGTCTGGATCCTTTTCAGTATGAAGATCGCCGTGCAGACTGGGACACCAATGAGGCCGGCTTCAGCCACAGTCACCAGCATGGCTTCGGTTTGCTCAATGCTTGGAGGCTTGTCAATGCTGCCAAGGTGAGCAATGAGCCTTTCATTACCTACCTGAGTGGGGAAATAAAAGAGTTAAGAGAATCTCCTAAGTCCAGAGAAGCCAAAAATAGGAAGACAGAGTAGACCTACAGAAACCCTTTGTATATGCCCAGAGGTATATACCATAAGAAAAGCTCTAGGAACATACCTAGAGGAACATACCCTAAGTGCTCTATCATGTTGAAAAAAAAAAAAAAGAGAATTGTTAGGGTAATAAAAAGTGAAATGCTTCCAAGGGTGTTCTTGATGTCACTCTGTGACAGTTATTGGTCCTTAATATGAATTTAAATTCATATTAAGACTCAAACACTCAACCCAATTGTCCATTTTACAGAAAGAAAAACTAAGTCCCAAGGCTGAATCTGGATCTCCTAAGCTATCAGTAGCAGGACTCTTATCAAAAGCCTCCTCACTCTCAGAGTGTACTATTTCTCATCTTTGTTTCAAGGCCTAACTTCTACTTCTTGTTCATTAACCTGGAGTCATAGGGAGTATTAGAAGACCCCCCCTAGCAATTTGTGAAGGGTGTAGGGAGGGAGTGTTAGGAAAAGGAAAAAAGTAGAGATCCCCTTTAAAGACTGGATTCAGGCAGTTGAAAGCTATATTCTATAGGGCAATCTACATAATGTCAAATAGTGTGTTTGTTAACCTGTGTTTATTCTCTGCTTACTTTCTGCTTTCCTTTAAAAGATCTGGACATCTGTCCCTTACTTAGCTTCATACATAAGTCCCATGTTAAAAGAGAACAAGAGAATCCCATTGTCCCCCCACTCCCTGGAAGTCCTGTGGAATGGTAAGTAGCCAGCAGAGAAAGGGTTAATGTTAATCTTGGTCTTGAAGTTTGGGGTGGGTGGTGTAGAAGTTAAGCCAGTTTCCCCTCCCCCGTTGGGAGGGCTGAGATCCAGCCAAACCTGTGCAGTTTTCTTTGACCATTTTAGGACATGTTGCTGCTTCTGAGTTGGCTGGCCCTTTGCTGCTTAAACAAGACCTTTCTCTTTAGCTGCTACTAGTGGGAAGGGAGTAGCTAAACAGACCATTGGAGAGGCTGGGTAGGAGGGGTGGGATTAGGGCAGAAAGAGACTAGACAGAGCTTAGGGATGGTTCCCTTGAAATCCCAAAGGTCCTTGCCTTGGCTTTCCAGGCCAGGAGTTGTTTGTCCCCTCTCCTTAGTTTATGGTCTATGCTTTAGGTTAGGTTAATGAAAAGGCTTTCCGTTTGGTATTATCCCTACCACCAAGGCTTTTACCTTTGGCTTAGGAAGACCGCTGAGTTCTGTTTTGTTGGGAAATGGTATAGAGAAAGCTAGCAAGGTCTCTCTGGGCCTCCAATCTGTCTCTCCCTGGCTTCAGAGGATCATATCATAGATCTGGAACTGTAAGCGACCTTAGTAGCATGTAGTCCAACCCTATTCATTTTACAGATGAGAAAACTAAGGTATACAGAGGTTAAATGACTTACCCAAGGTCATATAGGTAGTAAATGGCAGAGCCAGTATTTGAACTTAAGGCATAAAAAGTACCCAAGATAAGAACTTAGAGCATTTTCCAAACAGGAGAAAAGGAAGGGAAAGAAGAAAAGGGGTACACATTTATTAAGCTGCCTGTTATGTGCCAGGCACTATGGGAAGTTCTTTACAAGGATTATTTCACATGATCCTCAAAACAACTCTGTGATATAGGGGCCGTTTTTATCTCCATTTTATAGTTGAGGGAACTCTGGCAGACAGTTGGTAAGTGACTTGTTCAGGGTGATACAATTAGCAGGTGTCCAAAGCCCAGCACACTACCCACTGTGCCATCTATCTGCCTGAAATGAGACTAGAAAAATATAACCCTTCCACAGTGATAAAGCTGTCACTGATTCCTAGAGAATGAGGACCTTGGAATAGGTTGGGAATCCCTGGCCTGGCAGTGCCATCTATGTACTGTCCTAATTTGTCCTCTTCCTCCCCTTATGGGAAAGAATTGCTGGAGTTTACAGGATAGTGGACTTGGAATCATTATTCTTAGAGATCTTAGTTCCAGTACTAACTGCTACACACTGCTGTTTGTATCACCATTGGTCATCAGTTTCCTCAATGGTAAAAAGGAAATAATATTTACCTTACCTTGAGGGTTGTGAGAAAAATGCTTTTGAAAACATTAAAGCATTATAGAATTGTTAACATGTCTCAACAGAGACAGCATGACAGAGTGGATAGAAAGCCAGTTTTGAAGTCTGGTAGATCAAGGTTTAAGTACTATGTCCTATGACACTGTTAATAGGACTGTGGATAAGTCACTTGGCTTCTCAGTACCCTAGGAAACTCTCTATAGCAAATGTGCATCACTGAAGGAAATTTGCATTAGGAGTTTCCTAAGAGGAAGAAATCAAGTCTGAGTCCAAAAAAAATTAGAACTCAGCCAGAATTTATAAGAAAGGAGAAGGATCAAAGATATGCTCGGAGTAGGAATGACTTGGGAGAAACAGAAATGAACTAAGAAGTGAAAATGGGCCATTCCCCATTTTAGAAGCTATTTGTGGAGGCAACTGGGCCTCTCTGTCTCCCTCAACTATATCTGCATATTCTTAGTTTTCCACTACATGGAAGAAAAAGTAAGGGTGCGATTCACTTCATTTCTCATAAAAGGAATCCTGCCTTGGAATAGTTAGAAAGCAATTGCCTAGGGCAGAGAAGTGAATGTTCCTGGGAATCTGGCCAGTTGGAGCCCCTTGGCTTTGGGCTCAGGCATCTTTAAGCTGGGGTATCTTTTAACCCTTTCCTACTCTCCAGGACTATTCTCAACCTTTGTGGAGCTAAAGGGAGCAAAATATTTCAAGTCCCCTCATCTGTAATATGATAGGGCTACAATAAATAGATGAGCCTTAACATCCCTTCCAGTTCTCGGGTTTTATGATCCCCAGTGAACAAGAGCTCTTCCTCGATGCATCCAACAAATTTATCCAGATCCTTCTAAGTCTAGGCAGCTCCTTGTTTTTGTCATTAAGGAATATCATATCTAGAGCAGAAAAAAAAATGAAAGGGGGGCAGGATTCATAGAGTATTCTTTGGAGAACAAAGAGTCTATAGACCCTGGGCTCCCTTCCCTGCTGAATGAATGCTTTCCCTAGGATATTACCTAGAGTTCCTTCCAAATAGGAACCCAGCCAGCCAGCAAGTTGCAAACCCCTAGAAGGAAGAATAAGACCTGGCATTGTTGTGATCCTGTCTAGAGCTAGAAGGGAGGTAGGAGAGTCTCATCTTATTCTTTGTCACCCTGACCAGGAGCTCCTTAGGATCTTTGTGACTCTGTTGGCTCCCAGCCTCTCACAAAGCTTCTGTCTCCCTCAGGGAACCTCAGGAGCCAATCCACTTTTCCCCTGAGCCTACATGACTCACTGTCTGGGGGCAGAGGCCATATTTAGTCCTGTGAATGGGAGTAGAGAGGGAATTGAACACTCTTGAGAGAAAAGGGAAGAGTGAAATCAGACCAGACCTTGCAGCTAGCCTCTGCTAAGTGGAGGGTGGGAGGGAATGAGGAGGGAGAGTTCTCCACATCTGCTTCACCTCTTTACTACCTGCTCCTGATACCCCTACAATCTGTCTTTAGTCATTACCACTTCCTTGAATTGCTCCAAGTTCATTAGAGTCCGTCTAATGACTAAATCAAGTGAATTGTTTTTTGAAGTCAGGTAGATCTAGATTTAAGTACTACATCCTATAACACGTATTACTAGTAAGGCTTCTCAGTACCTTAGTACCTTCTCCAGTACCCTCTCTAAAACAGTAAGTTACAGATGGGCATCATTGAAGGGAATTTCTGCATTATGGGTTCCCTAAGAAGATGAAATCAAGTCTAGGCCAAAAAAATTTAGAACTCAGCCAGAGTTTATAAGAAAAGAGAAGGCTCAAAGATAAGCTCAGAGTAATGACTTGGGGAAAGCAGAAATGAACTGAGAAGTAAGAATGGGCCATTCCCCATTTATTCGTAGAGGTGCATCTGGGAATTTGGCCAATTGGAGCCCCTTGGCTTTGAGCTCAAGTGTCTTTAAGCTGGGGTATCTTTTAACCCTTTCTGACTATCCCAATTTTTGTGGAGCCAAAGGGAGCAAAATATCCCAAGTCCTCATCTGATGAGGGAGGATGACATCCTTCCCAGTTCTCAGGAACAAGAACAGAACAAGAAATCTTCCCCCATGTCATCCAACAAGTTTGTCCAGATCATTGTAGATCTAGGCAGCCACTTGTTTTTGGCCTTAGGGAATATGAAGACATTCATCTTTCTTAACTTTGCCAGGTATTGTGCTAAGTGCCAGAGATAGCGTGGAAAAAAAGTGAAGGCCTTTGCCCTCAGGGGGTTTACGCTCTAAAATAAGGAAGTTGGACTCCATCACTAAGATCTGTGATTCTGAGACAGAGGGAAGGTTAAGAAACTCTTTACCAGCCTTCTTTGAAACCTCTCTTTTCCTTTGGCTCCTGTGACACCTGGCTCTGCAGGGAGCTACTTCTCTAACAGGTTTCTTTGTCTCCTCTGCTTGCTTCTCTTCCTACTCCCCAACTCTGGATGTCTTCCAAGGTCTTCAGCCATTTGCCCTTCTCCACTGTGCTTCTTCCTTTATAGAGTTCACCCATATTTATGGCTTCAACTCCCTCAATTGGCCCATGATCACTCTTACTAGTGGAATAGCCACAATTTTCAGATCCTTCACAGTTCAGTCTTCCTTCCTAGTTCAGGGGAGTGGATATGGAACTTGAGGAGGACATCTCGCAGCAGATCCCACAGACTGAAGTCCAATGTACATATATACAGTGTCACTCTGAGTCACTGTACACAAATCCACGTTGGATAGATATTCATATACAAGATCTTCTAGTAACTGTTCTTTGTGTCTCACACTCATATACCCTCTTCATACTCCCCACTGCAGCCCCTCTGTTCTAATAGCTTTAGCATAGTTAATCTATTATAGCCTACCCCACAGAACTTGTTTGTCAACTCGAATTTCATTTTCCTCCCCTTGAATACCTTCTGCCAACCTGTCTCCAAATCCCATTCTGTATCTAGAATATTTGTGTTCAGTTATGAGTACCACGTTGTAGGGTAGACATTGATGAGCTGAAGAGATTTCAGAGGAGGATGGCCAGAACAGGAAATAACTTTAAGATCCCTCAAAAAAGGATCAGCTCAAAGATCTGGAAATATTTAGCCTAAAAGAGAAGTGATAGCAGTTTTTAAGTCCCAAAAGAACTGCCATTTGAAAGAGGAATTGGACAACTTCTGCTTGGTCTCAGAGGGTAGAACTAGGACAGAGGAAGAAAGTTGCAGAATATTAGACTTAGACTTGATGAGAAGAAAACCTTCGTACTAATTGCAGTTATCCATAAGTGGAATAAACTACCTTGGGAGTCTGTGGGAGCCCCCCTACTAGAGGTCTTCATAGAAAGGCTAGATGACCACTTGTTGGGGGTGTTTTAAAGAGGGTTTAGTTCATTTTTAACCTGGATAGTGCCTGAGGTCCCTTCCAACTCTCAGATTCTGTGACTCAGGTTCAGATTTTCAGTGTGTGGGGGGTGGAGGCAACATGGCAGAGAAAAGGCAGCAACTCACCTGAGCTCTCCCCAAAACCCATCTGAACACTTTTAAATAATGCAATAAATAAACAATATTGTTTAAATTAAATAAACAATTCCTAAAGCAGCAGAATCCACAAAAGGACAGGGTGAAAAAATTTGCTAGCCAAAGACAACTTAGAAAGTCAGCAGGAGAGGTCTGTCGGACCTGGGTGAGAATGGAGCACAGTTCAGCACAGACTGCACCAGCACAGACCCTGCCCCAGCAAATCAGGAGCAAGCCTTGGGAGCCACTGAATCAGCAGCAGCAACAGCTGCTTCCTGAACTCTCAGCCCACTTATAGTAAGAGGGTCAAACAACAATTAGTCAGAAGATGACAGGAATCTCTTTACTAGTACTAGGGCAGGACTCTTTTGCTTTGCCTATTCTCGAATCTAGGTGGCAGTCCCAGGGTGAGGAGCACTAGCACACCAGAGCTTGAAGCTGCAGTGGAGCAGGGATCCTCATCACAGTTCCAGGGCAGAAAAGAGTGCTTGTGGTCACTTGCAGACCAGAGCACAGTCCAGGAGAGTAGTAAACTCATCTCCTTAGATCATATCACCTTGGAAAAACTGAAAACTTAGAGATCTCTAGAAGTATCTCTGAAAAGAGCTGCACAAAACCCCCGAAGCTTGGGACAGTTTGCCCTCCACCCAGAAAGCAGAGCCCTACTTTAACTAAGGGTTAAAAGCCAAGAAATAGACTGGGAAAATGAGCAAAAAACAGAAAAAACTCTGACTATAGGAAGTTACTATGGTGACAAGATCAAAACATATACTCAGAAGAAGATAAAGTCAAAGCTCCTACATCCAAAGCCTCCAAGAAAAATGTGAATTGGTCTCAGGCCATGGAAGTCAAAAAGGATTTTGAAAATCAAGTAAGAGAGGTAGAGGAAAAATTGGGAAGAGAAATTAGGGAAATGCAGGAAAATCATGAAAAATGAGTCAATAGCTTAGTAAAGGAGACCAAAAAAAAAATACTGAAGAAAATAATACCTTAAAAAAAAACAAACCAGGACAAATGGTAAAAGGGGGTACAAAAAGCCAAAGAGGAGAAGAATGCCTCAAAAAGCAGAATTGGCCAAATGGAAAAGGAGGTGCAAAAATTCCCTAAGAAAAAAACCTCCTTAAAAAGTAGAATTGACTGAATGGAAAAGGAGGTATAAAAGTTCACTGAATAAAATAATTCATTAAAAATTAGAATTGAGCAAATGGAAGCTAATGACGTTATGAGAAATCAAAAAACAATAAAACAAAACCAAAAGAATGAAAAAATAGACGACATTGTGAAATATCTCATTAGAAAAATAACTAACATGGAAAATAGGACCAGGAGAGAGAATTCAGGAGTTCATTAGACTACCTGAAAGCCATGATCAAAAAAAGAGCCTAAACATCATCTTTCAAGAAATTATCAAGGAAAACTGCCCCAATATTCTAGAACCAAAAGATAAAATAGAAATTGAAAGAATCTACCTATGCCTCCTGAAAGAGATCCTAAAATGAAAACTCCCAGGAATATTATAGTCAAATTCCAGAGCTCCCAGGTCAAGGAGAAAATATTGCAAGCATCCAGAAAGAAACAATTCAAATATGGAGCCACAGTCAGGATAACAAGATTTAGCAGCTTCTACATTAAATGATCAGAGAGCTTGGAATATGATATTCCGGAGGGCAAAGGAGCTAGGATTACAACAAAGAATCAGCTACCCAGCAATACTGAGTATAATCGGGGGAAAAAATGGACATTCAATGAAATACAAGGCTCTCAAGAATTCTTGATGAAAAGACCAAAGCTGAATAGAAAATTTGACTTTCAAATATAAGACTCAAGAGAAGCATTAAAAGGTAAACAAGAAAGAGAGAAATTAATAAGGTTAAACTGTTTGCATTCCTGCATGAGAAGATGATACTTGTAACTCATAATACCTTTCTCATTATTAGGGCAGTTAGAAGAAATATATTTAGACAGTGGGCACAGGTGTAAGTCACATGAAGGGATGATAGCTAAAGAAATTAAGGGGTGAGAGAGGAATGTACTGGAAGAAAGGGAAAAGCAGAGGAAGAATGGGGTAAATTATCTGACAGAAAAGAGGCAAGAAAAAGCTTTTACAGTGGAGGAGGAGAGGGGGAGAGAATGAACCTTGTTATCATCAGAATTTGCTCAAAGAGGGAATAACATACACACTCAAATAGGTATAGAAATCTATCTTACCTTACAGGAAAGTAGAAGAGAAAAGGGATGAGGAGGGGATGGTAGTGATAGAAGGGAGGGCAGATTGGGGGAGGGGGTAATTAGAAGCAAAACACTTTTGAGGAGGGACAGGGTGAAAGGAGAGAGAGAATAGAATAATCAGGGAAATAGGGTGGAGGGAAATACTGTTAGCAATAGGAACTGTGGAAAAAAAATTTGAAGCAAGTTTCTCTTGATAAAGGCCTAATTTCTCAAGAGTATAAAGAACTGAGTCAGATTTATAAAAGTAAGAGCCATTCTCCAATTGGTGGATGATCAAAAGGTATGAACATTTTTCAGATGAAGTGATCAAAGCTATCTACAACCATATAAAAGAATGCTGTGACTCACAGTTGATTGGAGAAATGCAGATTAGAAGGGTTCTGGGCAGCTAGGTGGCGCAATGAGTAGAACACTGGCCCTGGAGTCAGGAGGACCTGAGTTCAAATCCAGCCTCAGACACTTGACATACTTACTAGTTGTGTGACCTTGGGCAAGTAACGTGACCCCAATTGCCCTGCCTTCCCCCCTCCAAAAAAAATTTTTTTTAAAGGAAGGGTTCTGAGGTACTACCTCATACCTATTAGATTGGCTAATAGGAGAGAAAAGGAAAATGACAAATGTTGGAGGGGATGTGGGAAAAACGAAACTTTAATGCATTGTTGATGGAGTTGTGAACTGATTCAGCTATTCTGTAAAGCAATTTGTAACTATGCCCAAAGAGCTATAAAACCGTGCATACCCTTTGACCTAGCAATACCACTACTAGGTCTATATCCCCAAAGAGATAAAAACAAAAGGGAAAAAGACTTGTATATACGAAAATATTTATAGCAGCTTTTTTCTGGTGGTGAAGAATTGGAAACTGAGGGGCTGCCCATTAATTGGGGAATGGCTGAACAAATTTGTGGTGTGTGATTATGATGGAATACTATTGTGGTATAAGAAATGATGAGCAGGATGCTCTCAGAAAGACCTGGAGGGACTTCTATGAGCTGATGCAAAGTGTACAAAGTAACAGCAGTGTTGTAAGATGACTGGCTTAGAGTGGCTTGGCTGTTCTCAGCAGTGCAGTGGTCCAGGACAACTCTGAAGGACTTATCATGGCAAGTGCTGTCCATCCAGGGAGAGAACTAGTGATGTCCAGATGCAGACTGAGGCATGGTTTTTTTTTACTTTATTTTTCTTGAGGGTTTGGGGTTTTTTTTTTTGTTGTTTTTGTTTTTGGCCTGTGTTTTCTTTTACCACATGGCTGGTATGGAAGTGTTTTGCATGACCATACATGTATAGCCTATATCAGATTGCTTGCCTTCTCAGTGAGGAGGGGAGAGAATTGGGTACTCACAGTTTTTAAAATGAATGTTAAAAATTGTTTTTACATGTAACTGGAGAAAAATAAAATAGTAAATCAATTTTTTTCTCCGATATTCTTTTTTTTAGGGGGGGGCGAGGCAGGGCACTTGGGGTTAAGTGACTTGCCCAAGGTCACACAGCTAGTAATGTCAAGTGTCTGAGACTGGATTTGAACTCAGGTCCTCCCGATTCCAGGGCCGGTGCTCTACTCACTGTACCATCTAGCTGCCCCTCTAAATCAATTTTTTTAAAAGGAAAGAAAATAAATTTTCAATGTGTTATTTATATCCCGGGTGACCTAAAGCAAGTTGCTTTACCTCCCTGGGCAGGTTTTTGGTTTTGGTTTTTTCTGCAGAATTGATAGAGTTGGACTAGTTCAGGGGTTCTCAACCTTTTTTGTTGGCTTGGTGAATGAAGCTGGCCAGCTCCTCAGAATAATGTTTTTAAATGCATAAAAGAAAATACTTAAGGTCGCATAGGAAACTAATTATATTGAAATAAAGATGTTAATTTTTTCACATCCAAGTTCATGGACCCTTTGGATGGTTTGTGGACCTCAAGTTAAGAACCCCTAACTATGGTCCTATCTAGCTTAGAATCCTGAGCATATGTCCCCTCCCCCCTTTCAAATCCTTATTCAAAACATAAATAGTGTAAGCCTAATCTCACCTGGCTACAATTATTATTCTTGTAGAGAGGCAATGTAATGTAGTGGAAAAAAAACACCAGAGGTTAATTTGAGAGACCTGGGTTTGAATCCCAGCTCTGACAGCTATTGATAACCCATTCTTGCTACTTTTCTGAGTTTTAGTTTCTTCATCTGTAATACTTGCAGTACCTACGTCACAGGGTGCTTATTCTGGAAGTTCTTTTTAAACCTTAAAATACTGTAAATGTGAGAGGTTTTTGTATTCTCTGCCCACTCATTAATTACTTTCTATACATATCATTTTGCTTCAGTTTAGTATTTATAGCATGTGTGTTGTTTTTTAACCAGACTGTCCAGTATGGTAGGGTAATAACTAGTTTCTTCCATTTGTTAGTATAATATTCTGTACACAGTAGGTGCTCAGTAAATATGTGTCAGATGCGTGAATGTTGGGTGAGATTTGGGATTTGTGTGACTTTAAGAAGGGAAGTAGTTTGGGAGTGTTGGGGCATTTTATCGGAGGGAAGTTGGGAATCATATATTTTGTTTATAGATTTCATTGGTTGGCTTCCCACAGTCAGCAAGAGTGATCTGGAGATGTCAGGACTGATGACCCTGGAGCATGTGGCAGTGACTGTCTCCATCACCCACCCCCGTCGAGGCAGCTTAGAGCTGAAGCTCTTTTGTCCCAGTGGCATGATGTCCCTCATCGGTGCCCCGCGAACCATGGACAAGTATGTATATCCCCAGATCTAGCCCAGGCCTATTGCCTCCTCATCTCCCCTTTGCCCTCTGCTTTCTTTTTACAGCACAGGAAATGATGTTTCTGGTGGGAGGGAACCTCCAAGAAGAGGTTATGGGTACTGCTTGACATTAGAGAACTTGGCAATGTCCTCAGGAGACAGAAACATCAGGCTCATGCTGTCTGGAAACTATCAGCTCATAAATCTCTTTTTACAGGGGAAGGAAAGCCCAAGCTAGCCCTAAGTATACCACACTTGGGAATACTTTTATGCCACCCTCTTAGACCCCCTCAAGATTGCCCTCTCCCGCAACCAGTAATGTTATGTTCCATGCCATATGCAATAGGAACATAAAGCTTCTGGGGTGGAAGAGTCTGTGCCCTGTATCCTACCCTCCCTGCTCTCCCTCCTGTTTTTCTTCAGAGACCCCAATGGCTTCAACGATTGGACCTTCTCTACGGTTCGGTGCTGGGGAGAACGTGCTCAGGGCACGTATAAACTTGTCATCAGGGATGTGGGTAAGCTTCCTTTCCCCCTCTTCTGGAGCCATGCCTGGCACTGTACAGAACTAATCTCTTGGTATCTTAAATTCCCTGAAGAACTTCTCATTCCTCTTTGAGAAAACAGAATTGCCAGGGAGCAGAGGTAGAAGACATGAGGGATACTTATTCAAGGGCCATTGACTGGCATAGCTTGGGTCCACTTTGCACCTCCCCATGCCTCAGAGGAGGAAGTGAGCCATTTCCCTTAATGATATATCTGTTCCTTGCTGAGAGCATTTTTCAGGGATTTTCATACTCATTCATCTTTACACTGTCCCTAGCAGGCATTCCCATTTTTATTGGAAAATGAAGTCTCAAAGTTGTGAAGTAACTAACTCAAGGTCATTTAGTGAGTCGTAGTGAACTCAGGTTTTCTGATGCTTCTGAACTGTACTGTTGTCTCCAGAAGTCTGAAAGGGCAGAGTCCATTTCTTTTAGCATGGACAACAGAGCAGTCATGACTCACGGGCTCCTCTCCCCGCTTTTCCTTCCCTAGGAGATGAGCTACTCCAGGCTGGGGTCCTTCAGCAGTGGCAGCTGACACTGTACGGCTCCGTGTGGAGTCTGGCTGACATCAGAGAGAGGCAAAGGTAGGACTTTGGGAGCAGGGAAGAGGTTGCTAAAAAGGGAGAAACCACTGAACATCGCCTTTCTTTGTATCCCCTACGCTTAGCACAGTGCCTGACTCATGGTAAACACTTAGGGTCCAGTGGTTAGAGAAGCTGTCAAACTTGAGGCTTGTTCCTTTTCTCACTTGCTGTAGACCAACATTCTCCTCAGCCATAAGACAAGTGGAATGGTTGGGGTTGAGAGGTCTCAGGGAATCATTTTCAACTGAACTTTCTTATCTTCTCTCCCCCCATAGGCAACTAGAGGATGCCATGAGTGGGAAGTATCTACATGATGGTTTCTCTCTGCCCTGCCCCCCTGGGCTAGAAATCCCTGAGGAAGAAGGCTATACCATGACTCCCAACACCCTGAAGGTACCAGCCTTTGTTCAGCCAGATCTCCAGTTATCAACAGAAATGGTTCAAGTGGGTTGGTTCCTAGTTAGATTCAAAGTAGTTTAGGGGATGGGGAAATTGGAGATTTTGGGGTCCTAAAAGCAGTTCTGGTTAGAGTCCCTATTCCACCAAGCCCCTCCAGCCCTGGAGTTCAGAAGTCACCTCTCTCTTGTAGAGAAGGGTTCAAGCCTTAGGGAATTATCCCCTAACAGTGGTGTTTGGATCTTCCAGACTCTGATGCTGCTGGGTTGCTTTGCTGTCTTCTGGACTATCTACTACCTGCTAGAAGTGTATTTGAGCCAGAGAGATGTAACCTTTGACCTAGCCTGTGGAAGAGGCCGCTGCTGGTGGCTCCAAAGGAGCCGAAAGGCCATGGAGGAGGGGACAGAACTGGAATCAGTGCCTCTGTACAACAGCAAGGACACAGGCGAGGCCGATACAGAGACTGAGGATCACCCTCCCACTTCGGGCATCCAAGCTCCTGATCTGTTGGATCAGAGCAACTGGGGCCTGACCCAGGACAGTGAGAGACCCCCGGAATTCCCCCATCAGAACCTCCAACCTGACCTGCTTCAGAGGGAGCAGGAACAACAGGCATGCTGACCCGATGGCACAGCAGACTCAGGACAGAATTTGCACAGTCCGAGAGCCCTATTTTCTGCTGAGGAGGGGTGGGAAAGAGAAGCACAGAGGAGCCACCTTCACCTTCTTTAGAGGTTCCCAGGCTGAGCTAGGAGACCTAGAGCCAAGTCATACCTACTCTTTGCTTCTAGGGTCCTGGGTGAGCCAAGAGATGCTGTCTGTCCTCCTCCCCTACTCCACCCAGCTCAGGTACTTTGAGACTGAGGGCCTCTCCTCCATAAGCAGCAGAGCCCCTCCAAGGTACATAACCCAGAAGAGTCGTGCCACAAGCCCAGGTGGGAATACAGGACACAGGACACCCAAAGCACCACTCCCACCTTGGAATCTCCGTCTTGGCAGAATGAAGTCTTTGGAAGATCAGTTTGTGGCCAAAAAATACGGGGGAGTGGCCACAGGCCAGACAGGCCCTCTGCCTTTGTCTTTTAAATAGGCTAGGGATATGGAAAGTGAGAGTCCTTACTGTGCCTAGGTGGGTACAAAAGGTACCTGCCACCACCAAAGGAGAATTTCAAAAGAAACAAGGGCACCTGAGAAACTGTTTTGGGGGAGATGGGGGGAGGGGGGTGGAGAAGGTGCAGAAATGCATGCTGGGAATGGCTAGGCCCTTCCCTTAGGTGATGTCCCTCCCGTACACATTTTTTTAAAAAAAGAGCCAGAAGCAGGGGAAGACTCATACCCTGAAATTGCTATTCAAACTGCCACTCCTCCCTCTTTCTTCTTGAAATTTGTACTTTAAGGCATCAACAGGGGTGGCTTAACCTGGACCCAGGTCATTGGAACCTAGGGAACTAGCTTCTACCTTGAGTAAGTTGCCTTCATTACCCTCCCCTAGGATCCCAAAGAGAAGCCACTTGCCACTTGGTCTACCCAACCCTCCCAGAGAAATAGTACTGAGCTCTAGGCAGAGATGGGGATGAGCCAGGGAAGCAGTGGGTAAGGGAGACAAGTAGGCATTAGTGGAGTGTGTGTTGTGGGAGAACAGCTGAGGGTGTGAATAGAGGGTGTTTCTCTCCAGCCCTGCAGTCCACTGTAGTCCTCTGTGAAGTGCCCGGGGAAGCAGGGGCTGGGTACCTAGGGGATAATGGTATACCTCTCAGGTTTTCTGTCCCTCCCCAGCCTTGGCTGCCTCCCCATTCAGAGCTGGTTTGTTGGTTTGAAGTATTTTTTTTAAGGGTTTAAATTTATTTTTCTCTTCTCACAGCAACATTTTGTTGGGTTTTTTTTTTTTCTGCACAGCTTTTCCAAAATAAAAACCTACCTAGCCAACCTTAGACTCTGAGTTAATTTACTCCCCAGCTCCTCCCCATCCCCTCATTTCCTTAGTTAAATTGCAGACCTGGTGTCTGTGCCTTGATTCTCCTCTTCTTCCATCCTTCAACCAAAAGCAAGCTCACAGCGCCACCTCATCCTCTACCCTGTCCAGCCCTTCCAACAGGACCTTGTGTCTAAGTCACCCTAGAGCTGACAGGTTGGGGTCTTAGCATGTCTGCCCATCAGGAGTAACACTAGTGAGGCACATAGTAGGCCTAGTCCCTTTTCCCCCAAACACTACCTAAGTAAGAGCTTACCACAAATCAAGACTCTGCTAGCCAGGTGTGAGAAAAGATCAACATAATATTTTTTCCTCTAAATTTTAACTCCCAAAATACCAATGTGGGGCAGACTTGAAGTTCCCTCAGTGGACTGTTGCTGTCAAAGAGGACAGTGACTTGTCCCCAACCCAGCCTCCCCCTCAACACTTGGGAAATGGTAGAAGGTGGTTGTGGAGACTGGGAAGAGGATTTGGGTTGGACGAGGGAAGGGTGCTTTGGAGTGGAGAGAGAGCTGCCCTTAAGAGGGAAAGGGTGCTCAAAGCTTGGCCAAGGCTGGAACTGCACAGGGCGTGGGGCAAGGCAGGCGAGCCAGGATTGCTGCAACCAAGGAGTCAGGGAAGGGGGCAAGGAAGGGGCCAGTTCCCTAGCCCTCTAACTGATGATCTGCCGGGGCCGCCCGTAGCCTGTCATGCCAGCCTGGGAGGCTCCCCTATTGCTGCCCATCTGTAGGCCGATGACGTGCTTGCCTTCCTGGAGCTGGCTATCTGTGAATTCCCTCTTGTGCTCCTGGGCTTTCCTGGGGACAGAAGAATAGTGTTAAAGAACCTGAATATATGTCTTCCCCTTCTTCCCACACCTTCCTTTCATTCCTCTGTTCATCAACTTCCACTACTGTCTTTCTTCCCATTCCCTTTCCTATTTCCCTCCCTTCTCTCTTTGCTCTTTTCTCTACCATTAGACAAAGACCAGCCCAGTAACCAATAAAGGAGGTGGTTAGGCATGGCTGTGGAGCAGAAGAAGGAATCAATTCCTATTCTTCCTCCACTTTAGTCCCATACTCAATTCCTCAGTTGTCTGCTTTAAACCACTTCACTGCTCCCTTTCCAACTGGTTAATATGTCCCACCCCCATCCACCATAGTTTCTACAGTGCACAGAGCTATCTGAGAAAACCCTAGGAATTACATACTTCATGAACCAGTTGGGATCTCCACGATAGTGGCCATCATTCTTGGTCACTGCCAGGCTTCCTAGTGCCATCAGAGTTCTCTGCACAGCTGCCAGGTCTTTACCTGAGGGAGGGAAGAGGAAAGGGGTAATGTATCAAGACCCTAATGCAAATAACCAAAGTGGTGACAAGGGTGAGACAGCATTGTCCCAGAGCCTAAGATGCAATGAGATCCTACAGACAGCTCTCTTTGATTTTGCCCAACTTTCCTGTCCTAGGTGCTATACTATTTGAAAGACCCCTCATTTTTCTTTCTTCAGGGTTGCAGCATTTCTATCCTCTTTGTCATTCTCCTTTCCTTTCTCCATCCCTTCCATCTCTCTACCTCTACCACCAGTCCCTCTCTTCTTCATACCTTCAAAGAGGTCAACAGTCTGGAACATGTCAGTCTTGGTGACCCCATATTCCTCAGCTGCCTTCAGGAACTGAGCCACCTGTTCCATCTGCTTGAAGACCATGGTGGGTGGGTTCTCAGGTACCTTCACTGGCTTGGAACCGTCAGGGTGCAGGCTATTCACCAGCTTGCTCAGGATCTGCCCAGTGTAGGATACAGTTTGGCACCCAAATTCAGCCCCAATGCCTAGCCCCAGGATCTACACCCCCAGATTCTAGTGCCCCCAAAGCTGCCCGGTCCACCCTGGTTAGGGAGTAATACTCACCACACCATTCTTCAGCCAGACTTGGAAGCCCAGTCGCCCTCGATCAGGACGGCCCACATCAGAGCCACACTGCACAATAATCCATTCCACCAACCGTTCCTCTAGTTCATCATCATATTTCTTCTCAATTTTAGACTGTACTTCCCGGCTCATGCCATAGGAGGGGCCCTTGTTTGCCATGCTGGGTGAGAGCTATAGGGCCAAAAAATGGAGATAAAGGCTGAGTGGATACCTCTGTTCCCTGCTTAGTGACTCACCTGGTTCTGGATAAAGTTCCCCCATCAGCAGCATATTAAGACCCCTTGGTACTTTTCTAACACTTCCATCTAGTAGACAGGTCAAGATGAGCAATCCTCTCACTTTACCAGAAAACAACAGAAGGATCTCTTAAAGGGCAAGAAATTGTGGAGGTTATAGATTTTGAGCTGAAAGAGACCTTAGAAATTATTTTAACCCCTTTGTTTTACAGATAAGGAAAATGAGGCCCAATGAGGAGGAAATGGATTTGCCCCTGCAAGTCACAGAGGGAGTCAGTACAAGAGATAGGATTCAAACCCAGATCCTCTGACCCCAGATACAACTCTTTCCTCTATGATGCACTGTTCCCTACTTCCCTTCTAGCACCAGGTTTTATGAGTATTGCTAAGGGATATCTTCCTCCCAGCCCTGCCCCAAGTGAGTGGGTCCCAGTTCTAGAACTGAGAAAGAATCTGCTGCTATTTCCCACATTCCAGTCCCAGAGCCCTCAGCCTATAAAAAGATTTTTTTTTTCAAGCTGGGAGGAGAGCCACCCAGGCTAACTTGACTTCTACTAGTCTTGTGGGCTTCTGGGTACATCTTTACTCTGTTTATTGGCTATTCTAGCACTGCCCCTGCCCCCTCCATCGGGTCTATACTTGGTCCTCTTACCACTGACCATCACTTCCATAACTCTTCTATCTGGAGCAGCCTCCATCCATCAGGCTGGTCCTAAGGGGCCTCAACAGGAAACCAAGGTTGACTGGGGCAAGAATGTGGGAACTACAGATTCCTAGAGTCATCCTCAGCCCAAGGGGTTAGGTAACAGGAACCTTGAGAGGTAATCATTCCAGGTGGGCACCTGAGAAAGTGTCTCTGGAAAGTAAGGAAACTTTGGAGCCAAAGGCAAAAAATGATCATATTGCCTAGGGCCAAGCTAAACTAGCAGATACTTCTGTCTTCTATCTCTGATAAACTGAGGTGTTCCATCCTGTGGTTCTCTTTTGAAATTTGCCCAAGGCTCAAAAGTTGGAGCCAGGACTCCAGGCCTCCCCTCCAGGCCTACTTCCTACCCTCCCCCCACGACAAGCCAGCAGAGGCTGTCACTGCCCCACCCAGATGGGAAGCTACTTCAGGTAATTAAGGCATCCAAGCTCCTGGGATATGATGTCTTTCTAGCAGGATTGCTGGGGAGAGTGATCAGCTTGAACTGGAAGCTGACCCTGCTCATGGACTCCCTTCTCAATTCCTTACCTCATTCCTCAGGGCCCTCAATGCTATAGCCACAGCAGCCTAGAAACTAGAGTCCCTCTGGGGACTATGAAAGAGCCAAGAATAATCTGCCCACAGCATAGGAACCCTTGCTCTCATCCTCATATTTCCTCCAACTTCCAACTGTTGTCCTCCATACTATCCCTGAGGAGTTCAGGATCGCACCAGAAATGGAAAAGGGCCTTGAGTGAAGGGCGAAGGGCAGGGACCCGGCCATGGGAAGGTAGGGATATTGGTATGGCAAGAAACTGAACCTGAAGAGAAGTTGACTAAACAAAAGGATGACCCAGGGCTATAATAGGTGTGGCCACATGTTCAAGTGTAGGTCTAAAGGGGGCTGCTGGTAGAAGGAGTGTTAGATTGGGAGTTTGGGGTTGAATCTTCTACTTACTAACTATGTTTCCCCTGTTTAATTCATATTACTTCTCTGGGCCTCAATTTTCTCATCTGTAAAATGAAGGGACTGCATTAGATGATCTCTAAGACTCCTTCCAGCAATAAAAATGTGATCCGAGGAAGTCAAGCCTGACTCAGCATGGCAATGAGGATGAATGATGAATGAAAGCAGGGAAAAGATAATAACTGGATGCGTGCATATAGGCATTGTCTTTCTGCCAGTCTGATACTTCCTCCCCTTATGGGAGCCAGAACCCCACCTTGTCTGATACATGCCAATTTAGCTTTGAGGATCAGCCAGTCAGGCTATCTTTAGGTGTCCAGCCCCTCCCCACATTGGACAGGAAAAGAGATCGACAAAATGTTGGAAGTGTAGAGTGACTGCACACTCTCAGTCCAACCTCAAACTCTGGTTTCCAGCTGCCTGGTCAATACCACCAAACAAGGGACAAAAGGGTAAAACGAGGGGGACTTTAGATTGAGAATCAGAAGACTTGAATTTCACTTATAAGATCATAGGAGTGTCAAAAACTGATAACCTAGAGTGGCTCGACGAGTCACACAACTCACAAGCAGTTGGTATTGATACTGTCGTTTCAGTATTGTCTGACTCTTTGTGACCCCATTTAGGGTTTTCTTGGCAAAGATACTGGAGTGGTTTGCTATTTCTTTCTCCACCTAATTTTATACATGAGGAAACTGAGGCAAATAGGGTTAAGTGCCTTGTCCAAGGTCACACAGCTAATAAGTGTCTGAAGTCACATTTGAACTCAGGTCTCCCTGATTTCAGGCCCAGCACTCTAACCACTGCACCATCTAGCTGCCCATAGTACAAGACCCTGAAATCTCTTGACTTATGCTCTGGCCTTTTCCACTTACTGACTGTTTGACATTTGCAAACTACTTTTCTCTGGGCCTTTTCTTCTTCTGTAAAACAGAAGTGGCCTAAGGTACTTCTAGCTCTAAAATGTAATGATTCTATGAAGGATGAGAGAATACTCACCTTTACCTCTATAAAAACATTCCACCAACACCAGCACGTAGAACCCCCATCAATATCAGTGAATCTGAAAAGCAGGCAGATCTGCCCACCTCTTCACCTCCCACTGGAACCAAGCAGGATAGCAATGCTTACTCCTTTTTCTAGCACCAGCCCCTGCCTCCCCACCCAAATCCTAGAGAACCAGAAATCAAGAGGTAAGATTGAGCTAAAGTCAAAAGCTAGAAATCAGTGCCTTCCAGATCCAGCTCCTTTCCCCCCATTAATTTCTGGGACCTGCATATAGTAACTGGTGCTTAGTTGAAAGCCTAGCACCCAAGCCAAGGGAGATCAAGTAACTTCATCAATCTTCACTCATTTGGAATAAGGGGAGTTCATAAAACCTTGGACCTTCCCAACTTTTTCCCCCTCCCACTCCATCATGACTTTTCCCATATCCAGACTAAAGCAGACTTTTCCCCCTATATTGTACAGCCTTCTCCTCTCTCCCCACAAAGCCCCCACCACCATTCAGTACACACTGATTAGATCATACCTTGTACAAGGGCGTACCAATCAATAAGGGAGAGGCAAGTATAGCCCCTACCCTTCAGAAGTTTACTGTCCAATAAGGGGAACCTAGGAAGTAGGCAGAGCAGCCTAGCACCCTGGCAATGCACATACCTGTAGAGTTATAAACCAACAAGGTGACTAGGGACAAGAAAGAAAGAAGAAGCCAGGGTTGAAGGAAGGAAGTGTTCAACACACCTCTCCTTTCTCAATTTCTTCCTTTTTTCCTTCCCTCACTGCAGGGATTACAGATGGAGATTCCCAAGAAATCTCCCTAGGGTCTGTTCTTCCTGAGGACAAATCGTGGCAGCCTGTGTTTGCATATCTGACTACTCTAGGTCTGCTTCTCATCCTATTTCTGAACACTTGAAGAAGGACAAATACAAACCTGGGGAGAGAACCCAGTAGCCAATGGGCATGAGACAGAGGTTCTGTTTGTGGCCCCCACCCTTGGCCAAGGGAATTCTTTTGAACTGATATTCTTAAGGATTCCTAAGGAATTGAGAACGGACCAGACTGACCCAAATGGAGGCTGGAGGGGGAGAGGATCTCTCTTTGATCCACTGAAGCTCCATAGGAAATAAGAAGCCACTGGTTTACTCTAGTACTGCCTGGGCATTAAATAAAGTCTTCAATCTAGTGACATAAGCACATCTGTATCCAGAAGAGAGTAGTTCATATAGGCACATCTGAGTCTAGAGTACAGTGGAATAGGCAAGCATCCCTGGATCCAGAGGACTATGGGGGGGGGGGGGGACCACACACAGTGAAATCTTTGCCAGGGTCCTTACCAATGCCTTTTCCATAGCTACCACCAGAGGGAGAAAGCAAGAAGACTTTGCAAGTGCTCTCATCCCAGCCCAGCCCCAGCCCCAGCCCAGCCCTGCCCCTTCCAGGCAAATCCCACCCCAACCCGCCCAAACCCCACCCCACCTCTGCCTCAGTAGCTGTAACCTCCTGAAATTGTTGTTCAGTCATGTCTGACTCCTTGTGACCCCATATGGGCTTTTCTGGGCAAAGATTCTGGAGTGGTTTACCATTTCCTTCTCCAGTTCATTTTTACAGATGAAGAAACTGAGGCAAACAGAGTTAAGTGACTTGCCCAGGGTCACACACCTAGTAATTGTCTGAAGCCAGATTTGAACTCAGGAAGATGAGTCTTCCTGACTCCAGGCCTGGCACTGTATCCACTGTACCACCCAGCTGCCCAGTCTCCTGAAGACAGAGTGTTGGAAAGTTCTGATTTCCTTCATGCTTTGGCAGGTAGCTATCCAAGTGGGGTGGGTGGGGTCCCCAGGCCACAATGCAAGGTGGAGCTGACTGGGGGTCCAATGTTGCAGCCAGATGGGCCCTCCCACCCAGAACCTGCACCTGGCCACACTGCTCACCTCCAGAAATTCTAGGACATTTGGCCACCCATACAGCCTGACTTATACTCTGTTCCCACTGCCTCTACCCTAGACTTCTCAGCACACATGCACTCACACAGACACCTACTTACAGACAGCTGCTCCCACATTCTCATGAAATCACACATCCATTCATCCTCTTGCTCTTTCCACTGCCATGACACCAATCAGAAATAGCGTCAGTCACAGTCACACTCCCATCCCCATCTGTGGCAGGAAATGGACCTTCACCTTTGCCCTGTTTCCCAGGTTCGCCTGAATGAGCTAATTCATCCCTGAAACTTCAGCGAGAGGCTGCCAGACCATATCCCATGTGACCAGCTAGGCATTGGGTGGGACATCGAAGTGTGGGGGATACAAGGTACCTTCAAGCTCTTCCACTCCATCCATCATGCCAGTATCTATCAAGAGAGAAGTATCTCCTTCCCTGGACTTTTTTGTTTTTTTAATGAAACATTCCTGTCTAGTCTAAGTGAGGTGTGTGATCCTTTCCCAGAGCAGAGGGACAGAGGAAATTACCTTGAGGAAACCTTGACAATGGTCATCTGCTGCCTAAGTCAAGCTTCATCCATCTTCTTTGTCACTCTGTCTCCCCTCCTGCCCCAAATGCCCTCTTCTGGACCAGACCCAGCTCCCTCCATCCCAAGGATAAAAACACTTACTAAGAGTTCTCCAAGCTCGAGGAAGCAATGATGTTTTCTGTGCCTGGGACACCAACAGACAGGACAGGGCGCTGGCTGGGCTGGGGGGTTTAAAAGGTTGGTGGTGGCCCAATGATGTCAATCCTCTCCCCTCCCCCCGCACCTCCACCCCCAGACAGCCCGCCCCTCAGCTCTCTCCCTGCTGAGAAAACCAGCCCCTTCCCCACACCCCCAGTGACTCTCCACACAGGCTCCATATTTGGGGAAAGACACCAAGACAGAGCAATCTGCCGGGGGCTGCCTGAGACATTCCCTGCATGCTTGAGAGATGGAGCTGGGAAGGGGCGGGGCCCGGGTGATGACAGAGAGCCGGGAAAAGCCTTTTATAGACAGGACTCTACAGGCTTCCCCCTCTCCCTGGATGATGGGGCTACCTCCCCCCATTCTGTCGGCTTTTACCACTGTCCCCTTGGCATTGAGAGGGGGAGGCAGAAGAGGATCTGAGGGAAAGCGGATTAACTTCTCCTAGGCCCTTGAACAATGGTTAGCAGACCTCCAGAGCTATCCCCTGCCCCTGGGCTTTTTCACTTTGGTTTTGAGAAAGGGGCTTAAAATCCACTTGGGCTGAGGGGAGCAGGCAAAGTCCCAGATGGAGGTATCAGGGCCATCCCCATTTTCCTTTGAGAGCATTTGTGGAGATATCTCTTCCACATAGAATTTAGGAGGTCTGCTCCCCCAGGGTACTTATCGTGCAGCCTGACCAGGGTGAGTAGTGGGGTGGTAAGGGGTTATCTGAGGTCTTCCCCGACACTCCCCTCCTTGGAGGGAGTCATGAAGTTGCACCTATCACTCTCCCATACACACATAACCACTTCGTCATCCAGGACACAAAAAGAACTTCACTCCATAGAAAGATCTACCACCACTTTCTGAGGCCCCAACTTTGTTCTTGTCTCTAGATTACTTGGGGAGAGATAGGGTGGATAGGGTATGGTGTGAAACTTTCTGCTAGAGAGAATAGTTTTATCTATGGAACTGCGCTATCCAACCATGGGGCCCCTTTAGCTTCTTCCCTGGCACTAACCTCTCACCAATAACCTTTCACTGAACCCAAGCCATGGGATGATAAGGGAAATGAGCTTAGGCTCCCTCGACTGGTGGAGCCTGGAAGATAATCTGGGCACTGGCAATCCCCTTCCAGAAGCTCTCTTTTCCCTCCCAGCACCTCCTCCCTCAGGGAGTCCTATGCCCAATTCATGCCAAAGAATGGGAAGCAGCTGCGCCTGCCAAGCTGAAGTGGTGAGCAAATCAAGAGTGACACCATGTGGTTACTGAGACTTCATGCTGGGGCAGGACAGGGAGAGGAATGGAGGGGTGAGGGCATGCAGAGAGGACAAGAAGTGCACGTTGGAGGTTATTTGTCCCTCCTCCTCCTTACCTCTGCCTCAGAATCACAGATCTTAGTGATAGAGTCCAACTTCCTCATTTTAGAGTGTAAACCTCCTGAGGGCCAAGGCTTTCACTTTTTTCCATGGTGTTTCTAGCACTTAACACAATACTTGACACACAGTAGGTACTTAATAGCGGTGGACTGCACATGGGACACCTGGGGCTCATAGAGATGGTGATTAGAACACCATCATACAAGTAAGTGGCTCCGCTTCCCCTGAGGCTGACTGTGCCACAGTCACATGAGAAACTGGAAGTTCTTGGATCTGAGTTACAACTGCAAGGACCTTAGGGGGTTATTGAATACAATCCCCTCATTTTTTACAGATAAGGACGCTGAGGCCTGAAAGAGGTTAAGTGACTTGGCCATGATCAGTTTAGTATCTGAGGCAGGATTCAAACCCAGGTTTTCCTGATCCCTATCCACTGGGCCTCCCACCTGGAATTCTCCAGTGCTTCTTTGCCTCGTTGTCTCCATTTAGCCTTTCTCATTTACTAAGACAGCCATTAAACCCTTACCCTGAAAACATGCCCCCCCCTCCTAAAAAGTGCCCCCTTTCCCCTGCTGCCACTGAAGGGACCAAGCTACTGCTGAACCACAGGCACCCTTCAGACAGAGAGCTTCCCAAGTCTTATGTCAGTAATCTACCAGTACCACAAGGAGCCAAATGGATTTAGCCTCTTCTACTAAGCTGGGTGTGTGCCCAGGAAAGTGAATGACTTAAGGGAAGTATTAGCGAAGGGTCACTGTTTTGGGGAGGGGATCTTTTTAAGCTTCTGCCAGGGAAGGGACTTTTAAAACATCACTCGGAAGCACAAATTGGAGGGCATCCCAGGAAGGCCAGCCAGGATGATGAGAGGACTGGAGATCATACCATATGAGGATTGGTTGGGAAAACCAGTCACCACACCAATAAAATTATGGAACCTTAAAGAACTGATGTTGGGTGTACAGATGAGGATTCACTTGATCTAGCTGGGCAGAACTAGGAACATCGAATAGGAGGAAGTTTGCAGGCACAGAGATTCCAGCTAATACTGCAAGGAAAAACTTCCTAAAAATTAGACCAACAGATGCTGGATCACAAAAGAAAAAACTCCCCTGAAAATGAGAGTCCCAAGGTTCAACGAGCTAGCTGCCTTAGCAGGTGTTGCAGAAGGGCTTCATGGGCAGGTAAGGGTTAGGCCAGAGGACCTCTGAGGTCCAGCACAGATTCTTTACTGGGGGTGTGGGAGCTTGGGGGCTAAGGAGGAAGTTGGGAAGAAATTTTTAAATGAGAGTATTTTTCAAAAATACTCCTCCACCATCAACTTCAGCCTATAAAAGATCCTAGGAACCAGCTGGGAGGTAAGAATGGTTAGGGACTAAGTACAGTGACTGTTGTTCAGTCATGTCTGACTCTTCATGACCCGATTTGGGCTTTTCTTGGCAGAGACTGGAGGGTTTGCCATTTCCTTCTTTGGCTCATTTTACAGATGAGGAAATTGAGGCAAAGAGTTCAGTGGCAGCTCTTAAATGTGAGGCTGGATTTTGAACTCAGATCTTGACTCCAGGCCTGGCACGCTATCCACTGTGCCACCCAGCCACCCACAATGACTATAGTGCCCACTATCACAAAGGCGGTTCTCCTTCTCCTGGGGCTGAACTTGTCTATGATTTTCAAGTTGGCCTCCTTCTCCAATTCTGCCTCACCCTCCCTCCCTGCTCCTCTACCTTATATTCTGCTTCCCACTAGATCCAGCCCTGGAGGGGTAAGCAAAAGAAGCCCAGTTTGTGCATCTGGTCATTCCTTTAATTGAATGCAGTCATTCATAGAAAACAGAGATTCCACCATGATGTGGAAATAGACATAAAAGGTATTTAAAAAAAAAAAAAAGACCTCCATGACTCCCCGGGAAAGTTGTAAGAACAAAGTTGGGAATCCAGGAAAAAAAAAAAAAGTTCCTACACCCTGAGGCCTAGCCCCTTTCCCCATCTCATCCCTCTTCTCCTACCATGGCACCTAGATCAGGGAGGGCAGGTGGGAGACAGCCAAGGGCCAGCAGGAGGTACTGACCCAGAGCTGGAGTGTGAGCTACATAGACTCACTGTAAACTCCAAGATATATATATATGTGTGTGTGTGTGTGTGTGTGTGTGTGTGTGTGTGTGTGTGTGTCACTGCCCTTAGACATAGGCACTGTAGGAGGCTGGAATGAGTTATGTTCTTTGTAACCCTCCTATCCCCTACCCCTGGTCTTGGGGGCAAGCAATGGCACTGAGGAAACCCCCCGAGGGTTTGGCAGGCACAAGGGCACCAGGGGACAGAAAGTAAAGAGAGGAGGGAAGAGGCAGCCTGTCCTCCACCAACCTCATCATGGGGAAGGATAGAGCTTTTCTTAAGCTATTCAGTTCCAAGTGCCATAGGGCTACACAAAGGTAACCCATAACCTAAGCTCTCTCATCTTCATTAAAAAAGAAAAAAATCCCCCAGAAAATCCCAACCCACATCAGCAACCAACCCCCATGGAGTTAGTCAGCAGACAATTGCCATAAGGCCCAGACCCCTTTCTGGTTTTAGCATCAGACACCTGGCTTCTCAGTTCTCCCCTCCACCCCCTTCAAACCAGGGAAACCCAGCTCTGGATAGCAGCTTAGAAGACCCTTACTCGGATTCAACATACACATTAAAAGAGCTGGGGCTGGACGGAAAATCGAGCTCTGGCCCTTATCCAGAACTGCAAGAGAAAGGAGGATTTAGGGCTCCAATACAGAGGGCTCCCCACAGGAGAAGGGGAGGAACCCTGGAAGAGACAGGCTCTTTGAGGGGCCCAAACACTGAGGAGAAAGCAGCGAGTTTGGCCAAAGTTCAAATGGTGGGAGGCCACAGGCCCCTAGGTGGCCCAGCCCCTCTTTTCCCCAGGCAAAAGGCAGAGTCCAGCTACATAGAGAACATGACTGTCCCTCCCATGAATGTCCCAATGCCATCCTAGGGAGCTAGGCAGAAAAACTGTCCTCTCACTTTGAGGCACTGGGCAGAAGGCCCTAAACAACCCTGCCCTACGCCTAGCTATGCTCCTTCAAGGGCCACGGGAGAGGGGGTTGCGGCATCCACTAGAAGACATAGATCTTGTCCCGTTGTACCGTGTCTAAGTCATCATCTAGAGTCAGCAGCACCTGAAGAAGGAGAGAAAGAGGCTAGAGCCTTCGCTCACACATGAGGGCAGGGGTAGGGGGCACTCTAGAGAGTACTTGGAGGAAGAAAGGAGAATTCCATAGCAGACCCAGGTCCGGTAAGTGACAAAACGGAGATTCAAAACCGTTGTCTTTAGACTCTAAGGACAGCTCTTTGCACCAACTCTCCTCCACTTTGTGCCCAGCCTGTGGAATGGGGTAAGCAATGCCATACTTACCAAGAAGGACCCAAACATAGCAATGGAGGAGAGGAAGTGCCAGATGTCATGGTCATCAAAGAAATTGAGCAGGATACAGTCACGATTGTGCTCCCTTGACTCAGCGGGAGTTTTCTGGGGAATAAGGATAGAGATGGGGAGGGTTAGCTGTCACCACATGCCCACAACTCCTTAGGTAAGGATTATCTCCCACTTCAGTCAACATTCTTCCAGTTACCCAGGCTGGAAACCTCAGAACCACAGACCCCTTCTTCCCTCTCATTTTCCATAGCCTATCATGCTACAGGTTTCACAGATTCTTCTTCCCACCCCGAACAAAGTTCCTTTGTGTGTATATATATTTTCTATTTACTTATCTGGGTACATGCTGTTTTCCCCCCAGGAGAATGCATGTCCGTTGGCTTCTGTCATCTTTATCTGTGTATATATTTAGTGCCCCTTAGTTCAGTCTGTGGTTTCCTTGGTATGGGGAACTCCATTGATCAATGAAGATCAACAGCTGGTTCTGTTCTGCACTTCAGAGTTAAGAGTTGCCTGGAGCACTGAGATATTGTAACCTGCCCAAAGTGGCAAAGCCAGTGTGTAGGTAGGATATGAAGGCCAGCTCTCTGTCCACTCTGCCATGATATAGTTTGCCCAACATACAGCTAGATCAAAGATTCAGAGCTGAAAGGATCTTTAGGGGTCATCAATCTGGCCTCTTCATTTTACTTACAGATGAAGATACTAAGGTCCAAAGAGATTAAGTGATTTGCCCAGTGTCATACAGTATCTGAGGCAGGATTTGAACCCAAGTCCTCCTGACTCCAAGTCCAGTACTCCTTCCATTATACCATGATGACCCTTATCAATCAATCAATGAACCAACTCATATTTACTAAATTCCTACTATGTACCAGGCACTGTGCTAGGTACCTAGAGTGGACAGAATGAAACAATCCCTCCTCACAGTAACTTCACATTCTAACGGGAGAGACAAGTACATGTAAAAATATATACGGCATAAAATTGAGAAATACACACACATAGCCACTAAATACAAGACAGCTTGGGAGGGAAGCCACTAACATTTAGGGAGAATCAGGAAAGGCTCCACGAAGAAGACGTGCCTGAAATTCATCTTAAAGGAAGAGAGGCAGAGAAGGAAGGGATTCCAGGAATGGAGAGACCATCAATAGAAAGGAACAGAGATGGAAGGTGGAGTGTCTTGAGTGAGGAACAGAGAGGCCAGTGTGCCTGGACTGCAGAGTATAGGAAGGGGAGTAATGCCCACTGGACACTGGAAAGATTGGTGGAGGCCAAGTTTTGTAGAGCTTTAAAACCTAAACAGAAGAGTGTACATTTTATCTGAGAGGTAATAAATAGGAAGCCACTGAAACTGGCTGAGTAGAGGAGTCACAGGGTTAGACTGGTGCTTAAAAAAATTACTTTGGCAACAGCTTGGAGGATGGACTGGAATGGTGAAAGACTTGAAGGAGACCGACCAATAAGGGGACTGTTGAAATGATTTAGACAAGGGGCGATGAAGGCCTAAACTAATGGGAGGATTTGGGGGAAAGATAATGAGTTCAGATTTAGACACACTGAGTTTAAGATGTCTCTGGGACATCCAGGATTGTGAATGTCCAACAAGCAATTGATGATAAAAGACTGACGCTCAAAGGGCAGATGAGGGTTAGATATCTAGATCTGGGAGCCATCAACACCAGGACAGAACGTTAGGCACTCTGTCACCTACTGTTAGGGTACATGGCATGGATAATAAGCCAGCAAAGGCAACGGAGTTGTGGTCAGGCTGGTGACATGAAAATCAGGAGACAGTCGTGTCCTGAAAACCCAGAGATAAGAAGGGGAAGGGGCTGGTTCACAGTGTGGAGTGCAGCACAGAGCTGAAGAGGGATTAAGGACTGAGAAAAGACCATCGGATTAAGCACAGAAGGTATCACTGGTAACTTACAGCAGACTGATTAAGTTCAGAAGCCAGGCAGAGATGTGAGCGAGAGCACAGGAAGGGGAGGCAGGAAGTGGGGACAGCTTATTCAAGAAGTCTGGATGACAAAGGGAGGGGAGATGCAGGGCAATAGCTTGAGGGGATGGGAGTAGGATCTAGTAAAGGTTTTCTTTAAGGGATGGGGGAGACCTGGACATGTTTGAAGGCAGTAGTTGACAAGAAGAGGTGGAAGATTTGAGTGAGATAGGGAGATGATTAAGGATGCAACTGGTAGAGAAGGCAGGAGGGGATGGGACCAGGAAACCAGCACACTGTATAGCCTGATAAATGCTTGGGTTACACTGAACCTCTTTTCAATGCCTCTTTTCCATTCCAAATAAGGTAAAAAAGGTAAACTAAGCATAGCTCCTGCCCTTAGGGAGCCTAGGATGGTAGATAAGAAATGCATATAAATATCATATAAGATAGAATAAAAGCACTCACTCGACCTCCTAGGCTTGAGATAACATTTCCCTTCCTCTTTGAATATACAATTTTCCCCAAAACCTTTAGAAATAAGCACATTCCACTACTTTTCTGAAGGCTTCCTTTAACATTCTAGCCCAAAAAAGTTTCTCCCTCCTCTGCGTAACTGGTTCTTAAGGGTCCATTCCTGACATTTGCCCTTAACATACACTACCTTTAATTATTATTAATATTATATATCTTTTCCTAGTTGAGTCCCATTTTCTCTAGTTACCCTGAGGGTAGGGACCATGCCTTATCCCTCACATTCATTCAGGCACTCACTCAACAAGCTTACTATATATTAAGCATCTACTATACAAGAGGCATTATGCTAAGTGCTAGGCACAAAGACTTCTTGGTCCCTGTCCCCAAGAACTTACATTCTAATTAGGAGAAAAAAATAAGGATTCAACAATATGTACACACAAAATATATACAAAGTATTGGGGGTGGGGATGGGACTGCCAGCAGACAGATCAGGAAAGGCCCTGGGGAGGAGTCGGAACTCGAAGGAAGGCAGCGATCCTCTGTGGTAACAGCGAGGTGGACAGCATTCCAGGCACAAGGAAGAGTCTTGGGCAAAGGTTTCAGAATGTATACAGGGAACAGCAAATGGGCCAGAGTTTGGCTGGAGTAGAATGGCATTAGACACATAGTAAACACTCAGTGACACTGAGAATTATAAAACTGTGGACTTTTAGAGCTGGAAGAGATCCTTGGGTTTAGCTTACCCAGACCCTTCATTTTACAGAGTCCTGGACTCGGGAGAACCTGAGTTCAAATCTTTCCTCAGACCTTTACTAGCTGTGTGACCCTGGACAAATCACTTAACCACTCAGCCTCAGTTTCCTCACCTGTAAAATGAAAACAACAAGGACCAAAGGAGATAATCTACATGATGCACTTTGCAGATATTGAATTGCTATAAATGCTGCTTATTATTACTGCTCACTATTATAGACACGTATTCTAGAGCTATGAACACATTGATATAGATATGGATGAGAAAAGACCAAGAGGTCTTGCTTAGGGTTATGAAGCTAGTCGGTCAAAGACACAGTGAGCACTGGAGCCTAGGTCTTGTCACCCGCTTCCCCACTCCCATCCCTTGCTTGGCCAGGCATTCACTCACTCACCTGCCAGGTACTGAGTCCCTGGAAGAAGAAGAAAAGGGCAAAGCCCCAGACCACCGAGGTACAGATGATGCAGAGGAGGGGGATGAGTTTGATCCTCTCCCCACTCCGGAGCTGAAGCGAGAAGCCATGGGAAGGGAGTTAGGAGCAGCGCCCACCTGGGCACTTGGAGTCTGGGGGGGCCCTGAACAGCACGCCTTTTTAGCCCCCTTTTCCAGAGTCTCTGTTCTTAGCACTCCTTCCTCTGAGCTTTTATTTAATGGTGAGTCTCTCCACATGTGGCAAAACCTGACCTGTTTCTGTCCTTTTATTTTACAATTCAGTTCAACATCTTACCTCCTCCAGAAAAAAAGCCTTTCTGGCTTCTGGGCTCAACACACATTCAACTCCCTCTGTCTTGTGTACCCATGCTACATGTCAATGGTATCCCCCATTTCCCACACTGGCCCCCATCAGATGACAGTGAGGTCCCCAAAGTTAGGGGCCACAGCTAAGCAGAACCCTTCCACATCATCGGTGCTTAATTAAGATCCTCCAACCCTCTTCTCCCCACCTCCCACCTCTAGGCATTTAATGAGATGGAAGTTCCTCTGGGTAAGCCAGACTCCTGCCCACGGCCAGGCCCTGTGGGCTTCAAAGGGAACTAAACTCACAGTCCTGGACTCACTGATCTCCTCCTCCTCTGAACTCCTACACCAATAACTGTTTGTACCACTTCGGCACTTAGCATACATTGTCTTAACCTTAGGTATTCCATAAACGTTAAGCCATGGTCCATGAGACTAGAAGTCCTTATAGGTCAGGGATCTTTTCTTAGCTTTCTGCTCTATCTTCTCACTGAACTGTTGCAATTATGGGCACAGAGGAATAAAAATGACACTAGGAAGGACTGGCATACAAGTGGCACCAACGTCTCCCCTTCTCTCCCGCCCCTGCTGCATTCCCCCAGCGACCAGCCCAGGGCCTGCAATCCTGGCCCACTTTTATGTCAAAGCATTGAGGGACGCACAGAAGTTAAGAGGGAGGAAACTCCTCACTCCCTCATCCCTCCCACCCCCCACTTACCTTCATGATGATATAGAAAGCGAAGTAAAGAAGAAGGTTGCAGATGCCAATGGCCAGCAAGTAGGAAGCAAAATCATTGGGACGCATGATGAGCCCGTAGGCAGCACTGCGGGGAGGGAAGAGGCTAAGAAGGCAGAGATCCATGGCCAGCCCCTGCCCCCATCACACACACATCCATGCACTCAAACGTCAGTCTCAGCACTCTCCTTAGAACTTGGGGCTGAGGCAGGGCCGCTGCTCCAAGCCCACAACTGATACCCTCAGAACGAGGGGCAGCCAGGGGGACCTCAGAACATCTGGTACCCATCCACTAACAGGCGGGGGAAGGAGCTTCTTTACTTTACCCTTCTCCCCTCAAACCCAAGGGCAGAGGAAACACAGTATCCAGGATGGAGCAAGGGACCTTTCATTACTCCCCTAATGAGTTGGAGGAACAGGGAGGGTCTTGGGCTAAGTGTCCCCCCTCCCCCAGCCCATCTGACTGCCACCTGCCCATGCCCTCCAGCTGCATATCTGGACTCACAGTGACCAGTTGATGATGTTGCCCATAACCAGTAGCACCATTCGGTCCTAGAGAGAAGTAAACCCCAGGGACAATGAGACAGAGATAGGTTTTAGGTGGTTCAGTAGATAAAGAGGCAGCCTGAGTTTGAATCCTGCCTCAGGCACTAGTCCTGTGACTCTGAACAAGTCATTTAACCTCTCTCAACCTCAATTTCTTCCTCAGTAAAGTGGGGGTAAGAACAGTCACCTGACAAGAGTGACCATAGGGATCAAAAAGATAAAATACATACGTAAAAGCGCTTTGCAAACCTTAAAGCAGTATACTTGACTCAAAAGTCCTGGTGCAGTTTAAAGCTGTTTAAAATAAGCTTTACTAAAGCTTAAAATGGCACCAAGACTTTTGGAACACCTGTACAAATGTTAGGTACAGTCATTGAACAGTCATAATAACGACGACAACAACGTGGATGGCTAGAGAGAGGTGAAAACAGAAACAGGGAACAGAGGTCTACCCAATGCTTACGGGTGCCCCCGATCCCTTACGCCCCCAGAAAGGGAGCAGATGTAACAAGGGCTCAGGAGAGGAAAGGGAAGTAGAGCCTGGGCACGTACCACATACAGTGGTCCACTGCACTGCCGGATGCAGTCTGTGTAGACCACATGAAGGATCCGGCGGAAGATCCCAGAATCTGCAAGAAGGGACAAAATTACACGGAAGGCCATGTTTGAGGCCGCAGAGAGGCATCCTTCCTCATACTAAAAGCCTATAACCTAAGTTCACAGCCAATGTTAAGACCCTCTGTGGTTCCTGAGCAGTGGGGACAGGGAGGGACAATAACAATTCACATTTATATAGTGCTTTGAGAGACAGCGTAGTATGGTGGATCTTAGTGTCAGGAGGATCTGGTTTCAAGTCCTGCCTTTGGTACACACAGGCCATGTAACCCTGGATGGACAAGTCACTTAAACCTCTCAATAGCCCACATGACTCTCTAAGGCTGTAAGCTGCAAAAAACAGTTGCTGATCTGTTCTGACAGAGTTTCCTTACAAGGAATTCCCTACTATATGTGTAATATTAATATAATATGTATAAAACAGAAAAGGTGTTCAATCCCAAATACCCAAAGACAAAGACAGAGAAGGATCTTTCTCCGTCTCCCTGTCTCCTTCTGTCTCATCCACCCTTCTCCCCACACACCAGTCTTGTCTTTCACACTCTCTGCCCCCATGGACAATGTCTTACTTTACTATCATCACAATTCTCACCCCAGGCAATTTCCTTACCCAGCTTCCAACGACCCATATAGTAGAGCTGAGTACTGAGCAGGAGCGTAGCAATGATGTGGATGACTGAGAAAACAATCCAGAACGCCGTGTTCCCTTTGCCAAATACCTGTTTGGGGCAGGAGGGGAGGAGGCGGGCAACAGAATGTATATATATATGAGACAGAGATGAAAGCAGGAAAAGGAGAGAAACAGAAAGAAAGAGAAGGGAGGGAGACAGAGAGAAAGAAGGAAGAGAGAGAAAAAGACAGAGAGACAATGGAGGGAGTGACAGAGAGAGAAGAGTATATGAGCAAAGGATAGAGGGGAAATCTACATTCCAGATTCCTCAGGGTACCTGCCACCATGGGGCTAAAGGTCCAGCCAGGAGGGCATAATCATGTCTGAGCTGCCCCAAGAGATGAGACCTAGGAATGTTCTTACCTCCAGGGCTGAGGGAGAAACAGGGGAAGGAATCTGGTCTCTAGGGACAGGAGGCAGAAAAGACAGTGGTATTCAAAGGCAGGAAGGAGAGGGAGGGAGGCCAATTTGGGGGTGGGGGGAGATGCTCACCACCCCCAGCACAGAAAAGAAGATGACAACAGCAAGGCAGGCGTAGGCGCTGTAGGCGCTGGCGTTGATGTCAGGGTGCCGCTTCTGATACAGCTTCAGCATGCAGAGCCCCGCGATCATGTACATGAATGATGTGTCTGCAGGAAGAGCAAGCTTTAGACCTCCAAACTGGGGTGGGCGGGGAGGGGGTCTGTCCAAGCCTACCACACTTAGGCTGAGGTCTCCTTGCTCCCTCTCTGCCACCACTTAGCAGCGATTGGGTAGGTAGGACTTTGTTGGGGGGCTCTACACACTCCTAAGGTTGCCTTCCAGGAACTGTCTCCTCTGGGGTGCCATTCAGAGTAGCAGCTGTCTCTACCACCTAGTACCTGTGTTACCTTTAGCAAATCACTTTACCTTGTCTGGGCCTCAGTTTCCTCATCTGTAAAATGAAGGCATTTGACTAGGTGATCTCCAAGATCCCTTATAGCTCTAAATCCTAAGATCCTATGAGAAGAGAGAAGAGTCCCTCGCCAGGTCTGGCGGCCTGTTCTCTGTGCCGCAGGAGGATATCTACGCTCGTTTCCCTAAAAGGCTGAATCCTGGGGGCTCCCACCTAACAGATGGGGAGTTTGGTTAAAACAAAAGCAAGACCAAGAAAGACACAGATACATATGCAGGTCCTCTGGAAGTGAAAAGGAGGATTTACCAAACTGAAAATTTGTATAGTTGGGGCAAACATGGTAGCAGGCACTGAGCAGTCCCTCCATCATCAAGGCTGTCCCCATAGCGTAGAAAAGCCCAAAGTGCTTTGGGATTCCACATTCCTAGTCCAAAGAAAGAGTCCAGGGTTGGAGTGTGA